>NW_026652287.1:103264317-103278180 GCF_009828535.3 Hylobates moloch | reverse complement strand
CCCCACACTGGAAGACGAGACCTTCAAGGACAAGGACTCCATTTCCTCTCGGTGTCCCTTGTGCCCACACGAGACCTAATGCGTAGTCAGTGCTCAGTATTCAGTGCTCAGTATTCAGTGCTCAGTATTCAGTGCTCAGTAGTCAGTGCTCAGTAGTCAGTGCTCAGTATTCAGTGCTCAGTATTTATGGGAGACTATTGGTGGCCCAGAAAAGGCTCACAGAAAAGATAAGGTTGGCTGTGCTGAAACCACACCCCTCCCTACCCTGGGATAGCACCAAGAGGCAGGTGGGAGCTGAGTTCTGGGAACCTGTGAAAGGCTTGCAGAGTCCCCCTGCGCCTGTGTCTGAGAAGATCGGGCAGTGGTGGGAGGCAGCAGCCAGGTGTGAAAGGGGGCCAGCTAGCTCTTCAGCCAGGTAACAACGGTGGGCATCTCGCTCCCACATACCAGTGGTCTGTTTAGTACTGCAGGGACGGTACAGTCCATATCCCAGGGACAAGTGTTCCGTGTCCTCCCGTGACACCTCTTGGGAACATGGAGATCCGCCCTTGGATTCGCCTCCACCTGCCTCCCTTTTTTCTCCTCCCAGCCCTGATCAGTCACCTGGTTCCAGGGATTCCAATGTCTAAATCTCACTCGAATCTCTCCTTTTCTGTCCATTCACGTTGCCTCTGTCCAAACTCGGGTTACCCCTGGTTCCCCGCTCTCCTGCCATCGCTCCTTCTGCACACTCGCCCCTCTCAGACCTAAGCCTGACATGTGGCTCTTCTCTCCACACTCTGTCTTTTGAGGGGCTATCTAACCCCTCTAGAAATGATGGCCAAGTCAGGTGTCTATTCCAGAGCCCTTACCCAGGTATTCCCCGGACGGCAAATACACCTCTGGACATCCCACATGTTAAGTTAAATGAGCATTTAATTTCCCCTTCCCACCAGCTCCTCACCTTGGGTTTCCCTTTTGGGGGGACCCCAAAACCACCTGTTTGCTTTCTTTTTCACCACTATCTGCAACGGATAATCCTTCGCAAAACAGGTGCCTCCTGATTTTTCCATTGCTTCTCAAACATTTCTTCTGCTTCAACAGCCCTTGCCTGAACTCAGGACACAGTCATCACATGCCTGGATGTCGGGGATCAAGCCCTGGGTGACCTGCCCACTGGTCCCTGCCACCAGGGGCTGCCCTTATATCTGTCTCCACACTAACTGCCAGAATGGTATCTGCCCCTGTATGTGTCTCCTGTATCTGTATCTGCCCCTGTATCTGCCCCTATATCTGTCTCCACACTAACTGCCAGAATAATATGAAATTTGAATCATGCCACACCCGTGTTTAAATCTCCTCAGTGTCTCCCCCAGTTTTTCTGCATCTTAAAATACGTGTCTGTGGATATGTGCACACACATATGTAATGCGTGTATGTATATATGTATACACGCACGCCCCTGAAAAATGTAAGGACATGCACTACATATTAAAAACACAGGCTGAGCACAGTGGCTCACTCCGGAATCCCAGCACTTTGGTTGGGAGGCTAAGGTGGGAGGATCACTTGAGCTCAGGAGTTCAAGACCAGCCTGGGCAACATGACAAAACTCCATCTCTACAAAAACCACAAAAAATTAGCCGGGTGTGGTGGTGTGCACCCATAATCCCAACTACTCAGGAAGCCGAGGCGGGAGGATGGCTCGAGCCCAGGAGGTCAAGGCTGCAGTGAGCTGTGGTCGCACCACTGCACTCCAGCCTGGGCAACAGAGTAAGACCCTGTCTCAAACAAACAAACAAAAACCCCAAAAATTTAAAATCATCTCTTTGTGGTGGGATTATGGATGACATATATTCTCCATTATCCTTTTTTCTGTATTTTAAAGCATTTCCTCCTGACCTTTTTATTTGGTTTATAGTTTTTTAGTGGTGCATTTTCTCTTCTGAACTTTACCAGCTACTTAACAAGTTCTATTCAAATATCTCATTAAAAGTTTCATGGGAATACAATTTCCAAATGTATTCACTACATGCATGTATGTTATCTTCAAGATCAGAAACAGGCAATAATTACTGTTTTTTAAATAAGCCCTGAAATAAATCAAGTCACCCTTGAGGCCAGCAATAAACAAATCATGTTTTCTGCCTCCTCAGAGTTAACTTTTTGATGCCGATTTAGCAGCTCGATGGGCAGAAATAGAGCCAGGTGCTTTGGGACTCATTAAAACCACCCTAACAACCCTCCTGGGGACCCTGAGAGTAGGCGACACCGTGTTTTTCATCCGTCCAGGCAGGCTGTGTAATTATGATCAATGTATTCAACCCATCTCAGGGCTGGCAAGAAAAACAGCTTCTTTGAGGGAGGAAAAAAAAAAAAGAAAAAAGCCAAGGGGAAAAACCACCTTGGGTCACAGGCAAGAGGGGTTTGGGAATTAATCAACGTGGACCCGTTAGAGGAAGTGAAACAGTGAGATGGCAGGTGGAGAGTTGCACTGGGCTATGGCACAGAGTCTGCCTGTGAGCACTGAGGCAGGTTGGGTTTTTTGTTTTTTGTTTTTCTGTTTGCTCATTGGCAGCAGCGGGCGGCAGACTTTCTAATTCTCTGTGGCCGACTGGGCAAAGTCTTCCCCACCACAGGCAAATCCATAGCTTCCCTCCCCACTCCCCACCTTGTGCACTCAGCCAGCTATTGTCCACGCTTTGCTCAATATTGATGTTCTTGGAATTGTAGATTAGATATCACTTTGTGTATTTTTTGGACTATCTAAATATTATTCAAAAGCTTTCCTAACTAAAATGGAAGTTCCTTTCCTGTTTCCAATGTGAGCAGCTTTAAAAATGCAGAAAGCCTGTGAAAATGTCAGAACACGACAAATCATAAACGGATAACATGTGCCATTTACTGTACCTCAATTATTCCTAAATAAAATTGTAATAAGAAAATATATATTTTAAAATATATATTTTAAAACTCACAGTTTTTGCATCAAAGGTCACAATCAACAGAGTGAAAACAACCAATGGAATAGGGGGATACCATATTTGCACATTACATATCTGAAGAGGGGTTCATCTCCAGAGTATATGAAGAATGCATAACTCAACAACAAAACACTAACAACATGATTTTAAAATGGGCAAAGAACTTAGACATTTCTCCAAAGAAGGTCTACAAATGGCCAGCAGACACAAGAAAAGGCACTCCACATCACTAATAATTAGGGAAATGTAAAGCAAAACCACACCATTGCTATCGACAAACAGAAAATAACAAATTTTGCCAAGGATGTGGAGAAACTGGAACCCTGGTGTACTGTTAATGCACAAGGAAAACAGCATGGCAGCCGCCCAAAAAATTAAACATAGAATTACGATATAATCCAGGAATGCCACTTCTGCTTATGTACCTAAAAAATTGGAAGCAGGAACTCATACTCCTATGTTCATTGCAACGTTATTCACAATAGCTCAGAAGTAGGAGCTACCCAAGCGTTCATTGAAGGAATAGATAAAATATGGTCCATCTGTACAATGGGATATTATTCCCTTTCCAAAGGAAGGACATTGTGACACATGCTACAAAGACCTCATTTGACACCAGAAAAAATAATACAATAATGTTAGCAGTTTATCCTAGAATTTGTTACAACTAATAGGTAAGATGATGAAAACATTGGTCTCCTAAGATTGTATAATAAATAAAATAGGCTATACACTAATTAGAATATAATTATATATAGCGACCACAATTTATCTTTATGTAATACTTTGGGACTAACAACAATGATTTGTATAATAATAAAATATCTCATTATAAAATTTGAATATACATTCTAGAAGAGTACAAGAAAAAAATGTCAGATTGTGTGAACCATCATATGAACCACCAAATTTGGCCTCACACTAATAGGAGAGGAAGGCTTTTTTTTTTTTTTTTTTTTTAAAGGTGCTCATTCACTGGTATATTAGTTAGATATACCGTTTCTGTTGTTTGACGCTTTGGTTGTGTTTAATGTCAAACAGAAGCAGAACCATCTAGCTGTATCTGTTAGAACAAGATCTTTTCTGCCATCTGCTGGACATCCGTCATAACTATACAAATTAGCTATAAAATCATTCTAACTTTAAATTTTTAACATAAGCTGGGTGCGTATGATGCTAGTGGCACCGGCTTAGACACAGGCACCTTACCCCGTGCAAAACCTGAATTGACAAAGAGACACTGCATCCCTACTTTCTCCAGTTCTCATCCACTCAGATCTTCAACTTCTTATTGTAAGAAAAAAAAATGTATTCAGCGTCTATAACACGGGATAACGTCTCCTCATGCATCCTCATTCTGTTGACATCCCAACATTCAAAACTGTTCACCTCAGTCCTTAATATCACAACTCTCACCTCCAGCCCGTGTGTGTCTTGTCAGCACACCGATGGGAGCCACTTGTTCACGTTCCTTCACTGGGGTGCACAGACTGCCACCCAGGTGTTCAGTTTTCTGGCATTTTCCTGTTATTTGCATGCTTTATTTGGTGCACGGGATTCTTTTACAAGTTCTGTGATCCTGTGGACAAGAAAGTACCAAGCCACTACTTCCATTTCAGGTGTTCCAACCTTTCTAGGTGAGCTATATTCTTGGGGTCCACAAATTTCTCCCCATCTTCTTTTCTCTCCCCCTCCACCCCCCCCCCCCCCCCCCCTTCTGTTGCTCTCGCTTCCTCTGTCCTCTCCTGACCATCCAGAGGACTTTTTTTTTTTTTTTTTCAGACAGGCTCTTGCTCTGTCACCCAAGCTGGAGTGCAGTGGCACAATCACAGCTCACTGCAGCCTCAAAATTCCCAGGCTTAGGTGATCCCCCCACCTCAGCCTCCAGAGTAACTGAACCTATAGGCTCACACCTCTGCAAGGGAAAGGAACAGGGCTTCTGTGTCAGTTACCAGTCAATTGCCTCCCAGCTTCTAAGTCCACAGGTTCAGTGCCGGCCCTCCAATAACCGAGCTGTCGTGGCTCCTTTGCAGCGAGCGCAGTGCCAAGCTCTGCCACTAGAGGGGTCGGGAGGGATATCCCAGGAGGAAGAGGCTCCACTGCGCCGCCATCTTGTCTTTCTTCTTGCTCCTGTTATGGCCTTATCAGCCCCACATGAATGGGGCCCCCTGGCGTGTTCACGACCCCGGCTCCTGCCTGTGGCTGCCTCACCACAGGCCTCTCCGTACTCCAGTCACCAGCCTTGGCCCCTTGACCCCAGAGGGCTGCCTCCTATTTCCCTGGTGACCATGGTCCCACCCTTGCCCAACTAGAGGCCTCGCCCAGACATTGAGGTTCATACCTACACTTTTGACTTGCTCTTTCCTTGGGATTGTTAAAAGTTTGACCATGTTTGATGTTTGTTTCTTATCACCCCACAGCTGGACAAGCTGATTAGAAAACCTGGGTACCCCCTCTTCTAGTGCCAGTGGGGAGTTCAAACCCTGTGCAGTACCCCTGGCTGTGGCCCATCCCCTAAGCACCATAAAACCCCAACCCCAAACCCACCTCCTTTCTCTGTCCTCTCAAGCCACATTCAGACCGGCTTGGGACAGCCCACTCTGCTCTCTTCAGAAATCCTGTTATGTAATAAGCTTCATACCCTCTTGGAGTGTGTATGTGTGGGTATGTGTGTGTCATCAGTCTTAACATTCAAACCCAATTTTGGGTGGTGTAATCCTTTTTCTCCAGGGCGGCCCTAACGTTTGCGTTGTTACAGCCTCTCACCTGCTCAAGCCAGGTTTGGGTAGGTGCACCTGAATCCATCAGTTCTCCTTTTTCTCTCCCAGAAAACCACAAGAGAATCTTGATTGCTCCCATATCCTCTCTCACCCAGCACCCTCCAATCCATTATCACTTGACAGGCATGTTGAGCTTTAAATTAGGTAAACCCAGTTGAGCTGCTACATTCTTTAAAATTTGTCAATGGATTCCTATTCCTCTGAGAAGGCGTCCTCCCTAGGTATCCTTCAGAATTCTTTTTTTCTTTATAGTTAGGTCCATGTTGTGGTCAATAAATCTTTATTTCGGAGGTCAGAAAGCTTTTTTCCACAAAGGAGCAGAGAATATGTATTTTAGATTTTGCAGGCTATTTGGCCTATGTTGGATATTCTTCTCTGATTTGCTCATATTACAACCCTTTAAAAATATAAAAAACAATTCTTGCCCAGGTGTGCTGGTTCACATCCGTAATTCCAGCACTTTGGAAGGCCAAGGCAGGAAGATCACTTGAGCTCAGGACTTTGAGACTGGCCTGGGCAACATAATGAGACACTGTCTCTACAAAAAAATTTAAAAATTAGCCAGGCTGAGCGGGCAGGATCACTTGGACTGGCTTATTTCACTTAACATGATCACCTGCTGGAAGCTGGTGCCCAGGAGAGCAAGGCTTCAGTAAGCCGTGATCGTGCCACTGCACTCCATCCTGAGTGACAGAATAAGACCCTGTAAAAAACACAAACACACACACACACAATTTTCTAGCTTGTGGGCTATTGAAAAACTAGGTAGCAGGCCATCGTGTGCCAGCCCCTGCTTTATATTAAATGCTGCTTGTGCAGATTTCTGTGGGTTTTTTTTATCTTCATTGGACCCTCACCAATATAGCTTCTCAATGCATACTGTCTTTCGAAACTCTCCAATCATTTTTCCCCAGAGAAAAAATACTCTAGAAAGTGGATAAAGTCCAAAAGTCCAAAACTAGTGCATCTTCAGCTACACAGAAAAGCACCAAGAGTGGGCCATAGACATCCCCCATTCAACAAAATTAAACATCATGGAGAAAGGCGCCCCCAGTCAGTCACTGAATACAGAAGGGTCTTCCTGAAGTACAGAGGGTAACAGAGACTGACAGTCACAAGGGTCATCAGTGGGTTCTTTTTTTCTTTTTTTGACAGGGAGTCTGGCTCTGTTGCCCAGGCTGGAGTGCAGTGGCACGATCTTGGCTCACTGCAATCTCCGCCTCCCGGGTTCAAGCGATTCTACTGCCCCAGCCTCCCGAGTAGCTGGTACTACAGGCGTATGCCACCACACTTGGCTAATTTTTTGTATTTTTAGTAGAGACAGGATTTCACTGTGTTAGCCAGGATAGCCTTGATCTTTTGCCCTCGTGATCCACCTGCCTCAGCCCCCTAAAGTGCTGGGATAAGTGGTCATTTAGTGGAATAGCTTAGGCCACATAAAGCACGTGGTCTTTTCGCTAAAAAGAATAGAATCCACAGAAAATAAAATGTAAAGAGTGTAACAGGATTAAATTTGCTCACTTTCATACTCAATATGGCTGCCATGTGATAATGGGTGGAAGGCCATTGGGTAGGAGTGGATGTGGGAGAAATAAAACACTTAGTATAGTATTCTGGGTAAGAAACCAGAAGGATTGAATATTTCAGATGCGCTTATCAGACACTGGCCTCAAGATGCTGACTTGAGCAGTAAGAGGTGGTAAGATTTTGCTCGGTTGATGCAAAGCTGGAACCCAGAGGAGACTCCCTCCTCACCACTCAAATGAGGGTCTATTGATGAGCATCATGTGCCTCACCTGGAGCCTGTCACTGAATCAGACCCTGCATTTTAACAAGATCTGAGGGTGAATTATATATGCACATTAAAAATTTGAGGGCCACGAGGTTACAGTAAATGAAACGAGATGCTAGAAATTTCTCTTTATACTGTACACCAGTGGTTCTCAACCTTCGTTGCACATTAGAACCACCTGGAAAAATTTTTTAAACTTGATTTCCAAGTATCAACTCAAACTGGTATCTCTTGAGGGTGGGAATCAGGCATCAATATGTTTCAAAACTGTCTGGGAATGGAGAAAGGGAGTCTCTCTCGAGCAGGTCTTTGCTATCTTATCCTTAGGAGCAGCCAGCCTTAAATCCCCTCTCTCAGGGTGTCCTGTCTATTCTGCACTTAGCTTCCAAAATACTCTTATTCCTTTGCAATCAGTTACTCTATGCTGCATCTCTTTTACTGTGTGTCTGTTGTTTACATTCCTTTAAATTAAGAAGACAAGAACCGAGGTGTCATGGCAGTGAACTTTAATAAATGAATCCAGCCTATTCAGGAAGTGACCTTTCTGGAGTTCTGAGGATCGCTGGTCTCTGCCTGTGAGCTCAACCAGCCATTCATAAAATGCCCTCCCAAGACCAGCAGCATCAGCATCACTGAAAATGCAGATTCACAGGTTATTTAAAACAAGTAAAATCTGAGAAATTGTCACCAAGAGGAGCCTAGGGAGACGTGACAACTCAAGACAATGTGGCGCCTTGGATGGAAAAGAAGGAAGAGGAGGGCATTGTGTAAACACTAAGGAGGTCTCAATAAAATATGCACCTGAGTTCACAGCAATATGTAGAGTCAGCTCATCGCTTGTGGCAAATGTGCCATGTTAATGAACCATGTTTACAGTGGGGGAAATGGTGTGGAACATTGACGAGCTCCATGGAGTTTTGAAAGATATTCTAAAATGAAGTCTAAGGCCAGGTGTGGTGGCTCATGCCTGTAATCCCAGCACATTGAGAGGCTGAGCCAGGCAGATCACCCGAGATCAGAAGTTCGAGACCAGCCTGGCCAACATGGCGAAACCCTGTCTCTACTAAAAATACAAAAATTATCCAGGCGTGGTAGTGGCACACCTGTAATTCCAGCTATTCAGGAGGCTGAGGCAAGTGAATTGCTTCAACCTGGGAGGTGGAGGTTGGGGAGAGCCGAGATTGCGCAACTGCACTCCATCCAGCCTGAGTGACAGAGTGAGACTTGGTCTAAAATAAAATAAAATGAAGTCTGTTTTTAAATGCATACTCTAAGGCCACACCCCTGATCTACTAAATTGGAAGCTCTGGGATCAGGGCCCACCCTTTTGTAGATTAACAAAGCCTTCAGGATATGGTACTATCATTAAGACCAACTAGTCACCAGAGACTCCCAATGCCTCTGTAGTTCAAAAGTCAAATCGGGAATTTAGAGGTTGCCAAATTTAGGCCACAAAATACACCATCTGGGTCAGGGAGATAAATAGGCAGAGCAGAGAGGATTCAGGGGGCAGTGAAAATATCCCCCATGATACTCCAGTGGTGGATACTCATGAGGCCTTTGTCCAAACCCACAGGATGTACAACACCCAGAGCGAGCCCTAATGAACACCATGGACTCGGGGTGCTGGTGATGTGTCCAGGCAGGCTCACTGATGGAACAGGTGCACCGCTCTGCTGGGGATGTGGGGCGGGGACAGGCTGTGCTGTGTGGGGACGGAGTCTAGGGGGACTCTGCTGTCCACTGAATTTCCCTGTGAACCTTAAACAGCTCTGAAAAAGAAAGTCATTAGCCAGGCGTGGTGGCTCACACGTATAATCCCAGCACTTCTGGAGACCAAGGTGGAAGGATCGCTTGAGGCCAGGACTTCGAGACCAGCCTTGGCAACAAAACCAGATCCCATCACTACAAAAAAATTATTTCAAAAAATTTGAATAAAATAATACTAATAAAGCCTAATACAAACAATACAGGACGCAGTGGCTCACACCTGTAATAGCACTTTGGGAGGCCGAGGCAGGCAGATCACTTGAACTCAGGAGTTCAAGACCAGGCTGGGCAACGTGGCAAAACCTCTCTCTTCAAAAAATACAAAAATTAGCTGACATGGTGTGGTGTGTTCTTCTAGTCCCAGCTACTCCAGTGGCCAAGACGGCAGAATTGCTTGAGCCTGGGACATGAAGTCTGCAGTGAGCTGTGATGACACCACTGCACTCCACCCTGGGTGAGAGTGAGACCCCATCTCAAAAAAAAAAAAAAAAAAAAAGAAAAGAAAAAGAAGCAAGAAAGAAAACAATACAGGATACCCAATAGAAGCTGAGTTTCAGATAAATAATGAATCATTTAGAACAAGCTGATACTAAAAAAAATTGTTTATTTGAAACACAGATTTCCCCAGGCATTGTGTATTTAATCTGGACACCTACTTTGACAACTTTACAGCAAAACAGTGGGTGATAGCATGTCAATCAGAAGGCTCCGTTTTTTGTTATAAAATACTGAAAACTAATTAGATGTTTGTTTATTGAAAGAACAGGCTGGGGACGGTGGCTCACGCCTGTAATCCCAGCACTTTGGGAGGCGGAGGCGGGCGGATCACGAGGTCAGGAGATCGAGACCATGGTGAAACCCCGTCTCTACTAAAAATACAAAAAATTAGCCAGGTGTGGTGACGGCGCCTGTAGTCCCAGCTACTCGGGAGGCTGAGGCAGGAGAATGGCATGAACCCGGGAGGCGGAGCTTGCAGTGAGCCAAGATGGTGCCACTGCACTCCAGCCTGGGGGACAGAGCCAGACTCTGTCTCAAAAAAAATAAAATAAAATAAAATAAAATAAAATAAAATAAAATAAATAAAATAAATAAACCTGTACGAAAACAATGGACCTAATGAAACAGAAAACAAAGCTCTGTGGGGAGAATGAATATTTACTGGGACAGCCTGGCGATTCCTATCTAGGGCACTCCCTCTGTGTGCCAGGCGCCCTTGCACCTGCTTCATGTCATATCTCATCTAATAACATCCATGAAAAATCATCCTTCACATTCTCTGGGTGCAGTGGTTTCTGGATGTGTTTTCTGGTGGCATTTTAACGTTTCAGGCCGACGAAAGGCTCTTGGACACTTGGGACATTTATAGGGTTTCTCTCCGGAGTGGATGAGCTTGTGCTCGTTCAGGTTCTTCCTGTAGGCGAAAACTTTCTTGCAGTCAGTACATTTATAGGGCTTCTCCCCCGTGTGGCTCCTCTTGTGACACCTCAAGGAGAACATTCTGTTGAACTGTTTGTGGCAGACGTCACATGTGTAGGGCTTCTCACCAGTGTGGATTCGCTGGTGAACCCGGAGGTCTGAGAGCTGCATGAAGCACCTCTCACAGAAATTACATTGAAAGGGTTTCTCTCCTGTGTGTGATCTCATGTGGATGGCTAGCTTGGAGTTACACGTAAACCTCTTATTGCACACGCCACATGCAAAGAGCAGCAGTTCTTTGCTTTCTTGGCCAACAGGCTGACTGACTGCGCCCGCAGGGCCTGGGGAATAAACTGAATTTATCTCAGCTTGTCCTGGGGATTCTCTGTTGCCCACAGGTGTGGCTTCTCCTTGAGGCTCTTCTTGGAAAATGGAGGTGGCATCTGGTTTGCTTCTTTTGGGACCTCTCAGATTCAGAGCGTCTCCTCTGCTCCCGCTGTGAGTCGAAGCTTCTTTCTCCACAACGCAGGCAGAAGGTGTGTCAGCATCCACATTTTCCACAGAGGCTATTTTCTGGGGTTCCTTCCCCTCCTTAGCTCCCACCACACCTGCTGGAAGAAGGGATTCCACACACAACAGTAAATAAACACATTTTCAATACACCAAACTCATTGCAACCAAACACTGACCTCGGCTGAGAATTTCCCCTCAAACTCAAGTCTAAGACATTGGACCGTAGGTCTCTGGAGAGTGGGGGGTGAAGACACTTTGGCAGCTGAGTGCCAGCTCCCCCAGACATGATAATGCTGGGACCCCAGCCCCACACCCCAGAAGAGAGGGACTAACCCCTGTGTATCCAAGTCTTCATACTCACTAGGACCGTTTGGAAGCTGAGGCTCTGGGGATGTAAGTCCTGTGTTTTCTTCTCTGTCTATGTTCAGATCCTTCTCCAAGGTCAGCTTGGGTCTCAGAGCCTTTGGGTCCCTTTTCATGACAATAGTCTCTGGCAGCAGGAAGTCCTCTTCCTGACAATGGAAAATCAAGAGCAATGACTGCTGTGCCTAAACTGGTGGAAGGACGGACATCACTGTCCCTTCCTGACTGGATGCACCAACTTTTCTAATGACACAGGTTTAGGGATATGTGCAGACTTCCTGTGGGCCTCCCACATCACCCCAAATAAACATCACCACCTCACTTCTGAGTCTGTCCCTAATCTGCACCCTCCATATTCTAAATCAGCTCCTTTGCCTGGTGGTTTTCACTCTTTGGTTCTCTGAGCATATTTCTCCCCGCCGTGCCAACGTCTCCCTGCCCCTGACGCTGGAAGGAGCATGACTCTAGGTGGAGGCCCCTAACCCCTGGCACCACTGGCATTGGGGCTGCATCACCCTCCTGGAGGGGGCGCTTCTGTGCAGAGCAGAGACCCCGCTTCCACTCTCTAGATGCTATTAAGACCCCACCACCCCCTATAATGACACACAAGAACATCTCCAGACATGGCCATGTGTCCTGAAAGGCAAAAATCACCAGTTGAGAAACACTCCTCTAATTAAGAAATCAACAGTCTGAGAAAGTGGGTTCCTTGCTGAATGACTTCATGAAATGTCTTTGAGGAAACTGGATGGGGGAGGGACCTTCAGTTCATTCATCTCTGCCAACTGCCTCCCTCATTTCACTGAGACCATTTCTTACCCCCCACCCTAAATGCTAAAAGCTCTCATGGTGGAGGGAAAAGTAGATGAGGCTTCATTCTCTGTGATGGCTCAGGAATGTCTAAGGATGTAACACATCCATGGGGAATGTCTCTATTCTTGTCCTGTGCCAAATCTCTCAATCAGTCCAGAAGCACACTCAGTTTTCTCCTGTTCCTTCTCCCACCTCTGCCCAGACACCAAGGCCTCACACACTCACCTGCCTCCTGGACAGTGCAGGGACCCTGGGCAGGGTCTGCAGCTCTCGGCGGGCCTGGCCTTTCCTTGGACGCATGTGATTCACAGAGGAGACCCGCTGGCTGGACACACCTCTCTGATCATCTCTGACACTGGCAGGGACTTCAGCCATCTCGACATCTGAGTCCTGCATAAGATATTCTTTGCCAAGCAAGTTGACCACAGACTGTAGAGAGAAAAAAGACAATCAGACTCACAATGAGAGCCTGAAAGTAGCTCTCACATTCCCTGGGTCCTGCCATAATGCTCACACTTTACTGTAATTAATGTTCAAATCTGCCTTCCTGATGCCGAATCAGTTCTGGACACAGCAATCTGTCTGAATTTTTTTCTTTTCTAGATAAGTACATAAATATGGGTCCTTTAGATGAAAGGTTCTCTAAACCAAAGAGAAGACAAGGAGAAATATTCTGGGTGAATCCAACTCAATTGGCCGATGGCAACTCACCTTGTGTTGGAACTTAGGGGCTCATTTGGGGACCTGGAGGCAGATCCCTGCATCTCTGATACCAACCACTTTCCCTGCCTCAGGATGGGACTTCTGGGCCCCCGTTCAGTTCACTCTAATGCCTCCTTCCCTACGTTCCATCAGGCCTAATATTTCACCAATGTCTTTCTTTCATGTTGCCCTCACACAGTGTGTGGGTCCCTGTACCCCCTCTGCCTGTCCATCTCCTACACCAGGCACTTGCCATCTCCTCACAGCTGATATTTGAATCTGGATGATTATTTGTCATGGTGGGTTGTCCTGAGCATTGGAGAATGCTTAGCAGCATCTCCTGTCCTCCCCCTCGTGACAATCAAAAACTGTCCCCAGACACTGCCATGTGTCCCTGACGGGCAAACTCTCCTCTACTTGGAAGCCCTGACCTAGAGCAGCCCCTCGGGTCCTCTCGAGTCCAGCTTCACGGTACAGCCCCCATCCCAGCTCCCCTTCCCTGCACCAATCACGAGGGTCCCACTCACCCATTTCTTGGGTCTTCTGTTATTTCGTAGCAAGTCCTCCAGGTCTTTGCAGCTCTGCACACCGTTCATCATGACTAAGACCTGGAGCTCCTGGGGCATGGAGATCATGAACTGCTCCATCACCAGCATGTCCAGGATCTGCTCTTTGGTGTGGAGGTCGGGCCTCAGCCACAGATGGCACAGCTCAGTGAGTTTCCTCAGAGCCTGGACGGGGTCCGACTCCT
>NW_026652287.1:103240233-103259317 GCF_009828535.3 Hylobates moloch | reverse complement strand
AGGAGCTGGCGTGCAGGGGGGTTGGTTTCAGAAAGTTTGGGTTTATTTTCTCATGCACTTATTTGCTCGGAGACTTTGTGAAGGCAGCGGGTCTCCTTTGCACCCCATGATTAACTCTGACTGGCGATGCAATGCTTCTGTAAACTATGAACAATATTAACTTTCTCGGTTGGGCCCGGTGGCGCACGCCTGTAATCCCAGCTACTCCAGAGGCCGAGGTGGGCAGATCACGAGGTCAGGAGTTCAAGACCAGCCTGACCAACGCGGTGAAACCCCGACTCTAACAAAAATTAGCCGGGCGTGGTGGTGGGCGTCTGTAATCCCCGCTATTCAGGAGACTGAGTCAGGAGAATCGTTTGAACCTAGGAGGCAGAGGTTGCAGTGAGCCGAGGTCGCACCATTGCACACCAGCCTGGGTAACAAAGCAAAACTCCGTCTCAAAAAAAAAAAAAGAAAAAGAAAGTAATAATGTTAACTTTCTCATCATGGTTAGCTTTTGTTTTATTTTATTTGTCAGAGACGGGGTCTCGCTCATTTCCCAGGCTGGCCTGGAACTCCAGCTAGCTGGGACTGCAAGAGCACGCCACCACGCCGCCCGAGTGCATTTTTTATTTGC
Organism: Hylobates moloch; assembly: GCF_009828535.3. Lineage (NCBI taxonomy): Eukaryota > Metazoa > Chordata > Mammalia > Primates > Hylobatidae > Hylobates > Hylobates moloch. The sequence goes on along the minus strand of NW_026652287.1, from coordinate 103,258,701 downwards.
TGTAGAGAAGTGGTCTCATTACTTTGCCCAGGCTGGTCTCGAACTCCTTGGCTTAAGCAATCTGCCTGCCTCAGCCTCGATCTCTGCCTCCTGAGCAGGGGCGCTTAGGGAACCTGGCGGGAAAACCTCTTTAATTCCCAGAATTTCAGACTGCCTTTTCTCTCTCGTATCTGTATGCTTTTTAAAAATGTATCGATTTACTTAGTAAATAAACAAAACAAGACGGCCTCTGGATGTGTCTCCCAGGCTGGAGCACAGGGGCACAATCACGGTTCACTGCAGGGCTCAGGCAATCCTGCCACCTCCGCCTCCCAGAGCGCTGGGGTGACAGGCGTGAGCCACCGCACCAGGCCTAATTAACTTTCAAATTGAGAAATGTAAATATATAATTGTGTATATGTCTGGTGCACAGCATACTGTGTCAAGGTGTGTACGCATTGTGCAACGGCTAAATCGAGCAAACTGCCATAGGCTCTACCTCACTGTCTTATCATTTTTGGATAACACTTGAAATCGACTCCCTTAGCAATTTCCAAGTATACAGTACATTGCTGTGAACTATAGTCACCATGCTGTGCAGTAGACCTATTTAACGTTATTTTTATTATTTCTCTTATTTTTTTAAAAAAAGTTTTAATGGCCGGGTGCGGTGGCTCACAACTGTAATCCCAGCACTTTGGGAGGCCGAGGCGTGGGAATCACCTGAGGTCAGGAGTTTGAGACCAGCCTGTTCAACATGGTGAAACCCTGTCTGTACTAAAAATATAAAAATTAGCTGGGCGGGGGCCTGTAATCCCAGCTACTTGGGAGGCTGAAGAAGGAGAGCCATATGAACCTGGGCAGCAGAGATTGCAGTGAGCTGAGATTGCACCACTGCACGCCAGCCTGGGCAACAGTGCGAAACTCCACCTCAAAAAACATAAATAAATAAAAGAATAGAAGTTTTTTTTAAATGTAGGCCAGCTGCAGTGCAATCACACCTGTAATCCCCGAATTTTGGGAGGCCAAAGCAAGCACATCGCTTGAGCCCAGAGTTTGAGACCAGCCTGGGCAACATGGCAAAACCTCGTCTCTATTACAAAAATAACCTATAAAGATTAGCCGGGCGTGGTGACGCACTTGTAGTCCCAGCTACTTGGAAGGCTGAGGTGGGAGGATCACTGGAGCCCAGGATGTTGAGGCCAAGGGAACCATGACTGCGAATTTCCCTCCAGCCCGGATGACAGAGCAAGACCCTGTCTCAAAAAGAAAAAAGAAAAAACTTTCTGTGGTTTGATCCCACTACCTGGAAATTTCATAAGACTTTAATCCATTTTATGGAATGAGATAAGGAAGGGAGAAACTCCGAGAGATAATAAGCAGATTAGTGATGGCCAGAGGCTGGGGTGGGTGGGGCAGGAGGTAATTACTGATGGGGATGGCGTTTTCTTTTGGGGTGATACAGTAATTCTGGAATTAGAAAGTGGTGATGGTTGCACAACGTAGTGCATGTTCTTCGTAAAAGTGATGAATTTTATAAATGTGTGTTTTACCAAAACAACAACATATCTGTGCAGGAGCTTAATTCTCGTAGGATTTTTTAGTGCCACCTCTTCCCTGCGGCAAATAAATATCCTGGGGTTAACAAGAAAAATGTGTTGGGGACAATCGTAGGTTGTAACTATTAATATTTTTCTCTAGCTTTTTGCATAATTATGACTAAGGGCTTTGCCTTGGATCTTGTCTTGACGGGAAAACATAAAGAACTGACATCGTTACATCAGATTCTAGGAGGTTCACATACATACCCGATTTAATTTACAGTCAAGAGCAATGTTGTTCCAGTTGAAAGGAAAACCAGTTCCACCTCGGCACAGTGATCCCCTAGAGATCAGAATCCAGGGGAGCATTCAGATTTTACCCCAGAACATGTAGTCAGGTGTAGACACTGGAAGAACAGAGTGGATTCATTTCCACAGTGCTGAGTCTGATGCCCGTGGACAAGTGGAGCCCGGGATTGGGATGAGGGATTTGGAAGGGAGGGGTGTGTGCAGTAGAAAGTTAAAATAATCGGACTCATGCTTTTTTTCTGCAGACTTCTGAACAAACCGTGAATATATTACTGAGAAAAACCAAGGGCGGCCTGTGTAAATAGGTCTCAATTTGATACCAGATACTGGAAGAGCTTTCTCAGAGACTGATTAAAAAATTCTCCACTAGATATGGCTGCAAATTGGACACTCTCATGGGGTCAGGGAGGACCCTGCAACAGCCCTGAGTTAGAGCTGCCACGGTCTGTGGCATCCCCAGGAACTCGACTTGGAAATCACGACAGGAACCCTGAGACTTGTCACGTGAACTTCAGGATGTTCAGCTGCCCGGAGGAGTCGGACCCCGTCCAGGCTCTGAGGAAACTCACTGAGCTGTGCCATCTGTGGCTGAGGCCCGACCTCCACACCAAAGAGCAGATCCTGGACATGCTGGTGATGGAGCAGTTCATGATCTCCATGCCCCAGGAGCTCCAGGTCTTAGTCAAGGTGAACGGTGTGCAGAGCTGCAAAGACCTGGAGGACTTGCTACGAAATAACAGAAGACCCAAGAAATGGGTGAGTGGGACCCTCGTGATTGCTGCAGGGAAGGGGAGCTGGGATGGAGGCCAAAGAATTCTCCAGTCTCAAATATCAGCACAGCTAATATTGCAAATACCTGAGCTAGGAGATGGACAGGCAGAGGGGGTACAGGGACCCACACACTGTGTGAGGGCAACATGAAAGAAAGACATTGGTAAAATATTAGGCCTGATGGAACGTAGGGAAGGAGGCATTAGAGTGAACTGAACGGGGGCCCAGAAGTCCCATCCTGAGGCAGGGAAAGTGATTGGTATCAGAGATGCAGGGATCTGCCTCCAGGTCCCCAAATGAGCCCCTAAGTTCCAACACAAGGTGAGCTGCCATCGGCCAATTGAGTTGGATTCACCCAGAATATTTCTCCTTGTCTTCTCTTTGGTTTAGAGACCCTTTCATCTAAAGGACTCATATTTATGTACTTATCTAGAAAAGAAAAAAATTCAGACAGATTGCTGTGTCCAGAGCTGATTCTGCATCAGGAAGGCAGATTTGAACATTAATTACAGTAATCTGTGAGCATTATGGCAGGACCCAGGGAATGTGAGAGCTACTTTCAGGTTCTCATAGTGAGTCTGATTGTCTTTTTTCTCTCTACAGTCTGTAGTCAACTTGCTTGGCAAGGAATATCTTATGCAGGAATCAGATGTCGAGATGGCCGAAGCCCCCGCCACTGTCAGAGATGATCCGAGAGACGTGTCCAGCCAGTGGGCCTCCTCTGTGAACCACATGCATCTGGGGGAAGGCCAGGCCCGCCAAGAGCTGCAGACCCTGCCCAGGGTCCCTGCACTGTCCAGGAGGCAGGTGAGTGTGTGAGGCCTTGGTGTCTGGGCAGAGGTGGGAGAAGGAACAGGAGGAAGTCATGTGGCTGCTGGACTGTTTGAGAGATCTGGCACAGGACAAGATTAGAGCCATTCCCCATGGACATGATGCATCCCCAAAAATTCATTCCTGAGCCATCACAGAGAGGGAAGCCTCATCTATTTTTCCCTCCACGATGAGAGCTTATAGCATTTAGGGTGGGGGGTAAGAAATGGTCTCAGTGAAATGAGGGAGGCAGTTGGCACAGATGAATGAACTGAAGGTCCCTTCCCCATCTAGTTTCCGCAAAGACGCTTCATGAAGTCATTCAGCAAGGAACCCACTTTCTCAGACTGTTGATTTCTTAATTAGAGGAGTGTTTCTCAACTGGTGATTTTTGCCTTTCAGGACACATGGCCATGTCTGGAGATATTTTTCTGTGTCATTGTAGGGGGTGATGGGGTGTTAATAGCATCTAGAGGGTGGAGGCGGGGTCTCTGCTCTGCACAGGAGCGCCCCCTCCAGGAGGGTGATGCAGCCCCAATGCCAGTGGTGCCACAGCTGAGGGGCCTCCACCTAGAGTCATGCTCCTTCCAGCGCCAGGGGCAGGGAGACGTTGGCATGGCTGGGAGAAATATGCTCAGAGAACCAAAGAGTGAAAACCACCAGGCACAAGAGCTGATCTAGAATATGGAGGGTGCAGATTAGGGACAGATGCAGAAATGAGGTGGTGATGTTTACTTGGGGTGATGGGGTGGTCCATGGGAAGTCTGGTATATCCAGTCAGGAGGGGACAGACATGTCCGTGCTTCCACCAGTTTAGACACGGCAGTCATTGCTCTTGGTTTTTCATCTTCAGGGAGAGGACTTTCTGCTACACAAGAGTATTGACACGAAAGGTGACCCAAAGTCTCCGAGACCCAAGCAGACCTTGGAGAAGGATCTGAAGGAAAACAGGGAAGAGAACCCAGGACTGACATCCCCAGAGCCTCAGCTTCCAAACAGTCCCAGTGAGTATGCAGACTTGGATCCACAGGGGTTAGTCCCTCTCTTCTGGGGTGCGGGGCTGGGGGCCCAGCATTATCATCCCTTGGGGCTGGCGATCAGCTGCCAAAGCCTCCCCATCCTCCACTCTCCAGTGACCTACAGTCCAATGTCTTAGGCTTGAGCTTGAGGGGAAGTTGTCAGCCAACATCCGTGTTTGGCTGCAATGAGTTTGGTGTATTGAAAATGTGCTTTATTAACTGTGTGTGGAATCCCTTCTTCCAGCAGATCTGCTGACAGCAAAAGAGGGGAAGGAACCCCCAGAAATAGCCTCTGTGGAAAATGTGGATGCTGACACCCCTTCTGCCTGTGTTGTGGAGAGAGAAGCTTCGACTCACAGCGGGAGCAGAGGAGACACTCTTAATCTGAGAGGTCCCAAAAGAAGCAAACCAGACGCCACCTCCATTTCCCAAAAAGAGCCTCAAGGAGAAGCCACACCTGTGGGCAACAGAGAATCCCCGGGACAAGCTGAGATGAATTCAATTCATTCCCCAGGCCCTGCGAGCCCAGTCAGTCACCCGGATGGCCAACAAGCCAAGGCACCGCCGCCCTTTGCATGTGACGTGTGTGAGAAGAGGTTCACGTGTAATTCCAAGCTAGTCATCCACAAGAGATCACACACAGGAGAGAGACTCTTTCAATGTAATCTCTGCGAGAAGCGCTTCATGCAGCTTATTAGCCTCCAGTTTCACCAGCGAACCCACACTGGCGAGAGGCCCTACACATGTGACATCTGCCAGAAGCAGTTCACCCAGAAGTCCTACTTGAAGTGTCACAAGAGAAGCCACACAGGGGAGAAGCCCTTCGAATGTAAAGACTGCAAGAAAGTTTTCACCTACAGGGGGAGCCTGAAGGAGCACCAGCGCGTCCACTCCGGAGAGAAACCCTACAAATGTTCCAAGTGTCCGAGAGCCTTCAGTCGGCTGAAATTGTTAAGACGCCACCAGAAAACTCATCCAGAAGCCACTTCTCAGTGATTGCATAATCCGGTCTATGCCTTCTGCACCAAGAAGTGAATGATATTTTTCATCAGTGTTATCAGATGACAGTTGACACGTGCAAGGGCGCCTGGCACACAGAGGGAGTGCCCTAGATAGGAATTGCCAGGATGTTTGAGTGAATATATATCCTCCCCACTGAGCTTTGTTTTCTGTTTCATTACGTCCATTGTTGTCTTATAGGTTTATTTTGGTTTGTGTTGCTATTCTTTCAATAAACGATCATCTTATTAGTTTTCAATATTGTATAATGAAAAACTGAGTTTCCTGATTGACATGGGGTTACCCACTGATTTGCTGTAAAGTAAAATTGTCCAAGGAGGGTGGCCACATAAAATACATAATGCCTGGTGAAATTTGAGTTTCGGATAAACAATTTTCTTTAGTATCAGAATGTTCTAAATTATTCGTTATTTATCTGAAACTCAGCTTTTTTGGGGTATCCTGTAGCGTTTTTGTTTTTTTGTTTTCTTTTTTTGAGATGGCGTCTCCCTCTGTCACCCCGGCTGAGGTTCAGTGGCACAATCAAGGCTCACTGCAGCCGCGACCTTCCAGGCTCAAGCAATCCTCCCGTCTAAGCCTCCCCAGCAGCTGAGACTACAGGAGCATGCCACCAACTTGGCTAATTTTTGTGTTTTTTGTAGAGATGGAGTTTTGCCATGTTGCCCAGGCTGGTCTTGAACTCCTAAGTACAAGTGATCCACCTGCCTTGGCTTCTTTAAGTGCTGGCATTACAGGCATGAGCCACTGTACCCTGTATTGTTTTTATTAGACTTTAATATAATTATTATATTCAAATTTTTGGAAATAATTTTTTGTAGTGATGGGATTTTTTGTTGCCCAGGCTGGTGTGCTGTGAGCCACCACACCTGGCTAACAACTTTCTTTTTCAGAGCTGTTTAAGGTTCACAGGGAAATTCACTGGACAGCACAGAGTTCCCCTCGACTCCCTCCCTACACAGCACTGCCTCTCCCCGCCCCACATCCCCAGCTGAGCGGTGCACCTGTTCCATCAGTGAGCCTGCCTGGACACATCACCAGCACCCAGAGTCCATGGTGTTCATTAGGGCTCGCTCTGGGTGTTGTACATCCTGTGGGTTTGGACAAGGGCCTCATGAGTATCCACCACTGGAGTATCATGGGGGATATTTTCACTGCCCCCCAAATCCTCTCTGCTCTGCTTATTTATCTCCCTGCCCCAGATGGTGTATTTTGTGGCCTAAATTTGGCAACCTCTAAATTCCCGATTTGACTCTTGAACTACAGAGGCATTCGGAGTCTCTGGTGACTAGTTGGTCTTAGTGATATTACCATCCCCTGAAGGCGCCGTTAATTCACAGGTGGGTGGACCCCAAATTCACAGCTTCTGATTGAGCAGACCTGGGGTGGGGCCTGAGAGTGTGCATTAAAACATAGAATTCATTTTAGAATAGCTTTCTGGAGTCCACAGAGCTCGCTAATGCCTCATACAGCTTCCCCCATTGCCAACATGGTTCATTAGTATGGCATCTTTGAACTGACTGGAGCAATGAACTGACTGGATATATTGCCATGATCTAAGGCCCGTACCTTATTGAGGCCTCCTTAGTGTTTACACAATGCCCTCCTCTTCCTTCCTCCCCATCCAGGACACCACATTGCCTTGAGTTGTCACATCTCCCTAGGATCCTCTTGGTGACAATTCCTCAGATTTTACTTGTTTGGGATTACCTGAGAATGTGCATTTTAGGTGGTGCTGATGCTGCAGGTCTTGGGAGGACATTTTATGGATAGCTGAGCTGACAGGCAGAGTCCTGCAATCTGCAGAGGTCTGGAAAGGTCCCTTCCCAAATAGGCTGGATTCATTTATTAAAGGCCACTTTTGTAAGACTTTGGTTCTTGTTATTTTAATTTAAAGGAATTTAATCGAAAGACACACAGCAAAGAGATGCCTCATAGAATAACTGAGTACAAGGGAAATACAATATGTTGAAAGTTAAGTGTAGAATAGACAGGACATCCTGGGAGCAAGGATTCAGGGCCGGCTGCTCCCAACGGTGAGACAGCGAAGACCCGCTCGAGGAAGACTCCCTTTATGGGAGTCTCAGATGATTACACCTTGCAGGGGTGGGAAGAGGTGTTACTAGTAAGCATGTTCTGGGTGGTCCTCTGGGCACACAGGTGCAGTAGCTGTTCACATGTCTCATTAGCGTCTTAAGCGTCTTAAGTCCCCACCCAGGGGTGTGTTTTTTACTATCATAACAAGCAAAGTGTCAGTTTGTGGATGGGTAAGATCAACGTGTGCATTCTCTCTACAGCGGAAATTCCCTACAGGAGATGGCCTTGAATGAACTCAATTCCAGTGTGAACGCTGAGGCTTACTGTGTTGACTGTACAGTCACCACGGGTGCAGCATCCTGAGGACGTGATCGTTTCCTTGACTGCCTATCCTGCCTCACCCAGGTCCCTTTCGGAGTAGCATTCTTTGAGGCAGGGACCTGGAATCCACCATAAAATGTACATAGACTCCCCTTTCATTCAAGAAGTGGAGGTAGGGGTGGGTGGTGGTTCTTCCTTTTGGTGATTGGGTCCACCCTTCTTCACCAGACATAGAAAATGTGTTGATAATACCACCTGCCCACTTAATTTCAATCATGGTGCTCTATGATCCATTAATGACACCCAATGTTTCTTTAGAGCTTCATTTTCTAATTTGGCTACATGTTGGAGTCACTTGAGGACTTTTTAATATTTTTTTTTTAAAAGCAATGCCTGGGGTCCAGCCCTAAGGTAACGATGTGATTGGCTGAGGATGTGGCCCCTGTGTTGAGAGTTTATAAAACTCCCCAGGTGATCTAACGTGTGGATGCGTCTGGCAGGTCGATTTTCATTTTTTTCTTTTTTTTTTTTTTTTGAGACGGAGTCTCGGTCAGTCACCCAGGCTGGAGCGCAGTGGCGCGATCTCGGCTCACTGCAAGCTCCACCTCCCGGGTTCACACCATCCTCCTGCCTCAGCCTCCCAAGTAGCTGGGACTACAGGCGCCCGCCACCGCACACAGCTAATTTTTTGTATTTTTAGTAGAGACGGGGTTTCACCATGTTAGCCAGGATGGTCTCAATCTCCTGATCTCGTGATGCACCCAGCTTGGCCTCCCAAAGTGCTGGGATTACAGGCGTGAGCCACTGCAACTGGCCTGCTTTTTTTGTTTGTTTGTTTGTTTTTTTGAGATGGAGTCTCGCTCTGTCACCCAGGCTGGAGTGCAGTGGCACGATCTTGGCTCACTGCAACCTCTGCCTCCCGGGTTCATGCCATTCTCCTGCCTCAGCCTCCCGAGTAGCTGGGATTACAGGTGCCCACCACCATGCCTGGCTAATTTTTTGTATTTTTAGTAGAGATGGGGGGTTTCACTGTGTTAGCCAGGATGGTCTTGATCTCCTGACCTTGTGATCCACCTGCCTAAGCCTCCCAAAGTGCTGGGATTACAGGCGTGAGCCACTGGGCCCGGCCTGCAGGTCAGTTTTTCTGATTGCCTGGTCACTCCAATTCCTGTTCTCTCATGGAGATCAGTGAGTTCATTTCCACAGCAGAGTCATGCACCTCCATTCCCAGTCTAAAGAAAGTACACTCGGCCGGGCACGGTGTCTCACACCTGTAATCCCAGCACTTTGGGAGGCCGAGGCAGGCAGATCACAAGGTCAACAGATCGAGACCATCCTGGCCAACGTGGTGAAACCCCGTCTCTACTAAAAATACAAAAACTAGCCAGGTGTGGTGGTAGGTGCCTGCAGCCCCAGCTACTCAGGAGGCTGAGGCAGGAGAATCACTTGAACCTGGGAGGTGGAGGTTGCAGTGAGCCAAGATCACACCGCTGTACTCCAGCCTGGGTGACAGAGCAAGACTCAGTCTCAAAAAAAAAAAAAAAAAAAAAGGAGGCAGGCTCCACTGTCCAACCCTGGATGGGTGTCTCCCCTGCCGTACCTGGCTGCAGGAACCACTCCAGGGACTGCCCCTCATGGCTAAGGGCGCACCTGGCCCGGGTACTGGATGCAATGGCGCCTGGTACTGCTACTCCTCAGCCGCCTGTGTGCTCTGGTTGATGCTCCAAGCCAAGAGGTTGATTTATCTGATGCCCTCAATGACGACAAAAACAAGATACCTGCTGCAACCCCAACAAGCCCCGTGCTAGAAATGACTGAGTTGAATTTAGAAGGTGTCCTTTTTGGCAGAGAAACCACAGTGCAGCACTGCCTGATCCTCCCAAGCTGGAGCCAAATCTGCACCAGCCAACCCGGCCCACCTGGTGGCTTTTCAGACTCAGACCTTGCTGATGGGACATCAGGTGGGGAGGGAGGCCGTGGCCGGGCCATGGGAAGAAGGGGAAAGAGAGCTGCTCCCCTGGCATGATCCCTGGGGTCTTGGAGGCTGGGCAGGTCAACATGGCTGGAGTTGTTTCTAGCTTTCTGGCCTCCCGGAAAAAGGAGCTGGGAAGCTGGGCTCAAGCGAGTCTCCTGCCTCAACCTCCCAAGTAGCTGGGACTACAGGGGTGCACCACCACACCCAGCTAATTTTTTAATTATTTATAGAGATGGTGGTCTCACTATGTTGCCCAGGCTGGTCTCCAATTCCTGGGCTCAAGCAATCCTCCTGCCTCAGCCTCCCAGAGTGCTGGGATTACAGGTGTGAGTCACCAGGTGTGCTCACGGTGCCTGGCCCGGGTTCCTTTTCTGCCAGCTTGGAAGGGCAACCCCATGACTGAATGTGATTCTGAGGATGGCTCTGCAGTTAGATCCTTGTGACAGTGCATCCACCTGAAACGCTGCACGTCTGAACTGGGACTGTTAACACCCGTGCCAATACAAATGTGGGGTGCCAGGAAGTGTCTACTGATATTTGTGGGGAAAAAAATCTATTTTGTTCACCTACTGTATCAAAGGAAAATTTTGGGGAGAACAGTAGTATCGTTTTATATCGGGTGAAAACAAGTTACAGATCTGCAAAAAAAAAAAAAAAAAAAGAGAGAAGACAGTAGGGCGATTTCTTAGAAAAACAGAGGGATTTGGGTCTCGGCCTTCGGGCTCCCTCCAGCGCCATCGGCCCGGCGCTGCCGCCAACGCGGGCATGGATGGGCCGCTTCTTCGCAGACAGCGTTGGACCGGGCTCTAGGCGTGGCATCCGGCCCAGGCTGGAGGGTTCGGGGCGGAGGCCCGGGGGCTGCGCGCGCCCAGGGACCTTCCCCTCACTGGCTCCCCTCTGGTCTGCAGCCGCAGGGCCGTAGGCAGCCACGGCGCCCAGCCAGAATGGCGTGATCTCGAAGCCCCACTTCCGCAAGGACTGCAGCGGCGCGTGGCCACGTGGTTCAACCAGCCGGGCGGAAGATCCGCCGGCGCCAGGCCCGACAAGTCAAGGCGCCCGCCTCGCCCCTGCCCCGCGTCGGGGCTCTTCCGGCCCATCGTGCGCTGCCCCACGGTTCGGTACCACACGAAGGTGCGCACGGCCGCGGCTTCCGCCTGGAGGAGCGCAGGGTGGCCCGCACGCACAAGAAGGTGGCCCGGACACCGGCGTTTCTGCGGATCCGAGGAGGCGCAGTCCCTGCAGGCCAACGTGCAGCGGCTGAAGGAGCCCCGCTCCAGACTCATCCGCTTCCCCCGGAAGCCCTCGGCCCCCAAGAAGGGAGACAGTTCTGCTGAAGAACTGAACCTGGCCGCTCGGCTGACAGGACCGGTCATGCCCACCCGGAATGCCTATGAGGAGAAAGCTGGAGTCATCGCTGAGGATAATTTCAAAGCCTTCGCTAGTCTCCGCACGGCCTGTCCCAACGCCCGGCTCTTCGGCATACGGGCAAAAAGAGCCAAGGAAGCTGCAGAACAGGATGTTGAAAAGAAAAAATAAAGCCCTCCTGGGGACTTGCAATCAGTCAGCGGTCATGCTGGGTCTCCACGTGACGTGTTTCCTGGGAGCAACTGGACCTGGGATGGGGCTTCGCGGCTGTGACTTCCTGGCAGCGGGTTTGGGGTTTTGTTGAAAGACGGTCCAAGCCCTGGATTATGCCTTACTTTCTGTGTTAAAGCACTGTTGGTTGTTTGGGGAAAAAAAAAGAAAGAAAGAAAGAAAAAAGAAAAGTAGACGGATTTGCCGGGCACAGTGGCTCACGCCTGTAATCCTATCACTTTGGGAGGCCGAGGCAGGCGCATTGCCTGAGCTCAGGAGTTAAAGACCAGCCTGGGCAACACAGTGAAACCCTCCCTGTCTCTACTAAAATACACAAATTAGCCGGGCGTGGTGGCGGGCGCCTGTAATCCCGGCTACTCGGGAGGCTGAGGCAGGAGAATTGCTTGAGCCTGGGGGGCGGAGCTTGCAGTGACCCGAGTGCAGTGACCCACTGCACTCCAGCCTGGGCGACAGAGCGAGACTCCATCTCAAAAATAGAAAAAAAAAAAGAAAGAAAAAGAAAAGAAAAGAAACGTGGAGGGATTCGTTGTGGGTGAGGTTGCTTCAAGCTGGTTTGGCACAAGAGCTTTCTAACCATTCCTTATCTCTTTAGAAGTGACTGATCCACCCACCACCAGGACGGCTCATCAAACAATGGAATCATTTAACCTTATGGCACACAGCTGTGATATCCAATCATCTTCAGGTGCCAAGCGTGTCCTCTCATTTCATTCCCAACACAATAACGAGCGGAGGGCGGGGACCATTTCAAAGACAAAACGTGGACACCGTTTTTACAGACAATGATGTTTGCACAAAATGATTGAAATGACCTGGCTTTCACGACAATCCAAAGCTAAATAGAAACAAGCATAAATCTCAACTCAAGCCTGCCAAGCCCCATCCTGTAGGCACATGTGAAATGTGAAAACTTGACCCATTGTACTAGTAGGTGGAGCTGCCACTATTTCAGTCATTGAATCGGTCTGACACATAGAATTGGGTTGACACTGCCGACTCCTAAAACTAGAATCTAGACATTGCAGGTACATCACTCACAGCTCCAACGAATGCCTCTGCCTTCATAGAGTAACTTTCTGACTTCTGTCTAGCATTTTCACAGAAGATACTTTGAAAACAGCCTGTAGAGCTGACCGTGTTGGCTCATGCCTGTAATCTCAGCACTGTGAGAAGCTGAGGCAGGTGGATAGCTTGGGCTCAGGAGCTGAAGACCAGCCTGGGCAACATGATGAAACCCCGTCTCTACAAAATATACCAAAAAAAAAAAAAAATTATGAGGCCTGGTGGTGCACACCTGTAGTCCCAGCTACTGTGGAAGCTGAGGTGGGAGGATTGTTTGAGCCTGAGAGGTTGAGGCTGCAGGGCGTTATGATCATGCCACTGCACTCAAGCCTGGGTAACAGAGCAAGACCCTGTCTCAAAAAAAAAAAAAAAAAAAAAAAAAAAAAAAAAAAAAAAAAAAAAAAAAAAAAAAGAAGAAAAAAGAGAAAAAAGATAACAGCACATATAGGGGAAGGGGAGGAACCAGGAGCTCAGTGAGGATGGCAACAGAGTCATCCAGGTTGATGGCTGTTGGCTTGACCATGAGTACTGAAAGTTGAAGTGGGGAGAACTGGTCAAATGCTGAATTTGTTTTTAAGAAAATCCTGGCCGGGCGTGGTGGCTCATGCCTGTAATCCCAGCGCTTTGGGCGGCCGAGGCAGGCGGATCACTAGGTCAAGAGATCGAGACCATCCTGGCCAATGTGGTGAAACCCCGTCTTTACTAAAAATACAAAAAAATTAGCCAGGCGTGGTGGTGGGCACCTGTAGTCCCAGCTACTCAGGAGGCTGAGGCAGGAGAATTGCTTGAACCCCAGAGGCAGAGGTTGCAGTGAGCCGAGATCATGCTGCTGCACTCCAGCCTGGCGATAGAGTGAGACTCCATCTCAAAAAAAAGAGAAAAAAGAGAACCCCTTATCCCCTTATCTTTTTCGTATAGTTTTACTGAGGCATAGTTGATATACAATAAATCACACATATGCAAAGGGTACAATTCAATGAAGTTTAGAATACTACTCAGCAGTAAAAAGGAATCATTGATTACACCCAAGAACATGGGTGAATTTCAAAATAATTATGAAGGTGAAAGAGGAGAGATAGAAAAGGAGTACATAAGGTATGATTCCATCGCTAGAAAATTCTACCACTAGGCGGGGCACACTGGCTCATACATGTAATCCCAGCACTTTTTGGGAGGCCAAGGCAGGCAGATGGCTTGAGCCCAGGAGTTCAAGATCAGCCTGGGCAGCATAGTGAGACCCCAACTCTACAAAAAAATAGAAAAAATTAGCCGAGCATGGTGATGTGTGCCTGTGGTCCCGGCGACTTGGGAGGGTGATGTGGGAGGATTGGTTAAGCCTGAGAAGTTGAGGCTACAGTGTGCTATGATTGTGCTACTGCACTCCAGCCTGGGCAACAGAGCAAGACCCTGTCTCAAAAAAAAAAAAAAGAAAAAAGGTAAAAATAAGGAAATTCTGTCAGTGATCTGTAATGACACAGAGAACACCAGTGGTTGTCCAGGGGTGGAGTCGTGGGAGGGACAGATGATGAAGAGCCTGGGGAAGCGTTGGAGGATGGTGGTAATGTTGAGCTTCTTGATGATGGCAATGACTTCATGAGTATGTACAAATGTCAGAACTTGGACTTTGGACATGCAGGCACAGGAACCAGCTAGAGGAGCTGCTGCACAGCAGTGTAAATGCACCAAATGCTGCTAAACTGTACAGATAAAACAGTTAATTTTATGTTGCATGAAATTCATGTCAATAAACACATTAATTAAGGTATAGGATTTGTTGAGAGATTGAGTGTGTCATGTGAGGGAAATGCAGGAATCAAGGATAACCCCACAAATCTTGTGGATTGCACATCAAGGGGGCTGGAGCCACCTTTACGTGAGGTGGGGAAAGATGTGGCCGGTCTGGGATGTGTGGTGATTGACAGGTCTGTTAGGCATCCAAGACGAGGGAAACTCCACATCCCCATGAGGGAAGGATGGTGGTTGGTCACGCATTCTTAGAGAAGGCATTATTTTCTTTTTGTCATTATTATTATTAACTTTATAAATTTACATATAAAAATGGTACATATTCAGGGCATACAACACAATGTTTTGATACATGTATACAACGTGCAATGGCTAAATCAAATAATTTGACATATGTGCAACCTCACATACTTATCTATTTTGTGGGATGAGAACATTTACTTATTCAGTAGGGTCTGGCTCTGTTGCCCTGGCTGGAGTGCAGTGGCGCAATCACAGCTCACTGCAGCCTTGACCTCCATGGCTCAGGAAATTCTTCTGCCTCAGCCTCCCGAGTAGCTGGGACTACAGGCATGCACCACACACCCAGCAAATTTTTGCATTTTTTGTAGAGACAGGATTTTGCCATGTTGCCAGTCCGGTCTGGAACTCCTGAGCTCACACAATCTTCCTGCCTTTGCCTCCCAAAGAGCTGGGATTATAGGCATGAGCCACTGTGTCCAGCCTGATGAGAACATTTAAAAATCTACTATGTTAGGCCAGGTGCGGTGGCTCATGCTTATAATCCCAGCACTTTGGGAGGCCGAGGCAGGCAGGTCATGAGGTCAGGAGTTTGAGACCAGCCTGACCAATATGGTGAAACCCCATCTCTACTAAAAATACAAAAAGTAGCCAGGCACGGTGGCACGTGACTGTAGTCTCAGCTACTCAGGAGGCTGAGGCGGGAGAATGGCTTGAACCCAGAAGGCGGAGGGTGCAGTGAGCCGAGATCATGCCATTGCACTCCAGCCTGGGCAGCAGGGTGAGACTCTATCTCAAAAAAGAAAAAAAAAAATCTATTATGTTAGCAATTTTCAAACATACGATACATTGCTAATGGCTGCAGTCACCATGTTGTACAACAGATTTCTACAC
Organism: Hylobates moloch; assembly: GCF_009828535.3. Classification (NCBI taxonomy): domain Eukaryota; kingdom Metazoa; phylum Chordata; class Mammalia; order Primates; family Hylobatidae; genus Hylobates; species Hylobates moloch. The sequence goes on along the minus strand of NW_026652287.1, from coordinate 103,243,384 downwards.
ACTTTTCCTGTCTAACTGAAATTTTGTATCCTTTGACCAACATCTCTGCAATTTCCCCAGTCTCCTGCCTCCCTCAGCCTGGGTTACCAGAGGCTGGTGACTTCTAGGCTGAGGACCTGATTTAGAGATCCTCAGCTGGAGGAAGTTTTATGACACCACATACAGCTTGATGCCAGGAGCACCCACCTCAAGCTAGAGGTATGGCACTTATGTATCCGCAGGGAAACAGACGCATACTCTAGGGTTAGCTGTCTATTTATTAGACCGGAAACCTCTTGAAGGCAAGGACTGTACTCTGTACCTCTTTTTATCTTTTTTTTTTTTTTTCTGAGACAGTCTTGCTCTGTCCCCCAGGCTGGAGTGCAATGGCGCGATCTCAGCTCACTGCAACCTCTGCCTCCAGGGTTCAAGTGATTCTCCTGCCTCAGCCTCACGAGTACCTGAGATTACAGGCGTGTGTCACCATGCTCAGCTAGTTTTTGTATTTTCAGTACAGATGGGGTTTCACCATGTTGGGCAGGCTGGTCTCGAACTCCTGACCTCCTGATCCACCCGCCTTGGCCTCCCAAAGTGCTGGGATTACAGGCGTGAGCCACCACACCCGGCCTGTCCTCTTTTTATCTTAAACACTCATTATGATTGCTAAGCTGAACTTCAGTTAAGCAGATAATATGGAAAACTCAGATAACCTGGCCCTACTCTTTTCCTGCTTCAACACTGGTTCTTCTTTATTCTGCAAGTTTCATGAGAACAGAGACTTTGTCCTACTAATTTTTTCATACTTTTTTTCTTTTTCATCTTTCTCTTTATTTTGACACATTATGGCATGAAATACATTTCTTTTTTCTTTTTTTTTTTTTTTTGAGACAGAGTCTCACTCTGTCACTCAGGCTGGAGTGCAATGGCATGATCTCAGCTCACTGCAACCTCTGCCTCCCGAGTTCAAGCGATTCTCCTGCCTCAGCTTCCCAAGTAGTTGGGATTATAGGCGACTGCCACCATGCCCAGTTAATTTTTGTATTTTTAGTAGAGACAGGGTTTCACCATGCTGGCCAGGCTGGCCTCGAACTCCCGACCTCAGGCGATCTGCCTGCCTCGGCCTCCCAAAGTGTTGGGATTACAGGCATGGGCCACTGTGTCTGGCCCATTAAATACATTTCAAGAGGTACTGGGCTGGTCCTTGTTTGGTCTCTGGTGATTTAGATGAGGCAGGACTGAGCCCCCAGGAATGTGAGTATTATCTCAAAAAGTGAGTAGCAGCTACCGTGCAAAGTTCAAAGGCCCAAGTCAAATCCTGGGCATATCCATGGATGAGTGGTAGGGCGCAGACTCCAGCTCTCATGCGAGAAAGAACAGGAGTGGGGATTTTTCCATCCTGTCTGTCATAGTGGGTTCCTTAAAGTCTGATTCGTCAATGGAAACGTTTACCCAACACCAAAGACCACTCAGGGCATAAATGCTTCATTACCCAGCTTCCTGGCTTATATGCATGCCTTTGTTATTATCTGGCATGTGGCTGGACTGAGTCAATACACATTGAAATAATATTGCTACCCCTCTCCGTGTTTCTAGGGTCTCTATTCCAACGTGGCGTGTCATTTCCTAAAAGTAACATTTTTCAATATGTCCTGGAGAAACAGTGGTCCTGAAAGATGTTCAAATCACAAAACAACGAAACAAACAAAACCATGGCTCCATGGCCATATAACCATCATTCCCTTCTTGGGAACTTTTAATGAATGTGACCACATTGAAAAGCCAGAGAAGTCTAGTTAAACTCTGCTTATGTGCGTTTAAGTGCTTAATTTTAAATTTCTGTTTTATTAGCTTGCATGAAAAAACATCCTCACAAATGCAACAAATAATAAAAAAAAGAAATGCTTACCTTATTTTAATTTAAAAAATCAATACTACCATGAAAGTTTCAGATGTGTTTAATGTACACATGGTTTTTAGCAGCCCAGAGTTCCAGGTCAGGCTGCCTCAATGGGGTTGCTGTTTGAGTTATAGGGATATGATAATGCTCAGCCTCTCACCTGTGGGTTTCTGCTTGGAGATGACCTGCTTTTTTAGGTAAAACCAATGTATAACCACCTCCACGTAATTATGTATGACGTTGTCTGTCACCTCTGCCTCTTCACCTTTAAAAACCCCTTACTCCTGGCCGGGCACAGTGGCTCAGGCCTGTAACCCCAGCACTTTGGGAGGCCAAGGTGGGCGGATCACGAGGTCAGGAGATCGAGACCATCCTGGCTAACACAGTGAAACCCCATCTCTACTAAAAACACAAAAAAATTAGCCGGGCGTGTTGGCGGGCGCCTTTAGTCCCAGCTACTCGGGAGGCTGAGGCAGGAGAATGGCGTGAACCCAGGAGGCGGAGCTTGCAGTGAGCCAAGATTGCACTACTGCACTCCAGCCTGGGTGACAGAGCGAGACTCCGTCTCAAAAAAAAACAAAAACAAAAACCGTTACTCCTAAGCCATGGGGGGAGTTCAGGTCTTAAACATTAGCTGCCCGATTCTGCTTGCTTGGTGCCTTGCAAATAAACGTCTTCCTTTCTCTCACTATAAAAGCTTCTTGTGGCTGTTTGGCCTGAGTGCACTCGGCTAGCAGAGCCCAGTTCCGTTTGACTGGTGTTGGGATGATTTTCCATGTCCACCTCACCTTGTTCTGCATTTTCTTTTTTTTTTTTTTTTAATTTTTTTTGCACACAAAACAATAAACATTTTCTAAAAATACATACAAACAAAAAGATGCATATCAAACGTATTAGGAAGGTTGCACATGGGAAGACGGGGAATAGAAATGGGGAGTGGGAATTAAAGAAAATGAATGAGAGAGGGACTTTGTATGGATCAATGATAATAACTCAATCCTCTATTTGACAAAGAAGAAAGAGAAGGACGAGGAAGAAAAAGAAAGTGGGATAAAGGATCAGAAAGGGAGGAAAATAGAAAAAATTAGAGTATGACTCCAGGGTAGACCTGTTTTGTTGTCGCTTGGTTGGTTGGTTGGTTTGTCTGTTGTATTTTTCATATGTTTTGCCATGTTGGCCAGGCTGGTCTCGAACTCCTAGCCTGAAGTGATCAACCCGCCTCGGCCTCCCAGAGCGCCGGGACCACAGGCATGAGCCACCACGTCCAGCCCTCAC
>NW_026652287.1:103208867-103220460 GCF_009828535.3 Hylobates moloch | reverse complement strand
AAAGGTGACCCAAAGTCTCCGAGACCCAAGCAGACCTTGGAGAAGGATCTGAAGGAAAACAGGGAAGAGAACCCAGGACTGACATCCCCAGAGCCTCAGCTTCCAAAGAGTCCCAGTGAGTATGCAGACTTGGATCCACAGGGGTTAGTCCCCGTCTTCTGGGGTGCAGGGCTGGGGGCCCAGCATTATCATCTACTGGGGCTGGCAATCAGCTGCCAAAGCCTCCCCATCCTCCACTCTCCAGTGACCTACAGTCCAATGTCTTAGGCTTGAGGTTGAGGGGAAGTTCTCAGCCAAGGTCAGTGTTTGGCTGCACTGAGTTTGGTGTATTGAAAATGCGCCTTATTAACTGTTGTGTGTGGAATCCCTTCTCCCAGCAGGTGTGGTGGGAGCTAAGGAGGGGAAGGAACCCCAGAAAATAGCCTCTCTGGAAAATGTGGATGCTGACACACCTTCTGCCTGCGTTGTGGAGAGAGAAGCTTCGACTCACAGCGGGAGCAGAGGAGACGCTCTGAATCTGAGAGGTCCCAAAAGAAGCAAACCAGACGTCTCCTCCATTTCCCAAGAAGAGCCTCAAGGAGAAGTCACACCTGTGGGCACCAGTGAATCCCCGGGACAAGCTGAGATCAATCCAGTTCATTCCGCAGGCCCTGGGAGCCCAGGCAGTCACCCCAGTGGCCAAGAAGTCAAGGCTCTGCCGCCCTTTGCATGTGAAGTGTGCAATAAATCATTTAAGTATTTTTCCCAGCTGAGTATCCACATGAGATCACACACAGGAGACAGACCCTTTCAATGTGATCTCTGTCGGAAGCGCTTCTTGCAGCCGTCAGACCTCCGAGTTCACCAGCGAATCCACACTGGCGAGAGGCCCTACATGTGTGACGTCTGCCAAAAGCGGTTCACCCACGAGTCCACCTTACAGGGACACAAGAGGATCCACACCGGGGAGAGGCCATTCAAATGTAAATACTGCAGCAAAGTTTTCAGCCACAAGGGGAACCTGAATGTTCACCAGCGCACCCACTCCGGAGAGAAGCCCTACAAATGTCCCATATGTCAAAAGGCCTTCCGTCAGCTGGGGACATTCAAGCGTCACCTGAAAACACACCAGGAAACCACCTCCCAGTGATTCCAGAGTCAGGTGCACATCCTCCACCCCAAGAGACAGTGAATGATGATTTTTCTCCAATGTTACCAGATGACATATACACATAAAGCACTTGGTAGGAATTGCCCAGATGTTTCAGTAAATATTTATCCTCCCCCATGAGTTTTGTTTTCTGTTTCATTATGTCTGTTGCTTTCTTACAGATTTAGTGATTGTTGCTGTTTCTCTTCCAATGAGCACAAGTCTCATCATTTTCCAATATCTCATAAGAAAAAACTGAGCACAGTAGCACCCAAGCGTAATCTCAGCTACTGGGGAGGCTGAGGCAGGAGGATTGCTTGAGTCCAGGAGTTTAAGTCCAGCCTGGGCAACACAGTGAGACTCCACCCCAAAAATAAGTAAAGAAAAATTTTTGTATTTTTAATAGCGATGGGGTTTCACCACGTTGGCCAGGCTGGTCTTGAACTCCTGACCTCAGGTGATCTACCCGCCTCAGCCCCCCAAACTCCTGGGACTACAGGTGTGAGCCATCATGCCTGGCCAACAGTCTTTTTTTAGTATCATTCTGTTCTGTGTGATTCCTTCCTTATCTGAAATGCAGTGTTCATTGGGTATACTGGATTGTTTTCAGTAGACGTTATTTTTTAGAGCAGTTTTAGGTTCACAGCACAATTCAGTGGGAAGTACAGAGTATTCCTGTAGACCCCCTTCCCCCAACACACACAGCTCCTCACTATCAATATCCCCACCAGAGAGGTGCCCTTGTTACAGTGGGGTCATTTCCTGACAACCAGCCAGTCCACCCATGGGCCTGTCGCACCCCTTCTTTGTGGCAGTGCATTCAGAGGTTCTACTGCCTTCCAGATGGTGTAGCCCACTACACACCCAGGCAGAGCTCCAGGCGGCTGCTGAAGGAGAGACCGCCTCAGGATTCTCTCGGGCAGGGCTTCTACAGCCATATACTTACTGTACCTTTTTCCTTTTTTTTTTTCTTTTTGAGATGGAGTTTCACTGTTGTCACCCAGGCTGGAGTGCAGTGGCGCAATCTTGGCTCATTGTGGCAAATGCACCACTCTGGGATGGGGCTGGGGGAGCGGAGCCTGTGGCTATGAGGGGAGGGGGTACGTGGGAAATCTCTACCTTCCTCTCAATTGTGCTGTGAACCTAAACACTTTTCTTGTGTTTTTGAGACGGAGTCTCGCTTGGTCGCCCAGGCTGGAGTGCAGTGGTGCAATCTCAGCTCACTGCAAGCTCTGCCTCCCGGGTTCATGCCATTCGCCTGCCTCAGCCTCCCCAGTAGCTGGAACTACAGGTGTCCACCACCACACCCGGCTAATTTTTGTGTGTGTGTGTATTTTTAGTAGAGACAGGATTTCACGGTGTTAGCCAGGATGGTCTCAGTCTCCCGACCTTGTGATCAGCCCACCTTGGCCTCCCAAAGTGCTGGGATTACAGGTGTGAGCCACCACACCCAACCGAACCTAAACACTCTTCTTAAAAAATAGACTATTCACTTTGGGAAGCCGAGGGGGGAGGATCGCGTAAGCCCAGGAGTTCAAAACCAACCTGGGCTCAAGTGAGTGAGACCTTGTCTCTATAAAAATAAATAAATAAATAAATAAACTTTTAAAAATAACAAATAATAATAATAAAGTTTAACAAATATTCCACAGACATTTATGGAACACTTATCAGCGGATATTCTAGGCACTTGGTATATATCCTCAAACAAAAAGAGATGTATTAAGAATAGAAATTAGAAGTAAGGCCGGGCATAGTGGCTAAAGCTTGTAATTGCAACACATTGGGAGGCTGAGGCAGGAAGATCACTTAAGGCCAGGAGTTGGAGACCAGCCTGGGTAACACAGTGAGACCCCCATCTCTACAAAAATAAAAATAAAAATTAGCCGGGTATGATGGCACACCTGTCATCCAAGCTACTGGGGCAGCTAAAGTGGGAGGATCACTTGAGCCCAGGAGGTTGAGGCTGCAGTGAGCCATGATTGCATCACTGCACTCCAGGCTGGGTGACAGAAAGGCCCTATCCTAAAGCAAAAAATAAAAGCTGACATGACTGCCTAAATATTGTATTAATGGCATAGATGCAACAAAATTTTTAATGCAATCATTGGACTTTGGCTGCTAAAAAAATATTAGAAGGCAATAATTATTTATTTATTTATTTTTGAGGCACAGTCTTGCTTTGTGGCCCAGACCGGAGTGCAGTGTCAGATCTCGGCTCACTGTAACCTCTGCCTCCCGGGTCCAAGCTATTCTCCTGCCTCAGCCTCTCGAGTAGCTGGGATTATAGGCGCATGCCACCACAGCCAGCTGAATTTTGTATTTTCAGTAGAGAAAGGATTTCACCATGTTGGCCAGGCTGGTCAACTCCTGACCTCAGGTGATCCACATGCCTTGGCCTCCCAAAGTGCTGGGATTACAGGTGTGAGCGACCACGCCTGCCAATTTTTGTAGTAGAGAGGTAGACATTTTCTTAGTAGAGACGGGGTTTCACCATGTTGGCCAGGCTGGTCTCGAACTCCCGACCTCAAGTGATCTGCCCACCTTGGCCTCCCAAAGTGCTGGGATTACAAGTGTGAATCACTGTACCTGCCCAATAAATTGTTTTTTGATAAGAAAAAAATCCCATCACATAACACTGCTTCAAAACCTCACTGCAAGGCTGGGCGTGGTGGCTCACACCTGTAATCCTGGGACTTTGGGAGGCCCAGGCGGGCGGATCACTTGAGCCCAGGAGTTAGAGACCAGCCTGGGCAACATGGAAAACCCCATCTTTACTAAAAATACAAAAATTAGCTGAGTACGGTGGTGCATGTCTGTAGTCCCAGCTACTCAGGAGGCTCAGGTGGGAGAATCACTTTAGCCCAGGAGGTCAAGGCTGCAGTGAGCCTAGATCTCCTAGCTGCACTCCAGCCCGGGCAACAGAGTGAGACCCTGTCTAAAAAAAAAATCTCACTGCACCCTCTCGTATTAACTTAATCACTTAAAGTGATTGCCTTAAGTGATTGCTTCTCCCAGGGACGGGAGTCTCTAGCAGGGCAAGAACTCATCTGCTTTGTGCCTCCTTGAATCCCTGACATTTGACTCGGTATAATTATTATTTTTATTATTTTTATTTTTTTAAGTCTGAGTCTCGTTCTATCACCCAGGCTGGATGGGGTGCAATGGCACAATCTCAGCTCACTGTAGCCTCTGCCTCCTGGGTTCAAGCAATTTTCACATCTCAAGCCTCCGAGTAGCTGGGATTACAGGCACCTGCCACCACACCCAGCTAATTTTGTATTTTTAGTAGAGATGGGATTTCACCATGTTGGCCAAGCTGGTCTCGAACTCCTGACCTCAAGTGATCCTCCCGCCTTGACCTCCCAAAGTGCTGGGATTACAGGCGTGAGCCACCATGCCATTAATAGTAATTAATTAATATTAATTAATAATAATTAATATTATAATTAACAATATTAATACTTATTCATTATGTGAAGAAAAACCTCAGGATTCCCCAAACTCCTTATGCAAAAGGAGAGGTCAGCCTGGTGGCTGAGTCAGGCAGCGCCCTCTTCCAACTGGACAGCAGTTGCTGGCATTTGGCATCAGCCAGATCCCCACGGGAAGGGAAGAGGCCCCGGGCATCCACGGATGCCCCCGCAAATCATTCATAAAGAAATTCTTTGCTGACTTCCCATAAACAAGAACTCACCCTTTGTAACTTCAGATCTACAATCTAAGTCTAGCTCCTAAAACTCAGGTCTGTTTTATTCCACACTGACAATGTCCATTACTAGCTTATCTTCCGAGACATGGAAAAAAGATAAGATGAGCTCAGTCATCCCTCCACCTACCCAGAGATGTCTGCGTAATTGATGCTTCCTTTACTCCCTTTACTCCCTTTTTTGCCTTCAAACATGCACCTTATCTTATGTAAAATGTTGCACTTTGGGAGGCCGAGGCGGGCGGATCACTTGAGGTCGGAAGTTCGAGACAAGCCTGGCCAACGTGGTGAAACCCTGTCTCTACTAAAAATACAAAAATTCACCGGGTGTGGTGGCGGGCGCCTGTAATCCCAGCTACTCAGGAGGCTGAGGCAAGAGAATTGCTTGAACCCGGGAGGCGGAGGCTGCAGTGAGCTGAGATTGTACCATTGTACTCCAGCCTAGATGACAGGGTAAGACTCTGTCTCCAAAAAAATAAAAACATAGGCCGGGCGCAGTGGCTCACGCCTGTAATCCCAGCACTTTGGGAGGCCGGGGCAGGCGGATCACGAGGTCAGGAGATCGAGACCATCCTGGCTAACACGGTGAGACCTCATCTCTACTAAAAATACAAAAAATTAGCCAGGCATGTTGACGGGCGCCTGTAGTCCCAGCTACTCAGGAGGCTGAGGCAGGAGAATGGCGTGAACCCAAGAGGCAGAGCTTTCAGTGAGCCGATATCACGCCACTGCATTCCAGCCTGGGCAACAGTGCGAGACTCCATCTCAAAAATAAATAAATAAATATTAAAATAAATAAAAAATAAAAACATATATTTTTTTAATGTAGATTTACTGAGCACTAACTAAAGACTGATAGGAATTTAACTATTCAGCTCACCACCTACCCACCCCTCTGCCTCCACGCCTGCCCCCGTCTAAGGAAATATATAAATAGTAAATATCCTGAAAACTTCAGAAAAACAGCCACAGAGGTGTCTGTGGCTCACCTTTCCCCGGACGTGCCCCGATTTCATAAACCTCGATGGATGGAGACACTGTCTCAGTCACTCATTTTGGTCATTAATTACTTAGGAAATTCTCCTGAACAAATGAGTGAGTGATTTCTTCGAGACCAGTGTGTTGTCCTCATTTTCATTCTACTTGATTTTATCCTGTGAAAATAAATCCAAACTGGAAACGGTGTTGTCAGGTGAGCCAGGAGGGCAGGAGTTGGCCTCCAGTCACGCACACACCGGATGGAATTCGATCTCTCGAACTGGGCTAAATCACACACTTCCCTAAGAAACAGCTGCATTTGATTTGAAGTGTTTACACTAGGCCTGTCGCAAACCTGAGGAGACAGCTGTGTGGATCAGCGGGATCAGGTTCTAGAGACATTCTCAGCTGTCAGTCAGCCACTGTCATTCCTGAACTGAGCTAAAATCTCAGCGCTAGGCCGGACGTGGTGGCTCACACCTGTAATCCCAGCACTTTGGGAGGCTGAGGCGGATGAATTACTGGAGGTCAGGAGATCAAGACCAGCTTGGCCAACATGGTGAAACCCTGTCTCTACTAAAAATACAAAACTAGCTGGGCGTGGTGGCAGTCTCCCTCTGTCTCCCAGGCTGGAGTGCAATGGTGCGATCTCGGCTCACTGCAACCTCTGCCTCCCGGGTTCAAGCAATTCTCCTGCCTCAGCCACCTGAGTAGCTGGGATTACAGGTGCCCGTCACCACACCCGGCTAAATTTTGTATTTTTTAGTAGAGATGGGGTTTCACCATGTTGGTCATGCTGGTCTTGAACTCCTGACCTCGTGATCCACCCGCCTGGGCCTCTCGAAGTGCTGGGATTACAGGCGTGTGCCACCATGCCCGGCTACTTTTTGTATTTTTAGTAGAGACAGGGTTTTACCATGTTGGCCAGGCTGGTCTCAAACTCCTGACTTCAGGTGATCCGCCTGCCTCGGCCTCCCAAAATGCTGGGATTACAGGCATGAGCCACTGCACCCAGCTGGGATTTTTTTTTTAAGTACTCACTGAATTGGTTTTATTTTGGTATGCATCCACATTTCAGCATTTAGCGGTCCTGAACAGAAAGTGGAAAAGCAAGGCCGGGCGCGGTGGCCACGCCTGTAATCCCAGCACTTTGGGAGGCCGAGGCAGGCGGATCACGAGGTCAGGAGATCGAGACCATCCTGGCTAACACGGTGAAACCCCGTCTCTACTAAAAATACAAAAAATTAGCCTGGTGTGGTGGCGGGCCCCTGTAGTCCCAGCTACCCAGGAGGCTGAGGCAGGAGAATGGCGTGAACCCGGGAGGCGGAGCTTGCAGTGAGCCGAGATCGCGCCACTACTCTGCAGCCTGGGTGACAGAGTGAGACTCTGTCTCAAAAAAAAAAAAAAAAAGAAAGGAAGTGGAAAAGCAGCGATATTCCAGGAAGTCGAGCTCACCAGTGTCAGGGGTCTGCTGTGCACACCGAGTTCTTTCTCAGTCCCCTGCTGAGGATTTTGAGAAGCAGCAGCACCAAAACCAAAGCATGCATTGATTTCAAGGTTCTTTTCGTTCCAGTTGTCAGATTCCAAACCAAACTGCAATGGATTGCAAGGATAACCAAAGCAGGGCTCTGTTTAAAACTTTGTCTGTTTTTCTGTTTGTTTGTTTGTTTGTTGTTTTTTGAGACAGAGTTTAACTCTGTCGCCCAGGCTGGAGTGCAGCGGTGTGATCTCAACTCACTGCAACCTCCGCCTCCCGGGTTCAAGTGATTCTCCTGCCTCAGCCTCCTGAATCGCTAGGATTACAGGTGCATGCCACCACGACCAGCTAATTTTTGTATTTTTAGTAGAGATGGGATTTTGCCACTTGGCCAGGCTGGTCTTGAACTCCTGGACTCTAGCAATCCGCCTGCTTTGGCCTCCCAAAGTGCTAAGATTCCGGGCATGAGCCACTGTGCCCTGCCCAAAACTTCTTTGTTTTTGTTTTGTTTTGTTTTGTTTGTTTGTTTGAGACGGAGTCTCGCCCTGTCGCCCAGGCTGGAGTGCAATGGTGTGATCTCGGCTCACTGCAATCTCCGCCTCCTGGGTTCAAATGATTCCCCCACCTCAGCCTCCCGAGTAGCTGGGATTACAGGCATCTATCACCACACCCAGCTAATTTTTGTATTTTTATTAGAGACAGGGTTTCACCATGTTGGGCAGGTCAGTCTCAAACTCCTGACCTTGTGATCCACCTGCCTCTGCCTCCCAAAATGCTAGGATTCCAGGCGTGAGCCACCGTACCTGGCCAACTTCTTCAGTTTTTAAGAGCAAAAGCAATTGCGGGAAAATAAAAGAATTCAGACAGATCATATTTGCTTACAAGTGTCTTCATGCAGCCTGTCTGCAAGATTAACCACCAAGGACTACAAGAGCTGGCAGGTCTGAGTAACCCTGATGGTTGTTCTTTTCACATTATCAAAACTTGAGCTAAAAAAAAACCACATCAGCTGATGATGACAGCAGAGGGTGGCAGGGATGAGGACCCAATATTTATTTTTGCCAGGCTGGTGGAGAGTGAATAAATGTGTTCCAAAACTAAATAAGGGCAATCAGAGACTCTTTCCAACCTCACCTGATGGGTTCTGGCCAAAGCAAGGAAGTGTGAAAAATATTGGGGTAGTGATGGGGCAAAAAGGGGCTTGAGGAGAAGGGAGGGAGAAGCAGCACCCGTGCAGCCATAGAAAGGAATGAGTTCACGTCCTTTGCAGGGACATGGGTGAAGCTGGAAGCCATCATCCTCAGCAAACTAACACAGGAACAGAAAACCAAACACCACATGTTCTCACTCATAAGTGGGAGTTGAACAATGAGAACACACGGACGCAGGGAGGGGAACATCACACACCGGGGCCTGTTGCGGGGTGGAGCAAGGGGAGGGAGAGCATTAGGACAAATAGCTAATACATGCGGGGCTTAAAACCTAGATGACGGGTTGACAGGTGCAGCAAACCACCATGGCACAAGTATACCTGTGTAACCTGCACGTTCGGTACATGTATCCCAGAACTTAAAGTAAAATTTAAAAAATAAAAATGCTTTTTTTTTTTTTTGAGATGGGGCCTCACTTTGTTGCCCAGGCTGGAGTGCAGTGGCGCAATCTTGGCTTGCTGCAACCGCTACCTCCCGATTCTCCTGCCTCAGCCTCCCGAGTAGCTAGGATTACAGGCGCCTGCCACCACGCCCAGCTAATTTTTGGTATTTTTAGTAGAGACACAGTTTCACCATGTTGGTCAGGCTGGTCTTGAACTCCTGACCTCAAATGATCCACCCACCTCAGCCTCCCAAAGTGCTGGGATTATAGGCCTGAGCCACCACGTCTGGCCAAATACCTATTGTGTTCTTTATTCTAGCTATTACATGTTTTCCTTAATTAATATTTTCACTGCATTTTTGAAAAACTTTCATTCTTATTTTTTCTTTCTCCTTCCTTCCTCCCTTCCCTTCCCCTTCCCCTTCCCCTTCCCCGTTCCCGTCCCCTTCTCCTTCCTTCCCTCCCTAGATCCCTCCCTAGATCCCTCCCTCCCACCTCTCTCCCTCCTTCTCTCTCTCTTTCCTTTTTTTTGAGATACGGTCTCACTTTGTTACCAGGCTGGAATGCAGTGGCATGATCTCAGCTCACTGCAACCTCCACTTCCCAGGCTCAAGTGATCCTCTCATCTCAGCCCCTCAAGTAGCTGGGATCACAGGCATGCATCACCACACCTGGCTAGTTTTTGTATTTTTTTGGTAGAGACGGGTTTTTACTATGTTGTCTAAGCTGGTCTTGAACTTCTGGGCTCGAGCAATCCATCCAACTTGGCTTCCCAAAATGCTGGGATTACAGCTGTGAACCACTTCCCCCAGCCATGTATTTCTTGTATGTTTATTGCACTTACTCATATTTCTTGGAAGGTGGTTATGATATCCCTGTTTCTAAAGGTTTCTGCAATCCAATTATTATTATGATTATCATTATCATTTTTTTCGAGACGGAGTCTTGCTCTGTCTGAGGCCCAGGCTGGAGTGCAGTGGCGCGATCTCAGCTCGCTGCAAGCTCCGCCTCCCGGGTTCAAGCCATTCTCCTGCCTCAGCCTCCTGAGTAGCTGGGACTACAGGTGCCCGCCACCACGCCCAGGTAATTTTTTGTTTGTTTGTTTGTATTTTTAGTAGAAGCCACCACGCCCGGCCCTAATTTTTGTATTCTTTTTTTTTTTTTTTTTTTTGCCACTTGTCTCTCTATTTGGCCTATGGGTTAACATATATCCCTTAGTGCAGGAATTCTCAACCCTGGGTGATTTTGCCCTAAGAGGACATTCTGCAAAGTCTGGGAGACATCTTTGGTTGTCTAAACTAGGGGTGCTACTGGCATTAGGGGTAGAGCCCAGGGGTGCTGCTAAAAATCCTACAATGCACAGGACAGCCCCCACAGGAAACAGAGCCAGGGCTGAGAAACCCAGGATAAGGGTGTTGACTGTAGCTCCTAAACCTGGCTGAGAGTATTTGGGCAGAGACTCATCTGTCTGAGCTCCAACACCTTCAGGGGAGGAGAAATGGATTCAACAGTTGACGCTGCCTTTAGTATAATCCTCATATCAGAGCCTCAGATGAAGCCCTCCAGGGAGAGCAGCACTGAAAGGAGGTACTCCCTAAATCTGATCTGTACCAGGAACATCGGGAACACAGACAATAACTCCGAGGTTTTGCCCCACCGTTGCAGAGTCTGAGCTATTTGGTCTGGAGTGGGACTTGGTCCAAGGATATTTTTAAAGCCCCCCAGGTGATATCTTAGAACAGATATTCCTCCACTGTGGCCACACTTGGACATTGCCTGAGGAATGTTAGCAAGCGCGGATGGCTGGGTCCCACCTAAAGGAATTCTGGCTTAACTAGACTTGGGTTTCTCCTGGGTATTGGGACTGTGAAAAATCCTCAGGTGCGGCCGGGCACAGTGGCTCACACCTGTAATCCCAGCACCTGGGGAGACCGAGGCGGGCAGATCACGAGGTCAGGAGTTTGTAGACCAGCCTGGCCAACATGGAGAAACCCTGTCTCTACTAAAAATACAAAAATTAGCCAGGCATGGTGGGGGGCGCCTGTAATCCCAGCTACTGGGGAGGCTGAGGCAGGAGAATCGCCTGAACCCAGGAGGCAGAGGTTGCTGTGAGCGAAGATTGCGCCACTGCACTCCGGCCTGGGTCATATGATACCAGCTGCATTCAAGGTTGAGATTCTGTTCAAACCTTAGGAACATCAGATTCACCTGGAGGGCTCTTTAAAATACAGATAGCTGGGGCCGGGCACAGTGGCTCACGCCTGTTATCCCAACATTTTGGGAGGCCAAGGTAGGCAAATCGCTTGAGCCCAGAAGTTAAAAGACCAGCCTGGCCAACGTGGTGAAACCCCATCTCTACTGAAAATACAAAAATTAGCTGGGTGTGGTGGTGAGCGCCTGTAATCCCAGGTATTTGTGAGGCTGAGGCACAAGAATTGCTTGAACCTGGGTTCAAAAAAAACATTATAACATAAAATTCACCATTTGTCAACCATATGATCCAGCAATCCCATTGCTGGGTCTGTATCCAAAGGAAGTTAAGAAATAAAAAAAGGCCAGGTGTGGTGGCTCACGCCTGTAATCCCAGCACTTGGGGAGACCGAGGCGGGTGGATCACCTGAGGTCAGGAGTTTGAGACCAGCCTGACCAAAAAGGTGAAACCCCATCTCTACGAAAAATACAAAAATTAGCCAGGCGTGGTGGCAGG
>NW_026652287.1:103114871-103208467 GCF_009828535.3 Hylobates moloch | reverse complement strand
AGGAATTCTCAACCCTGGGTGATTTTGCCCTAAGAGGACATTCTGCAAAGTCTGGGAGACATCTTTGGTTGTCTAAACTAGGGGTGCTACTGGCATTAGGGGTAGAGCCCAGGGGTGCTGCTAAAAATCCTACAATGCACAGGACAGCCCCCACAGGAAACAGAGCCAGGGCTGAGAAACCCAGGGTAAGGGTGTTGACTGTAGCTCCTAAACCTGGCTGAGAGTATTTGGGCAGAGACTCATCTGTCTGAGCTCCAACACCTTCAGGGGAGGAGAAATGGATTCAACAGTTGACGCTGCCTTTAGTATAATCCTCATATCAGAGCCTCAGATGAAGCCCTCCAGGGAGAGCAGCACTGAAAGGAGGTACTCCCTAAATCTGATCTGTACCAGGAACATCGGGAACACAGACAATAACTCCGAGGTTTTGCCCCACCGTTGCAGAGTCTGAGCTATTTGGTCTGGAGTGGGACTTGGTCCAAGGATATTTTTAAAGCCCCCCAGGTGATATCTTAGAACAGATATTCCTCCACCGTGGCCACACTTGGACATTGCCTGAGGAATGTTAGCAAGCGCGGATGGCTGGGTCCCACCTAAAGGAATTCTGGCTTAACTAGACTTGGGTTTCTCCTGGGTATTGGGACTGTGAAAAATCCTCAGGTGCGGCCGGGCACAGTGGCTCACACCTGTAATCCCAGCACCTGGGGAGACCGAGGCGGGCAGATCACGAGGTCAGGAGTTTGTAGACCAGCCTGGCCAACATGGAGAAACCCTGTCTCTACTAAAAATACAAAAATTAGCCAGGCATGGTGGGGGGCGCCTGTAATCCCAGCTACTGGGGAGGCTGAGGCAGGAGAATCGCCTGAACCCGGGAGGCAGAGGTTGCTGTGAGCGAAGATTGCGCCACTGCACTCCGGCCTGGGTCATATGATACCAGCTGCATTCAAGGTTGAGATTCTGTTCAAACCTTAGGAACATCAGATTCACCTGGAGGGCTCTTTAAAATACAGACAGCTGGGGCCGGGCACAGTGGCTCACGCCTGTTATCCCAACATTTTGGGAGGCCAAGGTAGGCAAATCGCTTGAGCCCAGAAGTTAAAAGACCAGCCTGGCCAACGTGGTGAAACCCCATCTCTACTGAAAATACAAAAATTAGCTGGGTGTGGTGGTGAGCGCCTGTAATCCCAGGTATTTGGGAGGCTGAGGCACAAGAATTGCTTGAACCTGGGTTCAAAAAAAACATTATAACATAAAATTCACCATTTGTCAACCATATGATCCAGCAATCCCATTGCTGGGTCTGTATCCAAAGGAAGTTAAGAAATAAAAAAAGGCCAGGTGTGGTGGCTCACGCCTGTAATCCCAGCACTTGGGGAGACCGAGGCGGGTGGATCACCTGAGGTCAGGAGTTTGAGACCAGCCTGACCAAAAAGGTGAAACCCCATCTCTACGAAAAATACAAAAATTAGCCAGGCGTGGTGGCAGGCACCTGTAGTCCCAGCTATTTGGGAGGCCGAGACAGAATTCCTTGAACCCGGGAGACGGAAGTTGCAGTGAGCCGAGATCACACCACTGCACTCCAGCCTGGGTGACAGAGCGAGACTCCATCTAAAAAAAAAAAAAAAAAAAAGCATTTTGTATGTGATGGGAACCCCAATGTACTGATATTAATATAAGGCCACCATGGAGCAGGGCTCCATGTGTCCCTCAGTGTCAGGAAAATGACAGCACCAGGACAGGGCTCCTATCCTTTCTCTTCTCACTACAACACTCACAGGGTTACCATTCTCTGCCTTGGGGCCAATAGGTCTAATCTCGACATGTTCTTTATTTATTATTATTATTATTATTCAGATGGAGTTTCATTCTTGTCACCCAAGCTGGAGTGCAATGGCACAATCTCGGCTCGCTGCAACGTCTGCCTCCCGGGTTCAAGCGATTCTCCTGCCTCAGTGTAACATTGTGGTTTCTTTTGCCTGTGACTCCTCAAACCCAAAACAAAAGTAAAACTTTCAGCAAAACAATAATCCAAAATGGATTGCCTCCAACAGGTTATATTTTCCCAGTCCCTCACCTGATTCTGTCATCCTGGATTTCCCAGTCCCACACCTGACCCCATCATCCTGGATTCTGCTACCCCTAAAAAAATTCCCAGACTAATTAAAAGGGAAAAAATGGAGTATTTGACAAGAAACATTTTATTCTCTCCATTCTGCTCCAAACTGCCTCTCCTCATTTCTGGAGGAGACTCATGTGGGTTGAAAGAATATGGAAGAGTGAGTATGCACTTTGAAGAATCTTTTCAAATCAAGACACAGACTCTCAGACTTAAGAGGGTTATTTGTATTATGCAATAGCTCGTGGGATGATTCCAAAAGAACACAATTCCTTTAAATGTGTTGCAGGAATATTCCCTGATTACCCCAGAATCTTCCAACTAGTCCTCGAATTACTGATTTCAAGGATGAATCAATAAAACCTAAGAAACTCCAGAAATTTTTTAGAATAATTCAAATGCTTTACAATGTCTTCATGAGACCTGGGTATTTAACTTCAGGATCTTAGTCTCAGCGCAGGGTACCTAGAACGGGTTTCAGAGGAAACAGAAGGAGCTGGAGAAGAAGGATAGGAATAGGGATTCGGAGACATCTATGACTTCAGGACATCTTCCTCCTTGGGAATTTTCGTGCTGAGCATGCCGAGATCTGTGGGAGAGAAAGGGGTAAACTGTGAACGGTTTTTCTCACTATCACTCCCCAAACCAGGTTCTTGAGGTTGGGAATGAAACTGGGGAGGAAGTTCTCTTCAGTTCTTCTATTCTCTCCCTCCCTTTTTTTTTTTTTTTTTTTTTAAGACACAGTCTCCCTCTGTCGCCCAGGCTGGAGTGCAGTGGCACAATCTCGGCTCACTGCAAGCTCTGCCTCCCAGGTTCACACCATTCTCCTGCCTCAGCCTCCTAAGTAGCTGGGATTACAGACGCCCACCACCTTGCCCGGCTAATTTTTGTATTTTTAGTAGAGATGAGGTTTCACCACGTTGGCCAGAATGGTCTCGATCTCCTGACCTTGTGATCTGCCAGCCTCGGCCTCCCAAAGTGCTGGGATTACAGGTGTGAGCCACCACGCCCGGCTAATTTTTGTGTGTTTAGTAGAGATGGGGTTTCACCATATTGGCCAGGCTGACCTTGAACTCCTGACCTCAGGTGATCTACCCACCTCGATCTCCCAAAGTGCTGGGATTAGAGGCGTGAGCCACCGTGCCCGGCCCCTTCTCTATACTTTCATCTGCCCACATATTCTCCCTTTCCGCCCCCATTTTAAGAAGGCACATGGTGGTGGTGGGTGTTTTCAAGAGTCAGAATGTAATCGAGGTGAGGATGGAAATTAGTGAATTCAGGGAGCGTATCATACCCAGTATTGTCCAGCACATGCTTTTGAAATGAATTAGTGCTGTTGAAATAAGGACATGGTGTCTCCAAGAATTGGGTTAGGATTGAAGAAGGAGCCGGATGCGGTGGCTCACGCCTGTAATCCCAGCATTTTGGGAGGCCGAAGCAGGCGGATCACGAGGTCAGGAGATCGAGACCATCCTGGCTAACATGGTGAAACCCGTCTCTACTAAAAATACAAAAAATTAGCCGGGTGTTGTGGCGGGTGCCTACAGTCCCAGCTACTCGGGAGGCTGAGGCAGGAGAATGGCGAGAACTCGGGAGGCGGAGCTTGCAGTGAGCCGAGATCGCGCCACTGCACTCCAGCCTGGGCGACAGAGCGAGACTCCGTCTCAAAAAAAAAAAAAAAAAAAAAAAAAAAAAAAAAGGATTGAAGAAGGAGATGGGGTTGGGGCGAACATCCAACTAAAGGAAGGTGGGAAAAGCTGGGGTTTGGGCATCTGCTGAGCTCATGATCGGGTGGGAAGGTGGCAACTGAAGGCTGTGTTTGGATAGTTTAATTCATTCATTTAACAAATATTTATCAAGTACCTACTATGCGTCATGCATTGTGCTAGGCAGTGAACAATACAACGGTCCCTGGCATGGTGGCTCATGCCTGTAATCCTAGCACTTTGGGAGGCCAAGGTGGGTGGATCACCTGAGATCAGGAGTTGGATACCAGCCTGGCTAACATGGCAAAACTCCGTCTCTACTAAAAATACAAAAATTAGCCGGGTGTGGTGGTGGGCGCCTGTAATCCCAGCTACTCGGGAGGCTGAGGCAGGAGAATCGCTTGAACGCGGGAGGCAGAGGTTTCAGTGAGCCAAGATCACACCACTTCACGCCAGCCTGGGCAATAGAGAGGGACTCCTTAAGAAAAAAAAAAATAGAATGAATGCTGGAAATAAAGATCTTATTTAGGAGAGAGGTTGATGTTAAAATTGAACCATGAGGCCAGGCGCGGTGGCTCACGTCTGTAATCCCAACACTTTGGGAGGCCGAGGCAGGTGGATTACCTGAGGTCAGGAGTTCAGGACCAGCCTGGCCAACACGGTGAAACCCTGTCTCTACTAAAAATACAAAAATTAGCCGGGCATGGTAGTGCGTGCCTGTAATCCCGCTACTTGGGAGGCTGAGGCAGAAGAATTGCTTGAACCCGGAAGGTGGAGGTTGCAGTCAGCCAAGATCGCACCATTGCACTCCAACCTGGGTGACAAGAGCAAAACTCCATCCCCAAAAAATAAATAAATAAATGAAATTGAACCATGACGTCGAAGTGAGGGGTTTGACGTCAATGTTGTAGCTGAGGCTAAGCTTGAGGGGGTGATACTGGGGGAGATCAAGGTTGGGTGTGGGGTCTGAATTGCAAAGGTGCTAGATGCAGGCTGGGAAATGAGAGTTGGAGCATGAGGTGGGATTGGCGGTGAAGGAATAGAGGTGAAGGGAGCAGTCGAGGCCAGGATGGGGATTCACAGTCGAGGCTGAGTGGTCGGGGTAGTGGCTGTGGTTACAGGTGAGGAGGTCCCTGGTTGGTCCCAGTTTCCTTCCTTTCTTCCTTTACCCTCTAAGCTCTGCCTGCCACTTCCTGGTTCCCCCTCTCCTGTCGGTGTCTCTCTTCCGTGTTTCCCGGCTTTACCTCCAATCTCCGGTTTGGCAAACGTCTCCATCACATTCCTCTTGGAGGGCTGCAGAGGGCGGGAGTAGGGGAGCCCATCTAGAAACAAAAATACGACATTCACACACATGTTCGTAGTTACAAGTGGGAGCTAAACGACGAGAACACACAGACACAAAGACGGGAGCAAAAGACACTGGGTCCTTCCCGAGGGTGGAGCGGGGGGAGGAGGGAGAGGAGCAGAAAGAATAACGACTGGGTACTCGGCTTAGTACCTGGGTGATGAAGTAATCTGTACAACAAACCCCCGTGACACAAGTTTTCCTATATAACAAACCTGCACATGTACCCCCGCACCTAAAATAAAAGTTTAAAAAATACATAAGGCCGGGCGCGGTGGCTCATCCCAGCACTTTGGGAGACTGAGGGGGGCAGATCTCCTGAGGTCAGAAATTCGAGACCAGCCTGGCCAACATGGTGAAACCCCATCTCTACTAAAAATACAAAAAATGAGCCAGGCATGATGGTGGTGTCCACCTGTAATCCCAGCTACTCAGGAGGCTGAGGCAGGAGGATTGCTTGAACCTGGGAGGTGGAGGTTGCAGTGAACTGAGATCGCGCCACTGCACTCCAGCCTGGGTGACAGAGTGAGGCTCTGTCTCAAATAAAATAAAATAAAATAAAATAAACTGAATAAAAATAATGATGCCTTTATGACATTAAGCTTTAGGGCTTCATAGTATGCAACGTGGTTTCACTTCCCTTATTTTTCTGGACACTTATGGCACTTCGTGGTTCTCAACCAGGAGTGGTTTTGCCCTGCAGTAATTTGGCTGTGTCTGGAGACATTTTTGATAGTCACAGTTGGGAACAGGGGCCAGGCACAGTGGTTCACACCTACAATCCCACCACTTTGGGAGGCCGAGTCAGGTGAGTCACTTGAGTTCAGGAGTTCCAGATCAGCCTGGCGAACATGGTGAAACCCCGTCTCTACTAAACATACAAAAATTAGCCGGGTGTGGTGGCAGGCACCTGTAGTCCCACATACTCCGGAGGCTGAGGCAGGAGAAACACTTGAGCCCAGGAGGCGGAGGTTGCAGTGAGCCAAGATTGCACCACTGCATTCCAGCCTGGGAGACAGAGCAAGACTCCGTCTCAAAACAAACAAACAAACAACAACAACAAAAAAAAAACCAGGCGCGGTGGCTCACACCTGTAATCCCAGCACTTTCGGAGGCCTAGGTGGGCAGATTACAAGGTCAGGAGATTGAGACCAACCTGGCTAACACGGTGAAACCCCGTCTCTACTGAAGATACAAAAAATTAGCCGGGCGTGGTGGCGGGCGCCTGTAGTCCCAGCTACTCAGGAGGCTGAGGCAGGAGAATAGCGTGAACCCGGGAGGCGGAGCTTGCAGTGAGCGGAGATCGCGCCACTGCACTCTAGCCTGGGCGACAGAGCCAGACTCTGTCTCAAAAAAAAAAAAAACGGGAACAGGGAATGTGACTAGTGTTTAATGAGGAGAACCCACGGATGCTGCTAAACACCCTATGATGCACAGGACTGACCCCCACGCCAAAGAATTATCCAGCCCCCAGTGTCAGTTGTGCCAGAGTTGAGAAGCCATGCCCTAAATTCTCTGAATTTCCCCCGTTTGGCAGGGGACAAGGATGAGGAGGCTTAGCCGAGGTCACATGTTGCATTCACACTGTGAATGTGCAACTGTCCAGACCCCTATGCACCTCTACGACTCTGCCTTTCGAGATGTAGAATGGGAAGGAGAGGGAACCTTGAAAGATCATTTGGTCATGCGAGAAGACAAGATAAGGGGACGAGGGATAAGCAAAGACATGGTGGATGGGGAGCTTGCAAGGATTAATATGGACTATAACAGCCATGACTCATTTCATTTCTTTTCTTTTCTTTTTTTTGAGATGGAGTCTCTGTCACCCAGGCTGGAGTGCAGTGGTGCGCTCTCGGCTCACTGCAACCTCCGCCTCCCAGGTTCAAGTGATTTTCCTGCCTCAGCCTCTGGAGTGGCTGGCATTACAGGCGCCCACCATCACACCCAGCTGATACTTGTATTTTTAGTAGAGATGGGGTTTCACCATGTTGGCCAGGCTGGTCTCGAACTCCTGACCTCAGGTGATCTACCTGCCTTGGCCTCCCAAAGTGCTGGGATGACAGGTGTGAGTCACCGTGCCCAGCCAACCCATTCCATTTCTACTATATGCCAGACACTTCTAGGAAATTAATGTGCATTTTCTCACGGAGTCATACAACTAAATCATGAGATTATTCCATTTATGTCATTTCAAAGTGGAGGAATTTTGTGGGGTCCAATGCAAAGAGAAAATATGGGGCCCATGGTTCAAAAAGGATTCAGAATTTCAAGTTGGTAACAAAAGGACATTAAACTAAGCTGGGGCTCCAGGTTATGGCACAGAAGCTTGAAGGAAATGCATCACTTGCCCAGGGCTCCCCAAATAGTAAGCGGCAGGGTGAGGGCTGGAGCTCAAATCTACAGTTTCCACAGCCAGGAGAGAGCTGGCAGAGGAGGACGCGGGAGAAGACGTCTAACTCCCCACTCACTCACCGATGGCCTTCCACAGGTCTAGGATCTGAAGGGCTGTCTCCCTCACCCGGTCTTGGTCACCCATTTGGGGAAGGTGGAGGACTAGGTAGGGATGGAGAGAGCAAGACCAGGTGGTCGGTTAAGTAGAACTGAAAAAACACACAATCCATCAATTCAATAGCATGGCTCACTGGATGCAGCACCTCCACCAAGTCTGTTGGATGGGGTGCGCGTTGACCGTCCCTACCTACCAGTGGGGAAATTGTGCAGCTGCAAGCGGAGTCATCTGCTTAAAATTACACTGCTGCTAATGGACTGGGGCTTGAACCCACCTAGGTCTGGGTCCACATCTCACGTTCTTTCTGCTCCTGCCACACTGTCTCTGCAGCCTGGGTTTCCCTGAATGAAGCTCAAACTGAAACCGACCTTGAGCACGGCAGGAATCTCGGTGTTTTATGGATGCAATGCTCACTATGCAGCATGTGGCCATGGGCACACCTAGTGCCCAGGGAAGATGCAGCCAGGCACGGTGGCTCACGCCTGTAATCCCAGCTTTTTGGGAGGCCAAAAGCAAGTGGATCACCTGAGGTCAGGAGTTCGAGACCAGCCTGGCCAACATGGTGAAACCCCATCTCTACTAAAAATGCAAAAATTAGCCGGGTGTGGTGGTGGGCACCTGTAATCCCAGCTACTCAGGAGGCTGAGGGAGGAGAATCGCTTAAACTGCTTGGGAGGCAGAGGTTGCAGTGAGCCAAGATCGCACCATTGCACTCCAGCCTGGGCAACAGAGCGAGACTGTCAAAAAAAAAAAAAACAAGAAAGAAAGAAAGAGCGAGAGAGAGATCAAGGTTGCAAACCAAGCCAGGGGCAGAGCTGGGATTTGGGCCCAAGGCTCTGGCTCCAGAGTCCACACACCCATCACTCTGCTTAGACTAACCCTCCAGACAGATGTGCAAATAAATCCATGGGCCTCAGTGAATGTGGGTGAGGGTCTTTACAAGTCACAGACTCACTGCCCGCAGCAACCAGGCAGACTCAGGCCAGGGACGGAGAGCTGAGCGCAGCCTCACTCACCGGGACCCAGAAGGTAGCCAGCACTATTGAGGGTCCAGCCTCCTCGTCCCTGGAGAGAGATGCAGAAATCAAGACTCAAGCAGACAGAAAGGGGGGCAGGCGTCCCACAGGTCCGGGGTGACGTGGGTCGTCATACGACTTTCCCACTGGGCTGTGGGGCAGGTTCATTTTAATCCCCATTCCACCAATGAGGAAATTGAGGACTTCCTAAGACAAAGCCAATTCACCTGGAAAGAAAGCTTCAAGCGTTCTGCTGTGAGAGGAGAAAGGTGGTTACCAGGGGCTGGGGGAAGGACAAATGGGGAATTGTTCTTCAACAGGTATAATTTCAGTTATGCACGATAAAGAAGTCCTAAAGATCTACGGCATGACATCGTGCCCACAGCCAGCAATATGGTGTTGTGCACTTTAAAGATATGTTAAGCCTGGGCATGGTGCTCATGCCTGTAATCCCAGCATCTGGGGAGGCCGAAGTAGAAGGATGGCTTGAGAACAGGAGTTCAAGGCCAGTCTGGGCAACATGGCGAAACCTCGCCTCTACAAAAACTACAAAAATGAGGCCGGATGTGCTGGCTCTCTCCTGTAATCTCAGCACTTTGGGAGGCTGAGGTGGGCGGATCACCTGAGGTCAGGAGTTCCAGACCAGCCTGGCCAACCTCATCTCTACTAAAAATAAAAAAATTAGCCGGGCATAACCTCAGCTACTTGGGAGGCTGAGGCAGAAGAACCACTTGAACCTGGGAGGTGGAGGTTGCAGTGAGCGGGGATTGCACCACTGTATTCCAGCCTGGGCAACAGAGTGAGACTCCATCTCAATAAAACAAAACAAAACAAAACAAAATATACAAAAATTAGCCAGACATGGTGCCACACACCTGTAGGTGGGAGGATCACTGGAGCCCAGGAGTTTGAGGCTACAGTGAGCTATGACCTCACCGCTGCCCTCCAGCCTGGGTGACAGAGCAAGACCCTGCCTCAATACATAAGTAAATAAAAATATAAGAACAGATCTCATGATAAGGGTTCTTACCAAAACATACGCCAACACACACACAAGAACACACGGGCATTTCTGGAGGCAGTGATGGATATATTCAGTACCTTGGTTGTGGTGACGGTGTCATGGGTGTATGCATCGCTCCAAACTCATCAAGATGTATACATTAAATGTGTGCATTTTTTGCATATTAATTATACCATAATAAAGCTTTAAAGAAGCACCACTGTAAATTCTGTACCTGTGGAGGATATGGTCCTAGGTCATCAAGTCCCTTTGAGAGTGATAATACCTAACATTTATTGTGGGCTTACCCTACGCCAGCATCTGTTCTAATCAGGACTGGCTACAGAATTTTTGGGGCCCAGTGCAAAGAGAAAATATGGGGCCCATTGTTCAAAAAGGATTCCAAATTTCAAGCTGGTGACAAAAGAACATTCAACCAAGCTCGGGCCCCAGGGAACGGCACAGGTTGCATGCCCATGAAGCCAGCTCTAGTTTCAAGCTCTTGATATATTTATTTAACGAATCCTCCCAACAACCCTAGTAGGTAAACTTGTTATCAGCTTCATTAGAAAGAGGCTCTTCCAAATGGCGTGAACCGGGAGGCGGAGCTTGCAGTGAGCCAAGATAGCACCACTGCACTCTAGCCTGGGTGACAAAGCAAGACTCTGTCTCAAAAAAAAAAAAAAAAAGGCTCTTCCTCCAACAACCCTAGTAGGTAAACTTGTTATTAGCTTCATTAGAAAGAGGCTCTTGGCCGGGCGCGGCCAAGGCTGGTGGATCACAAGGTCAGGAGATTGAGACCAGCCTGGCCAACATGGTAAAACCCCATCTCTACTAAAAATACAAAAAAAAAAAAAAATAGCCAGGCGTGGTGGCGGGCGCCTGTAGTCCCAGCTACTTGGGAGGCTGAGGCAAGAGAATGGCGTGAACCTGAGAGGCAGAGATTGCAGTGAGCAGAGATCGCGCCACTGCACTCCAGCCCGGGCGACAGAGCGAAACTCCGTCTCAAAAAAAAACAAAAACAAAAACAAACAAACAAAAAAAGAGGCTCTTGAGGCCCAGAAAGATTTGGCAAATTGCAACAAATTGCAACACACTAAGAAGCACAGCTGGGACTCAAACCCAGGTGGATCCCAGACTCTTTTTTTTTTTTTTTTTAGATGGAGTCTCACATCTCACTCTGCCACCCAGGCTGGAGTGCAGTGGTGCCATCTCGGCTCACTGCAACTTCCGCCTCCTGGGTTCAAGCGATTCTCCTGCCTCAGCCTCCTGAGCAGCTGGCCTTACAGGCACCTGCCACAAGGCCCAGCTAATTTTTGTATTTTTAATAGAGACAGGGAGTTTCGCCATGTTGGCCAGGCTGGTCTCAAACTCCTGACCTCAGGTGATCCGCCCTCCTCGGCCTCCCAAAGTGCTGGGATTACAGGTGTGAGCCACCGTGCCTGGCCGGTAGATTCCAGACTCTTAAGGAGGATGTGCACTGACTATTTAAGCCACAGTGTTCCACTCTGAAATAGAACCAACTGCAAAGGATTGTGGGGTAGAATTAGCTAATTCACATCAAGGGTTGCACACAATGCCAAGCGCTGAGAAAACCCTCCACATCCATTAGCTCTTGTCAAAACTCCTCAAACATCCCGATAGGATGGATTCCGTTATCCCTTAGTTATATAGAATGAAAGGAGGCTCAAAGAAACAGATAGCTTGCCAAAGACCAAGCCGGCACCCGGAGGAAAGCTGCTGTCCCAACTCAGGGCAGCTAAATGCCAAGCCAGAGACGTTGTTGCTGTTGCTGTTAGCATTTCTTTTCTTTTCTTTTCTTTCTTTCTTTCTTTTCTTTTTTTGTTTTTGTTTTTGTTTGAGATAGGGTCTTGCTCTTTCGCCCAGGCTGGAGTGCAGTGGCACCATCTCAGCTCATTGCAACCTCAGCCTCCTGGGTTCAAGCAATTCTCATGCCTCAGCCTCCCAAGTAGCTGGGACTACAGTCACACAGGACCATACCTAGCTAATCTTTTTTTTTTAAGAGATGGAGGTTCTCACTATGTTGCCCAGGCTGGTCTCAATCTCCTGAGCACAAGCAATTCTCTAATCTTGGCCTCTCGAAGTACTGGGATTACAGGAGTGAGCCACTGGGCCTGGCCTCTTTATTTTTATTTTTTGTTTTTGACGGAAAAAACTGCATTTTAAATGCAGGCATGGTGCACAACATGTGTGGAAATATGGCTACGTTGTGGAGTGACTCCATCAAGGTAATTACCCTCTGCATTACCTCATGTGCTTAGCTTTTTTGTGGTGAGAACACCTAACATCCATCTACTCTCTTAGCAATTTTCAAGTGTACGATACATTGTTATTAACAACAGCCAGCATGCTGTACCAGAGATCTAGTTTATTCCCCCTGTTTAACTGAAACTGTGTATCCCTGGACCAACATCTCTTAACTATTTAATCCTCTTGGCTAAATAATGAGAGCTGCCTGCCATCCGAGTTAACTGTTAACTCTCACAGTGCTGGAATTGGACAAAGAAAATCCACTCAGAGACCAGAGAGGTTAGGCAATGTGCCTGAAGTCACACAGCTAGAAAGTCGCAGACAAACTCAACCCAGCCTCTACAGCCCACGCTGTGGAGGTGTGCGATCAGAGGTTTTCAGTGTTGTCCCAGACTGGGTGCCGTGGCTGACACCTGTAATCCCAGTGTTTTGGGAGGCCAAGGTGGGTGGATTGGTTGAACCTCCTAGGTCAGGAGTTCAAGACCAGCCTAGTCAACATGGTGAAACCCCATCTCTTCTTCTTCTTCTTTTTCTTTTTTTTGAGATGGAGTCTCACTGTGTCACCCAGGCTGGAGTGCAATGGCACGATCTCGGCTCACTGCAACCTCCACCCGCCAGGTTCAAGCAATTCTCCTGCCTCAGCCTCCTGAGTAGCTGGGACTACAGGCACGTGCCACCACGCCTGGCTAATTTTTGTGTTTTTAGTAGAGACGGGGTTTCACCATGTTGGCCAGGATGGTCTCGATCTCTTGACCTCATGATCCGCCGCCTCGGCCTCCCAAAGTGCTGGGATTACAGGTGTGAACCACTGCGCCTGGCTCATCTCTTCTAAAAGTACAAAAATTAGCTGGGCATGGTGGCAGGCCCCCATAGTCCCAGCTACTCGAGAGGCTGAGGCAGGAGAATTGCTTGAACCTGGGAGGTGGAGGTTGCAGTGAGCTGAGATCGCGCCACTGCACTCCAGCCTGGGCGACAGAGGCAAGACTGAGACTCTGTCTCAAACAAGCAAACAAACAAAAAACCAACAACAACAACAAGGTGAGGTCCCAGGACCAGCTCCTATCCCAGACTCACCCAACCAGAAACCCTGCGGGTGGGTCCCGGTATTACTTTAAGCCTCCTTCCAGCTAATTCTCACACAGGCTGAAAGACAGGCATGAAAGGTACCTGCCTCCGAAGGCGTTATTTTTGCATCTCTGAGCAATGCTCATCATGAGGAGGTTTTAGCTTTGGGCACCCTGAACCCTGACCCTGTATTTTTCACCCATACTCTGTTCTATCCCCACAGCCAAGATGAGGTGGGTGTCTGACTTTCTTCTCATATTTTCAGGACTTGAGCTTCTTCCCCAGGACCCTTGACACAAGTCAGAAGCATTTTTAAAAACTCTTCCCAGAGGGCGGGATTTGGGGACACTGTTGTTTCCGAGGAACTTAGGGAGGCATTACCCGGTGGGCAGGTGCAGACGCTGGAGTCTCTGCCAGGCCCAGCAAGAGGATGAGGAGGAGGACCAGGGGGACGGAGGGAGGAGCCATCGAAGGCAGGACGACAGGTGCCTACAGCTGCGGAACACGCTGCAAGGAGAGAGCGGCCAGTCATTTTCCAAAGGAGGGGCCAGGTGCATTTCCCATAAGGACAGAGGAATTTATTTTTAGCTTTGTGGAGGCATCATCGAGATACAAAAATGGCGCGTATTTAATGGACACATCTTGAGGAGTTTGGACGCATACAAGCAACCACAATACCACGGCCACAACCAAGGGAATAAAACCTATTCATCACCTCCAGAAACTGCCCTGTGCTCTGCCATGATTTTCTTTTGGGTAGAACCCTTCACCTGCCATCTCTCCTACCTTACTGTTTTTTGTTTGTTTGTTTTGTTTTTGTTTGTTTGTTTAGTGGAGTTTCTCTCTTGTTGCCCAGGCTGGAGTGCAATGGCACAATCTTGGCTCACTGCAACCACTGCCTCCTGAGTTGCAGCAATTCTCCTGCCTCAGCCTCCCGAGGGGCTGGGATTACAGGCACCCACCACCATGCCCAGCTAATATTTGTATTATTAGTAGAGATGGGGTTTCACCATATTGGCCAAGCTGGTTTCGAACTCCTGACCTCAAGTGATCTGCCCACCTTGGCCTCCCAAAGTGCTAGGATTACAGGCATGGGCCACCGCCTATAATAAACAGAGTGAGACTCTCTCAAAAAAAAAAAAAAAAAGAGAGAGAGAGAGAGAGAGAATTGCAGGGGAATTAACCCTCTCCTTCCCCCATCATCGGATCAGACCGACTTGGTCCCCCAGCACCCATGCCTTCTGCCCCACTGCCTCCATCACTCCATCTTCAAACCTTTCCGTCCCGTTACCTGCCCCTCACTTTTCCCTGCCACCAATGCTGGGGTTTCTCCTGTTATCCCCATCCCTTCGCGCCCGCCCATCACTCTCCCAGGAGCCCCTGACTCCCTCCAGCCCTCTGCCCTCCCGGCCTAGGCTCTCACCTCGGTGCAGCTGGCAGCTCTCTGCAGCTCTCTCTGGCTTTGGGCTCCAGCGCCTAGACTCTTTCACGCCCCCTGAGCTTTTATGCCTTCTGAGGAGACAATAGAAGGGAGGGGGGAAAGGGAGGGGATTAGGAAGAAGGGAGGGAGAGGCAGTGAAGAGGATGGAGGTGGGGGAACAGTCATCCACTCCAGGGGCTTTCAAAAGCTGGTCTGTGAGGTCAAAACAGACACCTCACCGCAGGAAATGCTGCTGTGCCTCAGTTTCCCCTGGTAGACCCTGCCCTTCCCCCTCCTTCTGTGCCCCTTTATCTTCCAGCTGTCATGTTCCAGGCTTTGCAGCTATTCGAGGGCTCCCTCCCTCCCTCTGTCTGTGTCTGGGCCTTGACCTGTGTCTTCCTTGGCTGTCTCCACCTGCCACTGGTGTCTCCGTGGCCCTGTCCCCTCTGCCCTCATCAATCCCTCCAAGCCTCTGCAGCTCCCTCACTGAGTTGCACTTCTTCTGTCTTGCACGGTAGACCCTGTTTATTTGTTTACTTGTGAGTTGTCTATCTCCCCGCCCCCCACCTACCGCCCTGGCTAGAGCAGACCCCATGAGGGGTGTCAATTGTGTCTTGTTCATGGCTGCGTCCCTAGCCCAGAAGCTCTCAACCAGGAGTGACTCTGCCCCGATGCTGCCCCAGCCTCACCCTAGGACATGTGAACAAGTCTGGAGACATTTTGTTTGTTCGTTTTTTGTTTTTTTGTTTTTGTTTTTGTTTTGAGACGGAGTCTCACTCTGTCGCCCAGGCTGGAGTGCAGTAGTGTGATCTCGGCTCACTGCAAGCTCCGCCTCCCGGGTTCACACCATTCTCCTGCCTCAGCCTCCCGAGTAGCTGGGACTACAGGCGCCCGCCACCACACCCGGCTAATTTTTTGTATTTTTAGTAGAGACGGAGTTTCACTATGTTGGCCAGGCTAGTCTTGAACTCCTGACCTCGTGATCTT
The DNA here is from genome assembly GCF_009828535.3 of Hylobates moloch. Lineage (NCBI taxonomy): Eukaryota > Metazoa > Chordata > Mammalia > Primates > Hylobatidae > Hylobates > Hylobates moloch. The sequence continues at coordinate 103,193,029 of NW_026652287.1, read as the reverse complement.
CCTGCCTCAGCCTCTCAAAGTGCTGGGATTACAGGTGTGAGCCACCGCGCCCGGCTGGAGACATCTTTACTTGGGACTTGGGAGGGACTCCCGGCGTCTCGTGGGTGGAGGCCAGGGACGCGGCTCAGCATCCCACAGTGCCCAGGAAAGGCTGCCCTGAAGGCAAGGACCCAGCCCCAAAAGTCAATAGCACCAAAGATGAGAAACCTCACAGCAGCCCCTAAAACAGTGCCCGGAGCCCACTCAATACTTGTTGGGTGAACGAATAAAGAGTGTCATTGCTGCGTCTCTCTCCTGTCATGTGTGTTGATGTATCTGTCTCTGCAGCGCGCTCTCTCTCTCTTTGCCCTGACATCAGCTGCTTTCCAGACGAAAGAACCTTGGAAGAGGTTTTACTCCTGCCGTTGCCCTTTGCTGTCTAAGGGAGAGGGGACGCCCTGGTCCTGGCTGGGTTCTGTCTCCTCCTCTCCACCATGGAGGACACATTTCCTCCAAGGTCCTTCCAGCATTCTGTCGGTCTGTGGCTGGCACTTGTATCTTTGTCCTGTCTTTACACATCCCCATCAGCCCTTACCCCATCCTTTCTCATCCCAAGGGGAAAGGGAGACCCCAGGAGAGGGATGGAGTGAGAAGACGACGTGGGGGATTACAGACACCCTGGTGGGATCCTGAGCCCCCTCCGCCGTTTCTCCAAGTCCCTCACTTCTCATCCAGAGGATGACGACAAGGAGGAGGAGGAAGAGGAGTGGGCAGGGGAGGAGGGGGAGGGGGAAGCTTTTATAGAAGACAAACTGACAAGAAGGTGTGAATGGCTTTGCTGGGAAGGAGAAAGGAGGAGGAGGGAGTGACGCCCACTGCACGGGAGACAGGACTGAGGAGGCCACGCTCAGAGCTTGAAGCTGGGTTACCTGGAGCCCAGTGGAGGGTCAGAGAAACAGTGGGAAGTCTTTGCCTCACTGCCCATTAGCTAGTTTGTGTAAAGTAAATGGGGTAGGTCCAAAGCTTGCTCTCTCTCTCTTTCACACACACACACACACACACACACACACACACACACACACACACAACTCAAATGTGGTGCAAGAAATGTCACAATGTCACTTTCTTCTCATTTCTGCCTTTCTTTTTTTTTTTTTTTTTTTTTTTGAGACAGAGTCTCACTCCGTTGCCCAGGCTGGAGCGCAGTGGCGCAATCTCGTGTCGCTGCAGCCTCCGCCTCCTGGTTCAAGCAATACTCCTGCCTCAACCTCCCCAGTAGCTAGGACTACAGGCATGTGCCACCAAGCCTGGCTAATTTTGTATTTTTAGTAGAGAGGGGGTTTCACCATGTTGTTCAGACTGGTCTCGAATTCCTGACCTCAGGTGATTTGCCCTCCTCGGCCTCCCAAAATGCTGGTACTACAGGTGTGAGCCACCTCACCTGGCCATCTTTCTTCTCATTTCTGTAACTGAGTCTGTGCCCCTCTTAGTAAATGTGAGCTGTGGACATGAGCACCCTTTCCTTCGGCGGACGCTGCAGTTTCTGACCCAGCATCCACTTGGTTCTGGCTGGAGATGAATCCGGCTGGCTTTTAGTTAAATGCCTGCAGCTCCTCCAGGCGCCCCACACGCCATGAGGGTGTGGACTCTATGCCTGGCCCTAGGGGTGAGAAGGAGACTGGGATCTGAACAGATCCTTCCCTCTCTCTTTCCTTCAGTGTGGGTAGGTACCTCGGCGCCCACATGTACCGGGTTCCTGTGTACAATCTAAATGGCCCCTGTCCCAATTATTCCAGCCAGGGAGAGTAGAAAAGACATTTGCTGGGGAACTTCTGAAAAGAAACTAAAAACAAAGCTTCCTTGCTCTTTTATTTATTTGTTTATTTTTGAGATGGAGTCTCACGGCAACCTCCGCCTCCCGGGTTCAAGCGATTCTCTTGCTTCAGCCTCCCAAATAGCTGGGACTACAGGCGTGCGCCACCACATCCAGCTAATTTTTGTATTTTTAGTAGAGACAGGGTTTCACCATGTTAGTCAGACTGGTCTCAAACTACTGACCTCAAGCGATCCTCCCACCTTGGCCTCCCAAAGTTCTGGGATTACAGGCGTGAGCCACCGCGCCCGGCCTCCTTGCTCTTTTTAAACTTATTTTTTCCCCTTGGAGTTTCCTTTCAATTTTTTTACTTTTTGTTTTTATTTATTTTTAAAATTTATTCTTTTTTTTTTTTTTTTTGAGACAGGGTCCCGCTCTGCCGCCCAGTCTGGAGTGCAGTGGCACAATCATAACTCACTGCAGCCTCGACCTCCTGGGCTCAAGCAATCCTCCCACCTCAGCCTCCTGAGTAGCTGGTACTGCAGGCATGTGCCACAACCGGTTAATTTTTGTTTTTCTGTTTGTTTATGGAGATCGAGTCTCGCTATGTTTCCCAGGCGGGTCTAGAACTCCTGGACTCAAGTGATCTTCCTGTCGAGACCTCCCAAAGTTCTGGGATTACAGGCATGAGCCACCGCACCTGGCCCTTAATTTTTTTTTTCTTTTTTGAGACGGAGTCTTGCTCAGCCGCCCAGGTTGGAGTGCAGTGGCGCGATCTCAGCTCACTGCAACCTCCACCTGCCGGGTTCAAACGATTTTCCCGTCTCAACCTCCCAAGTAGCTGGGATTACAGGCACCCGCCATCGTGGCCGGCTAATTTTTATATTTTAGTAGAGACAGGGTTTCACCATGTTGGTCAGGCTGGTCTTGAACTCCTGACCTCAGGTGATCCGCCAGCTTCGACCTCCCAAAGTGTTGGGATTACAGGCGTGAGCCACCGCGCCTGGCCCTTAATTTTTTTTTTTTTTATTTTGAAGTAATGTCAGACTTACAGGAAAGTTGCCCAAAGAATTCCCAGATGCTCTGATTTTCCAAATGCTTACATTTCACCACATTTCATTTCTCTGGTCTGTCTCCTGCTTCCCCTCTCCCTTTGCCCCTATTCCTTCTCCCCCTCCTCTCTCTCCCTCCCTTCCTGGATGTTGCGGGAGAAACCTGAAGTCGGGGAGCCGCTATGTCTCCTGTCGCCAGGAGGGGGCGTAAAGCCCAGGCCGCTGCTGAGCCCCAGGCATTGGGAAACACGGGGAGCTGGGCCTGGGGGCCGCCTGTGCGCTTCCTGCTCCCTGCCACACTTAAGCCGTTTGAGTTAGATTTATTTTCAAAACCACATTATTGAGGTATAATCGGTGTACCAAAAACGCACGTAATGTTACCATGTGATGAGTGTGGACACAAACGCCCCTGACACCATCACCACATCCCACAATTTCCTTGTGGTTTTGTTTTTCTAATTTGTTATTTTAAAAATGTTTGTGATAGGCCAGACACGGTGGCTCACGCCTCTAACCCCAGCACTTTGGGAGGCCAAGGCGAGTGGATCACCTGAGGTCAGAAGTTCAAGACCAGCCTGGCCAACATGGTGAAACCCCATCTCTACTAAAAATACAAAAATTAGCCAGGCCTGGTGGCAGGCACCTGTAATCCCAGCTACTAGGGAGGCTGAGGCAGGAGAATCGCTGGAACCCGGGAGGTGGAGATTGCAGTGAGCCAAGATCGTGTCACTGCATTCCAGCCTGGGCAACAGAGCCAGATTCCATCTCAAAAGTAAAAATAAAATAAAAATACAGTTTTGCTTTTACCAGAATGTTATACAAACTGGATCCTACAGTGTACAGCCTTTTCGGTCTGACTTCTTTTACCTAATGCATGAGATTCACCCATGCTGAGGTGTGTGTCAACAGTTCACTCCTTTTTAGTGCTATTCCTACAAATTTCTGACGATTCCTTTAGGTTTAAGTCCTAGAAGAAAAGCAACTCAGTCAAAAGGTATAACCATTCTGGGATTCTTTTTTTTTTTTTTTAGACGGAGTCTTGCTCTGTCCCCTAGGCTGGAGTACAATGGTACAGTCTCAGCTCACTGCACCCTCTGCCTCCCAGGTTCAAGCAATTTTCCTGCCTCAGCCTCCTGAGTAGCTGGGATTACAGGTGCCCGCCACCACGCCCGGCTAATTTGTTTGTATTTCAGTAGAGATGGGGTTTCACCATCTCTACTAAAGTAGAGTAAAAAACTATGCCCAGCTGGCTTTTGTTTTTTCTGTAGGTGCGCAGATAATATTAGTTAAATTGAAAAGCAGGTAGAAGGTTGACAAGAGTGGGGAGAGAGAGTGCATTCTGCCTTTGGCTCTGCCTGGAATGTCCTTGTCAGCTACGTGTGGATGACTTCCTATCCTCTTCTCAGGGACATTTATTACGGCCACCATTTTAAAATATTTCTATTTACTTATTTATGTATTTGCTTATTTTTGTCTTACTTTTTTTAATTTACAAATACAAATTGAAACTATTTATGGCATACAGCGTAATGTTTTGATTGCAACCCCCACCTCCCGGGTTCAAGCGATTCCCGTGCCTCAGCCTCCCGAGTAGCTGGGATTATAGGTGTGCGTCACCACGCCCGGCTAATTTTTGTATTTTTAGTAGAGACGGGCTTTCACCGTGTTGGCCAGGCTGGTCTTGAACTCCTGACCTCAGGTGATTCACCTGCCTCGGCCTCCCAAAGTGCTGGGATTACAGGTGTGAGCCACCACGCCCAGCCTCTGGGATTCTTAGTATACACATCCAGATTGCCTTTCGACAATCACATACCAGTTTTCAGTTCCACCAACACCACAGAAAGATTCCTATTTTACTTGAGAAAGTTTCATTTTTTAGGGAAAGTTCATGGGAGGGGCTGGAAAAGACCTAAGTATTGGTCACGTGCGAGAAACACCTAACTGAATTATTGAACAAGAGGGGTTGAATTCTTAGCTTTTCAAAGAGGCATGGGTGGGTGAGGATGAAAATCCCGCTATTGGAAAGATTCAGACGTGGAAGCGGTCACAGGATGGGAATCTGCAGTCAGGAAGAGAAGTGTCAGCGTTCTCTCCCAGGAGCATTTCTGTGCAGAGTCAAGGTGAGTCAGAGTGAAGTGGAGTCAATGCAGTCCAAAACTGAGAGCGCATGAAATACATCATCGATGCTGACGCTGCTTTCACACGAGTGGTTCAAGTGGGGGCACGTGGAGAGGAGAGGGCTGACTCATGGCGGGAGCCAACCAGGGCGGAAGGACACCCTGGAGTTTGGCGCATGACAGTGGTGGGGAGGAGATGAAATAAGCAGATGCCTTCGCCTTCCAAAGGCCCCGGACATCCAGTTACAAAAACAAGAGTGCAGAAGCAGCCAGCAGCCTCCCGTGACCTTGAATCAGAAGGAAAGCGGGAAACGGTGTACGCTGGAGGCGGCCAGGTGGGAAATGACAGCCTCTCCCACGTTGGTGGGCTGAGTTGTGTCTTTCTGGCTTTTGTTTTTTCTTTCTTCTTCTTCTTTTTTTTTTTTTTTTCTTGAGACACAGTTTCACTCTCTTGCCCAGGCTGGGCGTGCAGTGGCTGGATCTCGGCTCACTGCAACACCCGCCTCCCGAGTTCAAGTAATTCTCCTGCCTCAGCCTCCCGAGTAGCTGGGACTACAGGCGCCCGCCACCACGCCCGGCTAATTGTGTGTGTGTGTGTGTGTGTGTGTGTGTGTGTGTGTGTGTGTGTGTGTAGTAGAGACAGGGCTTTTCACCGTGTTAGCCACCACGCCCGGCTAATTGTGTGTGTGTGTGTGTGTGTAGGGTTTTTCACCGTGTTAGCCACCACGCCCGGCTAATTGTGTGTGTCTGTGTGTGTGTGTGTGTGTGTGTGTGTGTGTGTGTGTAGTAGAGACAGGGTTTTTCACCGTGTTAGCCAGGATGGTCTTGATCTCCTGACCTCATGATCCGTCTGCCTCGGCCTCCCAAAGTGCTGGCATTACAGGCATGAGCCACTGCGCCCAGCCTGAGTTGTATCTTTATGGCTTTTGTTTTTTCTTTTTCTTTTTTTTCTTTTCTTTTTTTTTTTTTTTTTTTTTTGAGACACACTTTCACACTGTCACCCAGGCTGGGAGTGCAGTGGCTCAATCTCGGTTCACTGCAACCCCCACCTCCCGGGTTCAAGCGATTCCCGTGCCTCAGCCTCCCGAGTAGCTGAGATTACAGGTGTGCACCACCACGCCCGGCTAATTTTTATATTTTTAGTAGAGATGGGCTTTCACCATGCTGACCATGCTGGTCTCGAACTCCTGACCTCAGGTGATCCGCCAGCCTCGGCCTCCCAAATTGCTGGGATTACAGGTGTGAGCCACTATGCCCAGCTGGCTTTTGTTTTTTCTGTAGGTGCGCAGATAATATTAGTTAAATTGAAAAGCAGGTAGAATGTTGACAAGAGTGGGGAGAGAGAGTGCATTCTGCCTTTGGCTCTGCCTGGAATGTCCTTGTCAGCTACGTGTGGATGACTTCCTATCCTCTTCTCAGGGACATTTATTACGGCCACCATTTAAAAATATTTCTATTTACTTATTTATGTATTTGCTTATTTTTGTCTTACATTTTTTTAATGTACAAATACAAATTGAAACTATGGCATACAGCGTAATGTTTTGATCTGTGCATACACTGTAAAATTATTAAGTTGGGCTAATTAACACATCCACCAGCTCTTAGACATCACTGTTTTGTACTGAAAGCATTTAAAATCTACTCTCACGGGGCGCAGAGGCTCACACCTGTAATCCCAGTACTTTGAGAGGCCGAGGCGTGGGATCACTTAAGGTCAGGAGTTTGGGACCAGCCTGCTCAACATGGCGAAAACTCATCTCTACTAAAAATAAAAAAAAATAACCGGGCATGGTGGCACACCTGTAATTCCAGCTACTTGGGAGGCTGAGGCAGGAGAATAGCTTGAACCCATGAGGCGGAGGTTGCAGTGAGCCGAGATCATGCCACAGCGCTCCAGCCTGGGCAACAGAGCAAGACTCCATCACAAAAAAAAAAAAAGAAAAAGAAAAAAAGAAACTGCAATACAGTAGATTTGGAAAAAATGAAAAGTAAAATAAAATGAGCTCCATGGAAAGTTGGAGTAGGATGTTGATGTGACTGTGGTAGGCTGCATCTTTCTTGTTAACAACTCTGGGTGTCGTAATGGCTTGAGGAAGGGCTACAGCATGGAGGTGTTGTTCAATGTTCAGATGTCAGTGGGCACATCTTCCTAAATAGACACATTTTACCCCTTGTGAGCTAGGCAGGCTTTCAAAATCCATGCCCACATTCTGTGTCATCCAGCAGTTTGCCATTCATAAAAAACAGCCAGGTGCAGTGGTCCACACCTGTAATCCCAGCACTTTGGGAGTTCAAGGCAGGCAAATTGCTTGAGCTCAGGAGTTTGAGACCAGCCTTGGCAACCTAGCGAGACCCCATCTACAAAAAAATAACGAAAATTAGCTGTGTGTAGTGACATGCACCCACAGTCCCAGCTACTCCAGAGGCTGAGATGGGAGGATCGCTTGAGCCTGGGAGGTCGAGGCTACAGTGAGCCTTGATGCCACCACTGCACTCCAGTCTGGGAGACAGAGGGCCATCCTGTCTCAGAAAAACAAAAACAAAAAACTCCTAAGATGTCAAAATGTAAACCTATATTTGTCTTTGCATCTCACCAAAGAATTCCCCACATATACACAAAATGAAACAATGAAAAGTGGGAGGGGATAGTCTTTGTACAGGTTAAAAACAATTTGTACAGGGCGGGGAGCAGTGGCTCACGCCTGTAATCCCAGCACTTTGGGAGGCCGAGGCGGGCGGATCAAGAGGTCAGGAGTTTGAAACCAGCCTGGCCAACATGGTGAAACCCCATCTCTACTAAAAGTATAAAAATTAGCTGGGAATGGTGGTGGGTGCCTGTAATTCCAGCTTCTCAGGAGGCTGAGGCAGGAGAATTGCTTGAATCCGGAAGGCAGAGGTTGCAGTGAGCTGAGTTGCACCACTGAACTCCAGCCTGGGGGACAGAGCAAGACTCCATCTGAAAAAAAACAAAGCCCCACGCATTTCCTGCCCATAATCCAAAGGTCAGTGTTGCTCCAACCTCAACCTCCCTCCCCGCCATTTCTACCACTTCATCCCCCAGAGAGGAGGGGTTGGGGACTCATCTTCACTCAATGCCAACTCTCAGACACAGCAATGAGGAAACAACCTCACATTTCACTGGCCTGCTATGGGGTTGCAGGGAATTCACTACAGACCTCTGGGCCTCCATCTCTTTGGTAAATGAGGAACCAGTTCAGAACTTGCAAACGGGCAGCCAAAACCAGACCCTCAGATGTGCTTTGGGTCTGTCTGTTTGCATTATGATTTTTGTTTGTTTTGGTTCCTTCATATTGTAGCTCACACAGTGCTTGCTTGCTTTATTTATTTATTTAATTTTTATTGAGATGGGGTCTCACTCTGTTGCTCAGGCTGGAGTGCAGTGGCACAATCTTGGTTCACTGCAGCCTTGACCGCCCAGGCTCAAACAATCCTCCGACCTCAGCCTCCCGTGTAGCTGGGACTACAGGCGTGTGCCGCCACACTGGGCTAAATTCCCACGCAGTGTTTTGAAAATTGCAAATTGAATCACGAGCATATAGGGTTTCAAAACTTTTACATAAAGATCTAGATTTCTGTGTTCTTCTGTTTGTTTTTTGAGACAGAGTCACTGTCCAAGTAACTGGAGTGCAGTGGCGCCATCTCGGCTCACTGCAACCTCTGCCTCCCGGGTTTAGGCGATTCTCCTGCCTCAGCCTCCCGAGTAGCTGTGATTGCAGGCATGCACCACCACACCTGGCTAATTTTGTATTTTTAGTAGAGATGGGGTTTCCCCACGTTGGTCAGGCTGGTCTCGAACTCCTGGTTTCAGATGATCCATCCACCTCAGCCTCCCAAAGTGCTGGGATTACAGGCATGGGCCACCTCACCCGGCCAATGTCAGCTTTTTAAAATAAAAAAAAAAAAATGCCTGCATTTGTACTGTTAGCCAATTCCCATAGTGTAAATATTCCATTAGGGCCAATTTCAACATACCAACAGTTTAACAACTGGCTCACCCCTGCCCCCCAAAAATCGTGAATATTTAATGATTGTTTTGGGGTTTTTTTTTTTTTTTGCTTTTTTGAGACAGAGTCTGGCTGTATCGCCCAGGCTGAAGTGCAGTGGTGTGATCTCGGCTCACTGTAATCTCAGCCTCCCAGTTCAAGTGATTCTCCTGCCTCAGCCTCCCGAGTAGCTGGGGTTACAGGCGCCTGCCACCACGCCCGGCTAATTTTTGTATTTCCAGTAGAGACAGGGTTTCACCATGTTTCTTAGGCTGGTCTAGAACTCTTGATCTCAAGTGACCTGCCCGCCTTGGCCTCCCAAAGTGCTGGGATTACAGGCGTGAGCCACTATGCACGGAACTTTTCTTTTTATTCTTTTTCTTTCTTTTTTTTTTTTTGAGATGGAGTCTTGCTGTGTGTCACCCAAGCCTGGAGTGTAGTGGTGCCATCTTGGCTCACTGCAACCTCCGCCTCCCGGGTTCAAGCCATTCTCCTGCCTCAGCCTTCTTAGTAGCTGAGACTACAGGCATGTGCCACCACACCGGCTCATTTTTGTATTTTTAGTAGATACGAGGTTTTACCATGTTGGCCTGGCTGGCCTTGAACTCCTGACCTCAAGTGATCTTCCTGCAGCGGCCTCTTAGGCAGTGGGATTACAGGCGTGAGCATGACTTGTGGACTCTCCCCATTTAGCCCTCACTGTAACCCCCATGTTATGGATTGAATGTTAGTGTCCCCTGAAGATTCATATGATGAAAACTAATACCCAAAGTCAGAATATTAAGAGGTAGGGTGTCTGTTGAGCAGTCTAGGGATGGATGGATGGATGGACAGATGGATGGATGGACAGACGGAGACATAAAGATAGATAGATAGATAGCTAGTAAATAGGTAGGACTTTTGGGACATGATCAAGTCATGAGGCTTCATCCTTGTGAATGGGATTCATGCCCTTATTTTATTTATTTTATTATTTATTTATTTATTTATTTTATTATTTATTTATTTATTTATTTTTCTTTGAGATGGAGTTTTGCTCGTGTGGTCCAGGCTGGAGTGCAATGGTGCAATCTCGGCTCACTACAACCTCCACCTCCCCAGTTCAAGTGATTCTGCTGCCTCAGCCTCCCATAGCTGGGATTACAGGCACCCACCACCACACCCGGCTAACTGTGCATTTTTAGTAGAGAGGGAGTTTCACTATGTTAGCCAGACTGGTCTCAAACTCCCAACCTCAGATGATCTACCTGCCTCGGCCTCCCAAAGTGCTGGGATTACAGTGCTCGGCCCAGGCAGGACTGTTTTTAAGACAATTGAGCATGATTTTAGAAGGCTGCACAATTGACATTTTGCCTACTTCCACGTTTCGGTACTTTTCCTGAACAATGTTTCCTCGTTTCCCCTCTCCTAGTAATGGACATTTATGTTGCTCTGATTCTCTGCCACCCCAAGCAGCACCATGAGGAACAGGTCCTATGCAGGACCTTCTGCAGATGCGCCTGTGCCAGTCTGTCTGGCTGGGGCCTGCACACTCCGAGAAAGGACCGTGCACTCTGAGGCAGTACTGTGCAGTCTGAGGAGATACTGCACACCCTGAGGAAGTACCGTGCAGTCTGAGGAGATACTGCACACCCTGAGGAAGTACCGTGCAGTCCGAGGAGATACTGCACACTCTGAGGAAGTACCATGCAGTCTGAGGAAGTACCGTGCAGTCTGAGGAAGGGCTGCATGCTCTATTTTTTTTTTTTTTTTTGAGACAGAGTCTTGCTCTGTTGCCCAGGCTGGAGTGCAGCGGCTTGATCTTGGCTCACTTCAACCTCAGCCTCCTGGGTTCAAATGATTCTCCTGCCTCAGCCTCCCGAGTAGCTGGGATTACGGGCACCCCGCCACCGCACCCAGCTAATTTTTGTATTTTTAGTAGAGACGGGGTTTCACCATGTTGGCCAGGCTGGTCTCGAACTCCTGACCTCGTGATCCACCCGCCTCAGCCTCCTAAAGTGCTGGGATTACAGGCGTGAGCCACTGTGCCTGGCCAGGGCTGTGCGCTCTTGTGGAAGTACTGGGCAGCCTGAGGAAGGACCCCACACTCTGAGGAAGGACCGCGCAGTCTGAGGAAGGACCCCGCACTCTGAGGAAGGACCCCGCACTCTGAGGAAGTACAGTGCACTCTGAGGAAGGACGGCGCGCTCTGGGGAAGCCCTGCGCACTCTTGTGGAAGGGTCGCGCGCTCTGAGGAAGGACTGCCAGGTCGTCTCTCTGGAAAGTTTTCTGTTGCCCGTGGGGAGAATATTCAAGTTTTGTTTCGGCCTTCCAGAATTTCCCTCCTGTTTGAGGGGATCATCCTCCACTCTGTTACACAGTCTTGGAGGGACACCACTCGTCATCGGATGTGAAACCAAAGCTCCCCCAGGCTTAGCGGGTGTGGGTGCAGGAGGGTGAGAGTCAGATCTCCATCTATCTGGTCTCGCCTTGTTCCTAGTCCTTTCCAGGGGTGTTCTTCCGGCATCCTCCAATCCATCCAGGACTGTCCATCTTGAGTGACACAAAAGCAAAGAGTGGGGCGGGACAGCCTGGCCGACGGTCCCTCTGAGACCAGACATGGGGGGGGTGTGTGTTGGAGGGGTCCCCAAAGGGGCATAGAAGTCCCGGGAGGCTTTTCAGAAGAGAAGAGATGGAGCCTGAATGGGCAAAAGCAGCAGCTGTGCTGTTAGGAGCTGGAGTGAATACTGTGAGCCCAGACCCCTGGGATGAGATCCACAGACGTGGCCCAGTCCCTTACTCTTTTGATGCCTCAGTTTCCCCATCTGTACCATGGGGATAACAACAGTGCATGCCTCATCGGTTGGTTATGATGATAAACAAGCTGGATTTTAAAAAGGTATGGCCCACCAGACTCACTCTGTGTTTGCTGTTAGCAGAACCCCGTCCTCAGACCCTGGCCTGACACCACCTCTTACTCCCTCTCATGCCTCTTAGTCACTTCCTGAAAGTCGGCAGCAGACGACACAGCTTCCCCTAGCCCGTCTTCCCCCCCACACAGTGGGCACGGTAACATCCTTAACATGCACCTCAGTGTGAAACCAACGCGCCGAGATCACACACCAAGTTCCCGTAAGTATTCTGCATTCATTACCTTATTTTTTGTTTTGAGACGAAGTCTCGCTCTGTTGCCCAGGCTGGAGTAGGGCAGTGGCGCCATCTCAGCTCACTGCAACCTCCGCCTCCTGGGTTCAAGTGATCCTCCCACCTCAGCCTCCAGAGTAGCTGGGATTACAGGTGTCCACCATCGTGCCTGGCTAATTTTTGTATTTTTAGTAGAGTCGGGGTTTCAGCATGTTAGCCGAGCTGGTCTTGAACTCCTGAGCTCAAGTGATCCACCCACCTGAGCCTCCCAAAGTGCTGCGATATCAGGTATGAGCCACTGCACCCAGCCTTATTTAATTTCCAAAACAGCCCCTTTCCAGGAGGGGCATTACTACTAGTCCTGTTTTAGGAGGTGGGTGCTGAGACCTGTGGTCACTTGCCCTTCCTGGACAGCCTGGCACCTAAACCCTTCCCTGCACTGTGAGTCTTGAAGGCAGACCTAGGCTCCAGTGATGTGCACTGGACCGTCCAGGTGGCTGTTCCCAGATGCCCTCGCAGCCCGGCACAGGCTGTACCTGCCCCAGCCCTTGACTCTGAGCCAGAAGCTGAAGCAGAGAGCAAGGCAGTGACCGTGGGGGGCTCGGACGCAAAGCGGCAACCATGGAGGGTTTGACATAGAACCCCTCCCAGGCTCAGGCGCTGGGCAGGCAGGAACCAAAAGGACCAGGGTGAAGCCAGCCCCAAGACTGGGCGGCAGGGGAGTGGTCAGACCAGCGCTCTCATTCTCCACTTTCCAAAGCCCGGCAACTGCCCTTCATCCACCCGGCAGAGGCTGGAGATTTCCTCTCTGGAGAGAAGGAACCGGGGTTGCTCGCTGAGCTGACAAGAGGCGGCACCCTGGAAAGACGCAGCTGGCCAAGGCCTGCCCTCCATACGGAGCCCCCTCCTCGGCCAATGGCTCCAGCTAAAGAAGAGAGGATTCCTTGCGTGGCAGAACGGGCCACCCGAGACCTACCAACACCGACACTCAGGACCCCAGTCAAACAGAGTGGCCTTAGCAAGGGAGGTGGGTGCCATTATCATCACTCACGGATGTGGAACTCATGCCCAGAGGGTATGACCAACCTGTCGGTCCCCAGCCAGGAAGCTGAAGGGCTCAGACGCGAACCTGACTCAGTGTGGCGCTCGGCAGGTCCCTTCCGGGAGCCTCATCCCTGCCTCAGTAGGATGGAGGTGGGGACAGCCCTCCTGAGGACACATTTCCTGCACTGCTTCCCACAGCTGCGCCCAGACTCCCAGGGCCTCTCTCATGCCAAGAGAGTCTGCGGTGGGAGCCAAGACAGCCGACCCCAGAAGCCCCGGGCACCCCAGACGCTCGGCCCTGGGAGGGTGGCTGTGCCGGACAGAGTCCAGACAGAGCTCAGACTCCGGGTCTACACACAGTGACTTTATTACTCTATGGATGCTGGTGAACTGCCCTCCCCAACCAGCTTCACGGGGGCAGGTATCTCTGTCCATCCCATGCCTTAGGGTCACAGGGGGCAGCGAGACCAAGGAGACCACAGCCAGGTCCTGGGTTCAGCTTGTCAGAGCCATCACCCGCTGCCTCCCCCTGACCCCCAATCCGTCCTGCGGGAAGAGAATTCCTAGGGACAAGACCCAGACCCCTTTCCTTCAGCCTCCGCTTCATCAAGGGGGCCTGGCCTGCGCCCGAGCTCCTCCTCGCCTGCCCCTCAGGGGTCCCAGGTCCTCACCTCTGCTCTTCAGGCAGGAAAAGGGCGGGGAGAGAGGAATGGACGAGGGAGAGGGAGGCTGGGCCGCAGGAGAGAGAAGAGGGGGGAAGGAGGAGACATTAGGGAGAGGCCCCTTCACACAGCGAGAGAGGGCGGGAAATCAGGGAGAAGGGGGGGCTGGGGTGAGACCTGAGAAGGAAAGTGAAATTTGGGGGAAAAGGAGTTGGAAAGGAATAGAGAGGAAGGCGTTGGGAAGTTCAGACAAGGGAGGCGCAGGTGAAGGAGGGCAACGGGAGGGAAGGAAGAAGGGAAGAGGCCAAGTGGCGCTGGGAGAGAGGAGGGACGGCCCGGGGGCAGCACCAAGGGCGAGAGGCGGCGCGGGCCAGGAGGCAGCTAACCCAAGGGCCAGGGCGGGAAGGGGCCTCCACCATCAGGGCCCGGAGCTACCGCCCCCTGCGCGCTGGCCGCTGCCCGGCCATGGATGCGCTGGTGGCGCAGTACGTGCTCGCGGCGCCCGAAGCCCTTGCCACACTCCCAGCAGGCAAAGGGCCGCGCTCCCGAGTGCGTCTTGCGGTGGCGCACCAGGTGCTCGCGCCAGTAGAAGGTCTTGCCACACTCGCAGCACGCGTGGGGCTTCTCACGGGCGGGCAGAGGGCGCAGCGCGGGCCCGGGGCTGCCGGGGTGCGTGTCGCGGTGGCGCCGCAGGTGCTCCTTGCGCCGAAAGGCCTTCCCGCACTCAGGGCAGGCGTGCGGCTTCTCGCCCGAGTGGCTCTGCCGGTGGCGCAGCAGGTGAGCTGGTTTCAGGGACGTTTTGCCGCACTCGGGGCAGGACGTGGTGCCCGGGGCCGCCAGGAAGGTGGGCAGGCCAGGCGCCAGCGGGGGGCTGCTGGGCTCCTGCTTGTAGGGGCGCACAGCCTGGGAGTCCCCAGGCGCCGGCCCCTCAGCCCCAGGGGCGGTGCCTGCTGGGAAAAGAAAGAGTCAGCATCTGGATCGGCACGAGGGCGGGGCAAGGACAGCACAGGCTGGGGTGGAGGCAGGGAGGGAACGCTTAAAGGCAGAAACCACTGGGGTGGGAAGAGGGCTGGGCTGTGGGCTTCTTATTCATACCTGTGTCCCGATACCTGTAGTGCCTGGCATACAGTCAATGCCCAATACATAATAGATGATGGCTGGCTGGATGATGGATGAGTAGATGAAGAATGCGTGGGTGGATGATGGGTGGATGAATGTCCAGATGATGGATGGGTGGGTGTGTGAGTGAATGAGTAGATAGATGGATGGGTGGGTGATGGATGCGTAGATGAATGCGTGGGTGGATGATGGATAGATGATGGAGGGATGGATGGATGATGGGTGGATGAATGTACAGATGATGGATAGGTGGGTGGATGACTAGATGGACGGATGGGTGATGGATGCGCAGATGATGAATGCGTGGGTGGATGATGGATAGATGATGATGGGATGGATGGATGATGGGTGGATGAATGTACAGATGATGGATGGGTGGGTGCATGGGTGGATGGGTAGCTGGATGGATGGGTGGGTCATGGATAGATGGGTGATGATGGATGGATGACAGAGGGATGGTGGGATTGGTGTAAGGGGGAACATGTGAAGGATGGATGGATGCCTGGGCGAATGATAGAGGGATGGATGGGTGAATGGGTGGGTATATGATAGAGGAATGGATAGGTGGAGGGTGGATGATGGCTAGATGGGTGCATCGATGGATGGATGGATGGATGAACTTCCAACCCCGAGGCCCACCCATACCCCCAATGCCTGCCCCTTGGGTCTGAACCCTGGGGCTCCTCAAGGGCTGGGGTCCAAGTCTGTCCTTGTCCTGGTGCCAGGATCGTTCACTGAACCCCCTCCCCGGTGCTGGGGGCTGGCAGGGAGAACCAGGGAGGCCAGCGGCTCACCTAAGGGAATCATCCCGCTGTCCTCCTTTCCACCTGTGGCCCTGGGGCCCTGCGTCACATCCTGAGGCACCCTCGTTGCTGACGACCCATTGGGGGAGGCTGCTGGCCCCTGAAATGAGAGCGCAGTTTTGAACTCAGAAACCTGAGCGAGGGCCTCTATTTCTCCCTCTCCCCACCACCGGCGACCAGCTGTGCAATCCCATCCCTGCAGGGGGGAAGCCACAGTCATGCTGGGTGACACTGAAGCCGCCCCACGGAGAGGCCCACAGGTGAGGACCAAGGCCTCCTGCCAGGGAGCCATCTAGAAGCCACCAACCTTCAAATGACAGCCCGGCCAACCCTGCACTGTGACCTCACAGGAGACCCTGGGCCAGGTCCACGTGCCCAAGCCACTCGCAGACTCCTGACCCACAGAGGCTTTCTGAGCTGACAGATGTTACTGTTTTACATCCCTGAGTTTCGGGTGACTTGTTAGGAAGCAAGAAATAACTAATACACCTGTCTCAGATCAGCTTCGTCCTGCCCTTTGGATAAAGTGCAAGCTCCTTAACAAAATGCAGAATATACGAGCTACTTTTAACTTGGGAAAAAAGTAAACTAAGTTCAGAAACAGTTTTTCTCGGTGTGAAACGGCAGAACAGCTGCCAAGCAGGATGGCACCAGCTAGGAAGACCAAAAATTTAAAAAGTTTCAGTCCAACTCTGGTTGTGGTTTCTTTGCCCTACTATATCATTCCTCAAAACCACGTCCCCAAGGGAAGGGGATGAGAATTCTTCTGGTGCCAACGACAGCTAAGCCACATACCACACCTTTTCCCCATTTCAAATAGTTTTGGCCAGATGAGTACCTGCATCATAAAGCAATCGTTGGTGTGAAAATTAGCAATGCCTAGGCCAGGCGAGGTGGCTCATGCCTGTAATCCCAGCACTTTGGGAGGCTGAGGCAGGCGAATCACAAGGTGAGGAGTTTGAGACCAGCTTGGCCAACATGGTGAAATCCTGTCTCTACTAAATTTACAAAAATTAGCTGGGCGTGGTGCCATGCACCTGTAATCAAAGCTTCTCCGGACGCTGAGGCAGGAGAATCACTTGAACCCCGGAGGTGGAGGTTGCAGTGAGCCGAGATCAAGCCACTGCACTCCAGCCTGGGCAACAGAGCGAGACTCTGTCTCAAAAAAAAAAAAAAAAAAGCAAAGCGGCAGGGGCAAACCACCCACCCTCACTCCGACAGACAAGAAAACGTTTCCTAAAGAAGGGGGTCAAGATACAAGAGCATGGGCCTGGTGGCTCATGACTGTAATCCCAGTGACTCAGGCGGCTGAGGCATGCGGATGGGGGCTTGGCACACGCTGACTAGATCCTAGGTGCCTCCCAACCTGGCTGAGGGACCGTGATGGGCTCTGGGGCCTGTTGGAGAGTCAGAACAGCACAGTCTCACTCGGGCCCAGAGCACCACCCTGGACCACCCTCCAGCTCCTTGGCCCTTGGTGGGGCTCCCATGACCCTTGTGTGGTGTCGGCCACAGGCAGAGGCTGGGCAGGGGTGCCGTCCTGGCCTCAGCTCAAGGGCACCGGGGTTGACACACCTGACAGTGGAGCCCGGGAAGCCGTGCCAGCAGAGGGTTCTCCCGGAGATCTTGGGCACAGAAAAGCCTGAGATCCACCCATTCCTCTCGGAACTTCCTGGTTTGAGGTCCCAGAGACAGGGGACGCTGGCCAGGCATCGTCCACAGGAAGAGACATCCAGGGCACACCCATGCGGGGACAGGTGCGCCTTGCAGGGACAGGCACACAGAAGCGGGGAGCATGGAGCAGCCCCGGGATCCTAATCCTCCCTGTGATTTTATGATACGTATACATTGGGTTCTGTCCAGGGCTCCCGGCTCGTGACTCCCACAGCCCTTGTTACAGTCTTGTTCTAATGCTGGGAAGCTTTAGGCCTCAGAAAAAGAGTCTCTCCCTGACCTTCTGCGCCACTTTCACCTGCTCTTCTTTCTCTGCAAGGCAGGCCTTAAAAACTAAAAATATACTTCAATCTTCCCCCACCTCTGGCCATAAAAAATTTTTCTGACCTAATTTGTCTGACTGTGGGTCATAACACCCCCCTTCAGAAGGGGTCCTGCCCCTACCCTGGAGGAAAGAAAGCTGAACAAGGGGGCCAAGAAGGGTCTGAACACACAGGCCTTGCGAGGTTTCCCCGCTCGGTCTACTCAGATTCGGTCACACCCGTTTTATCCAGTCGCATTTCTACATGGCTGTCCATGCTTCAGTTATGCCTCTCAACCAAGTCTCCATAAAAGGCCCAAAGGACAGGGTTCAGGGAGCTTCCAGAAAGCTGAACTCGTGGAGGTGGACAGCAAGGTAAACTAGACCTCACCCACATGCCGGGAGGATGGTGCATCCCAAGTCCACAGCGACCGAGGCCCCTGCGCTCGGAACCCTTCCAGACCTCACCGTACGTGGCTCTCCAGCTGGCTGTTCACTGGTATCCTTTAAAATCTCCTTTGCAATAAATCGGTAAACATGTTTCCCTGATTCTGTGAGCACACTAGCAAATTAACGGAACCAGAGGAGGGGCTGTGGGAGCCTGATTTACAGCCCGTCAGTTGGAAGCACAGATGAAATAACCTGGGGCTTGTGACTGGCATCAGAAATGGGGGGCCAGTCTTGGGATGTGAGCCCTCAACCTGTGGGATCTGGCGCTGTCTCCAGGGAGACCGTGTTGGAAATGCATTAGAGGACACCCAGCTTGCGTCTGCTGCAGAGTTGATTGGTTGCCCGGTATGTGAGGGGACACCCCCTCCAACATTTGGTCACAGACGTCTTCTGTGGTCACTGATACTGAGAATAGAAAAAGATACTTTGAGTGCGTTTTTTCCACAGATCCCCCTGCCCCTGAACCAGCTGTGTCACCTCGGGCAAGCTGCTTCCCTTCCCTGAGATGACACCAGTACCCAGGACGGACCCTGCAGGCTGCGTGGAGACTGGACGAGACGCTGCTGCTGTGTGGTGAGGATCAGCCCTGTCCAGAGAGGTCTGGCCTCTGCCCTTGGCTCCAGGGAGGGTCACCTCTGTGCCCCTAGAACACACTGCCTGATGGCAGGGTCTGCTCACCTGGGGCCCTGGGCCACCCGGGTGGGCGAAGCCAACAGCGTGACTCAGGGTTGGGGGTCTGGGCCACGTGCATCAGCTCGGTCTCTGCCGGGCATGGAGACGAAGGTCAGCGTATCTACACACAACCCCAACAGACACCCAGAGCGCCGAGCTCAGGGGAGCGTCCCTGGCCAGCAGCACCCCCTGCAGGTTGTCACACGTTATTGCCGGGAGGAGTTAGCGCCGTCCACACTCCACGGCGGGAGGACAGTTGGGAGCTCCGAGCACAGAGCCTTCCTCCACCCGTTCCACGCATCTCTTCCCTTGGCTGGTTGTCATCTGTGTCCTTTCTCTGTAATAAGCTGTGACCCTGTGTGTGACTGACTGAGCCAGTGTGGCACAGCCAGGAACACACTGCCTGATGGAGCCCTCCTTACACCCATCCCTGGAGGGCTCAGGAATCGAGATTCCAAAATTGCAGCTGAGGAAGCCAAGGCTCCGAGAATCCCAGACATGTGTCCAAGGTCACCAGCTTGGAAGAGGCGGAGGCAGGACTCATATCCAGCTTTGAAGTCTGTGTACTTTAACTGAGAGACTCTGGTCGGCTTTGAAGTCTGTGTACTTTAACTGAGAGACTCTGGTCGGCTTTGAAGTCTGTGTACTTTAATTGAGAGACTTCCTAAGGATGGAGCATCCTCGTGTGTCTGGGCTAAGCTCCACCTGCCCCAGCACATCAGTCTATCTACCCACTGCGGAATCAAGCTGCCAATGTTCTGCTGAGGGTCCCATGAGACTGGCTGCAACCTTCTTTTCCTGTGCTGTCCTTGTCCTGTTAGGTGGGTGGGGGTGGGGGTGGGGGTGGCAGCCTTGCCAATGAGCGGAGGAACACCTTCCCTGTGTTCTAGAAGTTTGTGTAAAAGATGAGAAGATGAAGCTGGCATGGTGGCTCATGCCTGTAATCCCAGCACTTTGGGAGGCTGAGGCGGGTGGATCATAAGGGCAGGAGTTTGAGACCAGCCTAGCCAACGTGGTGAAACCCCGTCTCTCCTGAAAACACAAAAAAATTAGCCGGGCATGGTAACATGCACCTGTAATCCCAGCTACTTGGGATGCTGAGGCAGGAGAATTGCTTGAGCATGGGAGGCAGAGGTTGCAGTGAGCTGAGACCACGCCACTGCACTCCAGCATGGGTGACAGAGTGAGACTCCGCCTCAAAAAAAAGAACAGATGAGAATGATCAGTTCCTTGGAGGCCTGGCACAACTTACACATAAAGTGCTGGAGCCCAGCGCCTTCATGTAAAGTGCTGGAACCCGGCGCCTTCTACACGCCAAAGTCTTTCGTCACCTTTTGATCTCCCCTCTCTGGTTTCCAGACTCTCACATCTGCCACTACATCATGAGCATGTGCTGGTGATTTATATTTTCCTAGAAAACTGTCCATTTCATCTAGGACTTCGAATGCATTGTGTACGTTGTTCTCAACGGCTGTCAAATCCGCTCCATCCCCGGCTTTGCTTGCTTCCACCAACAGTGTTTGTGCCGTTTCTTGTTTTCCTCCTAGTCAACTTGCTGAAGGTTTGCACTATTCTACCATTCTTTTCAAATACTGAGTTTGGGGCTTGATTATCAACCTGTCCTCTGCTAATCTGCTAAGTTTGGCTTTTACATTGAACAGCTACCCTGCGCTATTTTCCTGTGCTCCCAGCTGCCTCTGGAGCCCCAGGGCCTCCCCTTCAATTCCGACCTGAGATGCAGGCTGACTGGGGCATTTCCTGTCAAGCTAACCAGGTACTGGCTGGAGCTGCCTCTCCCCGCCTCCCAGGCCGACCCCACTGGCTTTTCTCTGCATTTCCCCCCTTGGCAGACGCCCTGCCCCCATCTGTCTCAAACTATCCCCTTTCGCTATTGTGTGCCTGAGGCCAGATGCTGAGTGACTACAGCCAGGTCATTCGATCTTTCTGGGCAGATCAGATTCTCTCTCCACAGAAGTGAGGAAGCTGACCATACCCTGGTCTTCCTGTCAAACCCTGTATATCAAAGCAGGACAAGAGGAGGCTAGGAACGGTTAGCCATTCCCTCCACAGCAGGACAAGAGGAGGCTGGGACGGGTTAGCCATTCCTCAATGAGTATTTTTGTAGCACCTACTATGTGCCCAGCACCATCCTGAGCTCCAGGGACACATCACTGAACAAAAGACAAGGCCCCAACCCACAGGAGACTATATGAGACTACATTCCAGCTGCTAGACATACCATAAAAAAGTCATAAACAAACTTGACAAGGCCAACGTAGCCAAGAAGGCTACATATTTCTCTAAGTCCCCTAGACTCTGAGGAGATGGGAACAGTCCTTAGAACCATGGAGTCCGTGATTCCCAAATGTTCCCTGTTCTCCCCCAAATGGAAGAGTCTGCCCCCTCCTGAATGACGGGCTCTCTCTTGTTGGTGGTCCCCAACTCCGGTGGCTCACACAGGTCAGGAGGCACTTTTTAAAAAAATGTGAAAGTCTACTAGCTGGCAAAGGATGCATCCAGAATAACATGAACGAATCTCAAGGGCAAGAAAACAATCCAGTCTGAAAATGGACAGAAGACTTTGCTACAGACCAAATGTTTGTGTGCTTCTCAAATTCTTATGTTGAAATCCTAACCCTGAAGGTAATGAGATTACGTGGGGCCTTTGGGAGGTGATTAGGTCATGAAGGGGGAGCCCTCGCGGATGGGATTAGTGCCCTTCTAGAAGAGACCCCAGAGAGACCCCTCACCCCTTCTGCCCTGTGAGGACACAGCAGGAAGCCACCATCTGTGAACTAGCAGGAGGCCCTCACCAAACACTGAGCTGGCCTTGATCTCAAACTCCCCAGCCTGCAGAACTGTGAGAAACACATTCCCGTTGTTTTCAGCCAGCACCCTATGGTACCTTGTTACAGCAGCCCAAACAGACTAAGACGTCACGCAACCCAGCAACTGCACTCCTGGGCGCTTACCCTAGATAAATGTTAACGTGTATTCACACAGAAACCTATTCAGAGACGTAAACCAGCTCTATTAAAAAAAAAAAACAAAACCCTGGAATCAACCCAAATGTCCTTCAACAGGAGAATGGAGACATTCAGTTAAAAAATTACTGAAGCTGAGGCCCCACTCACCTCATAACCGCAACTTCAAATCTAAGAGTAAAATCCTGGCAACAGTATTTTTTCTTTTTTTGAGACAGAGTCTCACTCTGTCGCCCAGGCTGGAGTGCAGTGGTGCAATCTTGGCTCACTGCAATCTCCAGCTCCTGGGTTCAAACGATTCTCCTGCCCCAGCCTTCTGAGTAGCTGAGA
This sequence comes from Hylobates moloch, assembly GCF_009828535.3. Taxonomy (NCBI): domain Eukaryota; kingdom Metazoa; phylum Chordata; class Mammalia; order Primates; family Hylobatidae; genus Hylobates; species Hylobates moloch. The sequence goes on along the minus strand of NW_026652287.1, from coordinate 103,170,899 downwards.
TTACAGGCACACACCACCACGCCCAGCTGATTTTTGTATTTTTAGTAGAGATGCAGTTTTGCCATGTTGGCCAGGCTGGTCTCGAACTCCTGACCTCAGGTGAGCTGCCCACCTTGGCCTCCCAAAGTGCTGGGATGACAGGTGTGAGCCACTGTGCCCGGCCGACAGTATTTTTTAAAAGTTTCCAGGTGAGCTCTACCGCTTTCTACCAGCACAGGAGCCTCTCCTCAGCTGTCCTCTCTTTCTCATCCGGCAATGTCTCGGTGAAAACTCTGAGGACAGGCGAGGACCCACAGACCAGATGCCAAGAAACCCCAATCCACAGCAGCGCCCCCAGATGTCAGCTGTCTGTACACCACCGTCAGCTACAATGGCTGTCACCCGGGCTCTTATTACTCTTCTTTACTTTTACCTAAAACTAAAATAACACTGACTTAAGACCATGTTGTATCATTGCCGGAAATGGAAAGCCAGTATCATGTGCCAGACAGAGAGGTCATGGGAAATTCAATCACTCACAGCAGTGTTATTCCAGTCCGTGTGGATACTGATAGGAGAAGGCTCTGAGCCTGAGATCTGCTCTTACTAAAAAGAGAGAGTAACAAATACAAGAGAGATGCTAAAGACATCCCAGAGCCACAGTGGGAGGTTCACCTCGGAGCGAGCAGAGAACGCAGGAGAGTCCCGACGGCCCTGGAGCCTGGTGATTTCCCAACTTTTAGAATTCACTGAACCAATAGAACTCTCTCTGCATCCCCGAATGGAAGATTTGTTTTTTATTTTGCAAGATATATACATTAAAAGCAACAATAACCATGACCTACTTTTACCATCTTTTCCTAAAAGAACATTTTAATGCCAACAAAACAGATGGCATGAGCTCATAGTAACAGTGGCTGAAATCTACCTAGACGGCACCCATGTGCCAGATCCTGTTCTGAGCTGTCATGGAAACTGGAAAGGGCATAACCCCGAGGTTGATGGATTCCATGTTAGTTCTATTCCACCCCCACTTCACCTTGCGTTCACTTCGCCTCTGTGGCAGACAGAATAATGGCCCCAAAGATGTACATGGTCTGATCCCCAGAACCTGTCACTTGCTGTCTCAGGGCAACAAGGACTCTGCAGACGGGAGGGAGTTAAGCACTGACGTGGGGAAACTCTCCTGAACTATCCTGACGAGCCCAATGTCATCACAGGCGTCCTAAGACGTGACCACAGTACACCATGGAATACTATGCAGCAATGAAAAAGAATGAGTTCATGTCCTTTGTAGGTACATGGATGAACTGGAAGCCGTCATCCTCGGCAAATTAACACAGGAACAGAAAACCAAATACCGCATGTTCTCACTCAGAAGTGGGAGTTGAACAGTGAGAACACATGGACATAGGGAGGGGAACAACACACACACCAGGGCCTGTCGGGGGCTGGTGGAAGGGGAGGGAGAGCATGAGGACAAACACCTAAGGCATGTGGGGCTTAAAACCTAGATGACAGGTTGGTATGTGCAGCAAACCTTCATGGCACATGTAACAAACCTGCACGTTCAGCACATGTATCCCAGAACTTAAAGTAAAATAAATAAATAAATAATGAAAGAAGTGACCACGGGACCTAGGCGGGTCAAGGTCAGAGGAGTGATGGGGGATGGAAGCAGAGGTCGGAGTGCAGCACTCTGAGGACGGAGGAAGGGCCATGAACCAAGGAATGCGGGCAGCCTCTAGGAGCCTTGATTTTGGAGCCTTGAGAAGGGACGTGGCCCTGCAGACACCTCGATTTTGGGCCATGAGACCAAACCATTTTGGACTTCTGACCTCCAGAACTGTAACAGACTTGTGTGATTTATAAGCTGCTGGGTTTGTGATTTGTTACAACCCACTTTCAGGAACAATGAGCCGGAAGGAGGGTGAGGATAGAGAAGCCAGAGCCAGCCCAGAGGTGCTAGGAGGCGGGAGCAGAGGCAGCGGCGAGCTGTATCCCAGACAATAAGCGGGGGGGAGTGTTTGGGGGCTGGTCAGGCCGCATGAGAAGGGAGACGGATGAGGCCACTGGCAGCCTTGACAGGAGCTGCTCCCTCTGGAAGAAAGGAAGGATGCCCGGCTGCCGTGGACTGAAAGGCTTTGCTCGCTTTGCCTCACCAAGATGCCACCTCTCTGCTGCTACATCTTAGCACCCAGCAGGCACTCGGTACGCACTTACGAGGAGCACCCAATCACTGACTCTTCATCCTCCTGCCACTGGGGGCTCGGGCCTGGCCACAAACACCCCCTCACTCAGGGCCCCTCTGCTGCTCGCGGTGGCTCAGGGCCTTTGCACTGGCTGCTCCCGTGGCCTGGACCAGTCTTCTCAGAGGTCTCTGCGTGGCTGCCCACTGCTCATCACCCAGGCCCCACACAGCAGCCACCAGCCATGGGAGAGTGCCACTACTGAAAGGACGGTATTTTGAATACATTGGGGTCCATGAAGTAAATCTGCCTTTTTTTAACGTGCTGACTAGAACACTTAAGATGGTGTCTGCAGCTCCCATAACACGTCCCCGCCGGACAGGACTCTAAGCCAGGCCGGCTGCTTCCCCAGCGGGGCCAGGCAGTCAGTGCCTCCAGCTCCTCGGGCCCTCTGTGGTCATCACGGTGGCAAGCGTCAGCCCCAGGTGACGTGAGTGGATGGGTGTGGCTGTGCACTAAGACTTCACCCAGAACGTGAGTCGGCCCTTGCCTGCTATGTGGTCAGGAAACCAAACCTGCCCAGAGAGATGCCTGGCTTTGCCCTCCGCCCCCGGGAAGCCATCTCTGAACCTCTGGAGCCTCAGGCATGACAAGGAGGGTCTGCCTGCCCGGGGGACTCAGGCCAGCCCGACAGCAAGATGAATTTGGGGTAGAGTTTGGGCCAGGGGGTATCCTTGACTTTCAAGGGGCTGGAGGCCGAGGTCAGCCACACAGAGCGGGGAGGAGTCCCCAGTAAGAGCCCGGGACACCACGGTCTGAGAAGCGTCCCTGGCTGGCAACACTCCCTGCGTGCGGGCAGAGTGCGGGGAGGGGACGGCTGGTAACTGCGGTCCCTGGAGCCTTCCTGGCCCTCTTCCCAGCTGCTTCCAGCACGTCCTTCTCTGATAAGCCGTGACCGTGAACATGGCTGTGAGTCCTTCTAGAGAACTCGCAAGTATGCCAGGGTCTTGGGGCCCTCCTGCCTTGCAGCTGGGGTGGGGATGGAGGGTGCCTTACGTGGACTCCACGCTGTACCGCGGCCTCCCCACCGCGGGTCACACTGGTTTTCAGGGGCTCAGTGGTGCTCCTCCCTGGGCTTCCTGGTGGCTTCCCCGCACCTTCCCCTCTCCCTTCCCCGCTTGCAGTCCCGCCAGGCTCACCCAGAGCTCCTCCAGCAGGGCCACCGCCTCCTCCCCGCTCTGCGGCTGCCGGCTGCACACCCAGGCCTGCGTGTCGGCGGGCAGCGCGCTCAGGAACTGCTCCAGCACCAGCAGCTCCAGCATCTGCTCCTTGGTGTGCACCTCGGGCCGCAGCCAGTCCCGGCACAGGGCGCGGAGCAGCCCCAGCGCCTCCCGCGGGCCCGGCGCGTCGCCCAGGTGGAAGCGGCGGAAGCGGTGCCACGGGGAGTCCAGCGCCAGGCCCTCGGCCTCCTGCTTCACGGGCACCGCCACCTCCATGGGACCTCCCGGTCCGCAGCGCCTGCAGGGAACAGGCCGGTGAGACCCCCGCCCGCCAAGACCCCTGCCCGTGGTGCCCAGACTCACAATGGGACCCACGCTCTTCTTTTTACTTTTTATTTTTTGAGACAGAGTTTCGCTCTTTCCTCCAGGTTGGAGGGCAGTGGCGGATCTCAGCTCACTGCAACCTCAGCTCTGGGGTTCAGGCGGTTCTCCTGCCTCGGCCTCCCGAGTAGCTGGAATTACAGGCACCCGCCACCACGCCTGGCTAATTTTTATATCTTTAGTAGAGATGGGGTTTCGCCATGTTGGCCAGGCTGATCTCAAACTCCTGACCCCAGGTGATCCGCCCACCTCGGCCTCCCACAGTGCTGGGAATTACAGGCGTGAGCCACTGCACCCGGCCTGGGACCCGTGCTTCTGAGCCGCCCACGTACCCAGGATAGGCCCGGCCTCTGTGCCTCGGTTTCCCCTGTAAGATAAAGCACTCACCTGCCCCGCCTGGCCCGGGGGCAAAGAGGTCTCTGTGAGGGGGCAGCGCTCACTCGGGTGGTGAGGAAAGGGTGTGCCCTTCCTGGGATCCCAGGGAGTCAAGTCCAGGCTGGGTCCCGCCCTGGGCCCCCGGCCTCTGTACCTCAGTCCTGCAGCTCCTCCCGCAGCCTGTCCTGAGGATTCAACCAGAAAACACAGAAAGAGCTTGCAGCAGGCCTGGCAGCAGCGGGTCACCATCAGCACCACCCTCACTGGACTTGTGGGGCCGTGCACCCCACACCCTGGGAGCAGACACTTTGCAGCCTACTCAGAAGCCACCCCAACTAACTGCTGTGGCCTGAATTTGTCCCCCAAAAGCCACCTGTGGAAGCTCTCACCCCAGTGTGACCGTATTTGGAGATGAAGCTTTTAGCTGGTAATGAAGGTTAACTGAGGTCACAAGGGCTGGGCCCAATCGGGCTGTGGCCTTATAAGAGGAAGGGACACTGGGACAGAGTACAGACAGGGTCTCACTATATTGCCCAGGCTGGTCTCAAACTCCTGGACTCAAGTGATCCTCCCACCTCGGCCTCTCAAAGTGCTGGGATTACAGGAGTGAGCCACTGTGCCCGGTCTGGCTCACTTTCTATCTTCTCGGACTGAAGGCCAGTGCCCACCGCAAGGCCTCTGCACCTGCTGCTGCCTCCCGCTGGATCACTCTTTCCCCCCTGATCTTTGCTTACCTGACTCCTTCTCATGACTGAGGCCTCCATGCAATTATTACCCCCTTGGAGAGCCTCCTCAGATCACCCCCTCCGAGGCTGCACCCATGTGCCCTTCCCCCAATTGCTAACACATCACCCTTATTAGTTTTCTTTTAGCATTTAACAAGATCTAGTGTTATGATATCTGTGTGCTGACTTTCTTCACTACAATTCAAGCTCCATGCGGGCAAGAGACGCCATATTCCACCCCCAGCATTCTGGCTAGCACTCAAATAAACTTTACAGGCTGATCAATCCCATGAGGTTGGTGTTACTACCAAGTTGCAGATGGAGCAAGGGGAGGTGTCTTACCCAAAGTCACTGAGCTAACACGTGGCAGAGCCTGGACTCACACATCCACATCTCTCTGGCTCCACAGCCAGGCCACAGCCTCACCTCCCACCCCACCCATCCATCAATTTAAGGATTGATGAACCTGGGAGCAGGCAGAAAGGCTTATCGGAAGACCCAGGCCAGATCCAAGTCTCAAAAGCCACACAAATGCCTGCTCTGCTATAAAAAAGATCCCTCTGGGACTAAGGAGGAATTTCCGCCAGAGGGCAAGGCCACAGGCCATCAAGCTGACCCTGTTTGCAATCTCAGAGGTGATCACAGGTCACTACACCCTGGGCTGTCCAGAAAGTGAGCTCTCTGGGGCAGTGACCAAGTCCAGCTCTTCTCTGGGTCAGTGGGGCCATCCAGCACAGGGCCTGCCCCCAAGAAAGCACATGCTGTTAAGTAAGGGCATTCCACCATGTCAATCCACCCTATCATCCAATGAGCGCCCTGTGCTACGTGCATTCAACAGCTGTAACCCTGCTGTCTAGCTGTCTGTGTCCACAAAGCACAGTCCAGTCCAGAGCCAGGCACCCCGGATGCCTCAAAGACAGCCACTGAGTAGCTAGTGTCTTATACTACCCCACCCAACCTTCCCAACAGACCTGTGAGCTGGGGAGATGGGTCCCCTCTTACCATAGGGAAATGCTCAGAGAGTGAAGGAGCCACAAATGGGACCCAGATGTGACTCCAGAGTCCACACCAGTTCCACCCGGTACCCCGGCGCCAGCACCCACGCATGCTGGGTTAATATCATGGCTAAGAGGCTGTGGAGCCTGGCTTCAACTTCCAGCTCTGCCACTCATCAGCAGTGTGACTGTGGACATATGACTTACCCCCTCTGTGCTTCATTTCTCCACCTGAGACACAGGACTAACAAGAGCTCCTTCCTCTCAAGAGGCTGCTGGGAGCAGGAGTTAGAAGCAGCCTCCAAAGGCTAAGTGCTCGACAAAGACCGGTTTGTCTACTCGAGTTTCCCAACCTCGACATTAATGGCACTTGTGTTGTGGGGGGCTATCCTGTGCAACATACAATGTCTACCAGCATCTCTGCCTCTTTTTATGAGATGCCAGTAGCACTTCCCCAGTTGGAAAAAAAAGTCTCCAGACATTGCCACATGTCCCCTGGGGGACAAAACCACTCCTGGTTGAGAGCTGCTAGCCCACTGGACAAATATTTACCTACAGCACAAAGGCTCTGGGGCAAATTCCAGCTCTGCCTCCTACCAGTTCTGTGTCCTTGGACAAGGTACAAGGCACCTTTTGTAATACCCTGTATCTCCACTTAGTTGACTGTAAAGTGATAGAAGGAGAACAAAAATGCTGAGAACTACACCTGGCTAGTAAGTGTCCAGTCAGACTTAGGGTTCCTTTGTCGAAGTTTCCCTGCGAGGTGCCCAGGGGACACTGCTGTGAACACGCACGCAGATTAAAATGCTAAGTATACATTGGAATAGGCGTTAAAATCGGATACAGACGAGGGTGACTCCATCCTGAATGGGGTAGAGGTGGCGGGGGTCAACTTCAGATGACAATAAACAGAGTTTCTAAGCACTTTACACATATTACCGAAGGTAATAATGCCTTGTAACAAGCTAAAAAGGCAGATGCTCCTCACCGAGAAAGCAGCAAAACAGAGCAACGATCCTTATCGTCAGGAATTTCACAACTCTGTAAAAGTTGCACTTGTAGAAGCAGCGCGCAAAACGAGCCACCTGCGCCGTATCTACGTTACAACAATAACCATCGTCCCCGGAAGCCCCTTCCCGCAAACCTTTCCGAAGGGGTCCGGTCCCAGCGCCCCCAGACTCCTTTGTAGGGTCCAGCTTCCCACTCAGCTTTCATCTCACAGCCCACCCTCTCTAGGGTCCCCTTCCCCTCCCCCACCTGTCCCTCCCCCGTCCTCTCCCTCAGCTTCTCTCTCCCGCGTTCAGGACCTCGAGGATCCACGACCCCCTCCCACTACCCACCCCTCCCCCTCTCCAAGTCCCTCCCCCTCTAGTTCTCTCTCCCAGCCCCTCCCCCATCACCCTTTTCCTCCCCTCCCCGCAAGTCCCCCATCTTTCCCTCCTGAGGCCCCCAGCGCCCCTCTTCCCGTCCAAGTTCTGGTCCCTCCCTCGTCCAACCGCCCCCACCCGATCCCTCCCTCCTTCCCCCCTCGCTCACCTCACTCTCTCAGGCGAGGCCCCCCAAGCCCCATCACCTCCCCGCACATGCGCACAAAGCTCACCGGGACTCCATGCCCCAGCAGGCTTTGCGCCAAACTCCCCCCCGTCCCCCTCCCCCAATCCCATACTCCGAGTCGCTCGTTCAGCCCAACAACTCCCAATGAAGCACCGGCCTCACCCCGAACTACAACTCCCAGGAAGCATCGCGGCAAAGGCGGCTGCCCATTGGCCCTCGCCGTGGGGACCGGCTCACCCCTGTTTGTCACCGCGTGGCGTCTTCGCCAACACTGGAACTACATTTCCCAAGATACATGAATGCGTCGTCTGCAGCCTATTGGACCTTGACGGCGCAAACGTCGCTGGCTCTCTGAGCACGTCAGGCTTTGGACTACATTTCCCAGAATGCACGAGGAGACTTCCCAGTGGTCTGCGCGCGGGCCCTGGGCATGCGCAGATGTGCCGGGAAAAAAAGAGGGAGGAGGAGCCATGGCGGCGCTGTTGTGGAGATCAGGGGAGGCCGGGCACCGCCGGGCATTTGGGAGGTTGGGCCTCCGGAGCTCTGGAAGCTGGCAAGCGAAGAGGAGGAGGAGGAGACCAGGCTAGAGTTCTGCGCCAATCAGGAGTGCAGGCTACGTCTCCTTGACTACGGATCGCATTTTTTTTTTTTTTTGTCCTCCCTCTCCTCCCGGGCAGAACTTAAGGGCCGATGCCGTTGCCAGGAATCAGGACGTGAGCAGGCTGCCCTCCTGTTCCGGGGTGGGCGGTGGCTCAGGAGGGGGCCAGCGCGGGGGCCTCGGTTTGGCTCTTCCTGTGTGTGAACCTGGACAGGGCACCGCCCTCTCTTTAGCCTCAGTTTCCCCTGGGGTGAATTGGGGGACAGCGCTACCTGCCACGCGTCCTCGCGTCTGCCCCTATTGGACAGACTACTGCCGCGTCCTGAGGCCTCAGTTTCTGCATCTCAGAACTGTGAAGAAGCATATTTGGATTTTAGAGCAGACAGACATCCTAAGAGATCAGCTGACGCTTTTTATCTAGACAGTTCCAGACCTGATTATGGCTCATACAAGCCCTACCCCAGCCCGCAGCGTATTTCCTCCTCTTTACAACAAAGATAAGAGAATCCCCCTCCCATCCTCCACCTCCCCGGCTGATCTGAAGACTCCGCGGCATAAAAACGAAGACAGTGGCTTACCCATAACAAGCATTCATTACATGGAAGTTGTTCCTCTTATATTCATAAATGAACAACTTTCCCCAGGTTTCACAAGCGATGAGTGGCTGACTCAGAACTTTGTGACCAGTTTGCCCACGGTGGCCTAATCTGCCCTGGCCCACCTGTCTACCACTGTCTTCTCCTCGTGTTTAATGAGTTCCAGTCATGCCTGCTTTCTACTCCTAGAGCACGCTGATCTTCTTCCCACTCATATCCGATGGCCTACTTGACATCTCCTCTTGGATTTCTTAATAGGCATCTCAAACCTAAGGTGGGCAGTAGAGAATTTTGCACTCTGTTCCCCACCTTGCGAAGAAACTTGTTCCTTCCCATTACTCCACCATCTTAGAAAGCAAGTCCATCTTCACCCAAATGTTCAGGCCAAAAATAGAAAAGCAGCCCTTGGTTCTTTTTGTTTTGTTTTGTTTTGTTTTTTGATACAGGGTCTGGCTCTGTCACCCAGGCTGGAGTGCAGTGGTGTGATCATAGCTCACTGCAACCTCCGACTCCCAGTCTCAAGTGATTCTCATGCTGCATCCTCCTCAGTAGCGAGGACTACGGGTGCGCACCAACATGCCCAGCTAATTTTTGTATTTTTAATAGAGATGGGTTTTGCCGTGTTGGCCAGGCTGGTCTCGAACTCCTGGCCTCAAGTGATCTGCCTCCTTGGCCTCCCAAAATGCTGTGATTGCAAGTGTGAACCACCGCGCCCAGCCAATTCCTCTTTTTCATCACCATCCACATGCAATCTATCATCAGGTCCTATTGGCTCTGTCTTCAAAATAGATTCAGAATCTGTCCACAGCTCTCCCGTCTATGGCGACCACCTCGTTGAAGTCCCCATGGCCTCTTTAGACACTGTCATGCTTCCACTCTGGCCTCTTCTGCCTCCTGCCCCCTAGTTCCTGCTTCACACAGCAGCCAGAGGGATCTTTTTTTTTTTATTGTGGTAAAATATATACAAGATAAAAATTACCATCTTAATCATTTTTAAGGTACAGTTCAGTAGCATTAAGTATATTCAAGCTAGGCCGGGCGTGGTGGCTCACGCCTGTAATCCCAGCACTTTGGGAGACCGAGCCATGTGGATCACAAGGTTAGGAGTTCGAGACCAGCCTGGCCAACATGGTGAAACCCCGTCTCCACTAAAAATACAAAAATTAGCTGGGCATGGTGGCAGGTGCCTGTAATCCCAGCTACTCGGGAGGGTGAGGCCAGAGAATCGCTTGAACCTGGGAGGTGGAGGTTGCAGTGAGCTAAGATTGCACCACTGCACCCCAGTCTGGGCAACAGAGTCAGACTCTGTCTCAAAAAAAAAAAAAAAAAAGTACATTCAAGCTGTGCAATCATCACTACTGTCCATTTCCCGAATTTTTCATCTTCCCAAATTGGAATTGTACCCATTAAATGTGAACCACCCATTCCTCTCTCCCCCGAGCTCCTGGCCAACCACCATTCCATTATCAGTTTCTGTAATTTATTTATTTATTTATTTATCTGAGACACGGTCTGACTCTGTCTCCCAGACTGGAGTGCAGTGGCTCAGTCTTGGCTCACTGTGACTTCCACTTCCCAGGCTCAAGGGATTCTCCCACATCAGCCTCCCGAGTAGCTGAGACTACACGTGCACACAACCACGCCCAGCTAATTTTTTTTTTTTTTTGTAGAGACAGTGTTTCGCCATGTTACCCAGGCTGGGCTTAAACTCCTGGTCTCAAGTGATCCACCTGCCTCAGCCTCCCAAAGTGTTGGGATTACAGGTGTGAGCCACCACGCCCAGCCCAGTTTCTGTGATTTTGACTACATTAATACTTCATGTAAGTAGAATCATACCGTATTTGTTTTTTGTGACTGGCTTGTTTAACTTGGCAGAATGTCCTCAAGGTTAATCCATGTTGTAGTGTATGTCAAAATCTCCTTCCTTTTAAAGATTGCCTGATATTCTTTTGCATACACAGACTATATTTTGTTTACCCATTTATCAGAGGAATTTTTTTTTTTTTTTAAGATGGAGTTTTCCTCCTCGTCACCCAGGCTGGAGTGCAATGGTTCCATCTCAGCTCACTGCAACCTCCACCTCGCGGGTTCAAGCGATTCTCCTGCCTCAGCCTCCTGAGTAGCTGGGATTACAGGCACCCGCTACCACACCCAGCTAATTGTTTTGTATTTTTAGTAGAGACAGGGTTTCACCATTTTGGCCAGGCTGGTCTCGAACTCCTGACCTCAGGTCATCCACCTGCCTCGGCCTCCCAAAGTGCTGGGAATACAGGCGTGAGCTACCGAAACTGGTCCCAGAGGGATCTTATTTAAACTTAAATAGGGTCATGTCACTTTTGTTTAAAACCCTCCATTGCAAACCCTTGTCGCTGGCCTGCACGGTCCCACATGATCTGCCTTCAGACCCAGAGCTCCTTTAGCTTATAGAGTGCCTTTGTGTGTGTTAGAAAAGCATGGCCCTCAGGAGCACTACAGAACTGAGCCAGGGCACACAGCTTGGCAGGCAGATCCAGAGGAATATTCCAGCCACCTCTTCCTGGTTGGCCAGGTGCCTGCATGTCACACACAGGGTTCACACAGGCTCTCAATCCAACACCGTTTCCCTCTTCATCACTATGCTTCAACTTATTGGCCACTATTTTTTTTCTTTTTCTTTTTCTTTTTTTTTGAGGCTGAGTCTCGCTCTGTCATCCAGGCTGGAGTGTAGTAGCTTGATCTTGGCTCATTGCAACCTCCTTCTCCCGGGCTGAAGCAATTCTCCCACCTCAGACTCCTGAATAGTTGGGACAACAGGCACCCACCACCACACCAGTTAATTTTTGTATTTTTAATAGAGACGGGGTTTTGCCATGTTGGCCAGGCTGGTCTTGAACTCCTGACCTCAGGTAATCCGCCCGCCTCGGCCTCTCAAAGTGCTGGGATGACAGGCGTGAGCCACCGCGCCCAGCCTCACGGGTCACTCTTTTAAGTTCCTCTAACACAGCAGTTCTCAAAGTGTAGTCCCCAGACCAGCTGCACAGCATCACCTGGGAGCTTGTTAGAAATGCAGATTCTCGGCCGGGTGCAGTGGCTCACGCTTGTCATCCCAGCACTTTGGGAGACCAAGGCAGGTGGATCACCTGAGGTCGGGAACTTGAGACCAGCCTGACCAACATGGAGAAACCCCATCTCCACTAAAAATACAAAAAAATTAGCCGGGTGTGGTGTCGCACGCCTGTAATCCCAGCTACTCGGGAGGCTGAGGCGGGAGAATCACTTGAACTGGGAGGCAGAGGTTGCGGTGAGCCAAGATGGCACCATTGCACTCCAGCCTGGGCAACAAGAGTGAAACTCCGTCTAACAAAAGGAAAAAAAGAAAAAAAGAAATGCAGATTCTCGGTCTCTGCCTCAGACTGAATCAGCAACTCTAGCAGGGGGCACAAGGCCTCCAGGGCATGCAAAGGCGCACTCCTGTGCATCCGTACCTCCTGCCTGCACTCTAGAATAGTCGCCGCTTCACAGCGTGCTTGGGAGGATTCATGAGTTAATACACGCAAAGCACTCAGAGGGGCTACCTGGCAGGGAGCAAGAATTCAATAAACATTCGCTATTCTCACTTAACCTCCAGTGCAGTCGCTAATAAAAGCAAGCCCAGCTCAAATGCAAAGTTGACTCTTCCCTCCCTCCCCACATCCATGCAACAAAAACAGCTTGTTTCACCACAGGCTATTGTCTGCTCAGCATTTGTTCACTTCATACAAACTGGACACCTATAATGAGACAGATGAAATGTTGTATGGGCACAAAGGACACAAGGGTGGACAGAGTACACAGAATCAGTGTCCAGCCAGAGTTTAGGGCCTAGCACAGTGGGTGAGGGCAGGGCTCCAAACCCACCCAACATGCCCCAGCCGAGAGAGCCTGGGGATCTCAGCTCATCAGCGTCTTCACTTGAATGGAGGTCATAACGCACTCAGAGAGTTGGGATTGGGGGTGGGCGTGGTTAATAACGGCCCAAGGGCCCAATAAGGAGCGGGTCCTTTTTTGTTTTGTTTTGTTTTTGTTTTTGTTTTTGTTTTTTTTGAGACGGAGTCTCGCTCTGTCGCCCAGGCTGGAGTGCAGTGGCGCAATCTCGGCTCACTGCAAGCTCCGCCTCCCGGGTTCACGCTATTCTCCTGCCTCAGCCTCTCCAAGTAGCTGGGACTACAGGCGCCCGCCACCACGCCCGGCTAATTTTTTGTATTCTTAGCAGAGACGGGGTTTCACCGTGGTCTCGATCTCCTGACCTCGTGATCCGCCCGCCTCGGCCTCCCAAAGTGCTGGGATTACAAGCGTGAGCCACCGCGCCCGGCCTAGCTTTTTTTTTTTTTTTGAGATGGAATCTCGCTCTGTCACCCAGGATGGAGTGCAGTGGTGCGATCTTGGCTCACTGCAACCTCTGTCTCCTGGGTTCAAGTGATTCTCCTGCCTAAGCCTCCCAAGTGGCTGGGATTACAGGCACGCGCCACCACGCCTGGCCAATATCTTTTGTATTTTTAGTAGAGATGGGGTTTCACCATGTTGGCCAGGCTGGCCTCGACCTCCTGATCTCAAGTGAGGCCCGCCCACCTCAGCCTCCTGAAGTGCTGGGATTACCAGCGTGAGCCACCCTGCCCAACCAGGAGCAGGTCCTTATTGGTGTAAGCCAATCTTCCTGTGCCCCTTCTCCTTGCCAGCGATTGGTTGACGCTCACGTGTATGACACTATGCTGGCCAATGAAACCTGAAGGCAGATTTGCTGGGGCACTGCTGGGAAAGGTTTTCCCAACTCTTAAGCAACTGATAAACAGGAAGAAACAGTTGTCCTGGAGCCCTGCCCTCTCTGCAGGTGACACTTCAAGCTGTGGCAGCCACCTGGGTACCATGAGGGCTGGTAGTGGGAGCTTCTCACTTAGGATGGAAGGGAGGGGAGACGGAGGAACCTGGGTCCTTCATGGCATGGTTTGGCAGCTGAATTTTAATCAACAGTGGCTGGACCTGCCCTACCTCCAGGCTTCTCTTGGCATGAAGTAACACGTCCCCTCAAGCCATTTTGAGTCAAGTTGTCTGTTGTTGAAGCCAAAAGTGACAGCAAGTCACACATATCTGGGGCTAGCTTCATGGGATGCAACCTGTGTGGTTGCAGGGTGCCCTGCACTTGGTTGAATGCCCAGCTGTGGCTATCTTGACATTTTTTCTTTTTTTTGAGACGGAGTCTCACTCTGTCACCCAGGCTGGAGTGCAGTGGCGCGATCTCGGCTCACTGCAAGCTCTGCCTCCCGGGTTCACGCCATTCTCCTGCCTCAGCCTCCCAAGTAGCTGGGACTACAAGTGCCTGCCACCATGCCCGGCTGATTTTTTGTATTTTTAGTAGAGATGGGGGGTTTCACCGTGTTAGCCAGGATGGTCTCGAACTCCTGACCTCGTGATCCACCCACCTCGGCCTCCCAAAGTGCTGGGATTACAGGCGTGAGCCACCGTGCCCGGCCCGACATTTTTTTTTTAAAGAAATAAGGTCTCACAAACTCCTGGCCTCACGAGATCCTCCTGCCTCAGCCTCCTGAGTAGCTGGGATTACAGCTACCACACCCAGCTTGAAATTCTTAATCCTTTTTTTTTTTTTTTTTTTTTAAACACAGGGCTCTGCATTTGAATTTTGTCCTGGGTCCTGTTTACATAAATATCACCTTGATGATCTGTGCAATGTTGGCACACCATCGTTTAAGACAGGGCCTAATGTATGGTAAGTGGACCATAAATCTTGGTGAGGAATGAAATGAAGGAACGACTTCCCGGAAATGTCCTTCCTCCAATTCTTCATCTGGTAACATCATATAATCCTCTGTGATCAGATGTCCCCTCCTCCAGGAAGCCTTCCCAGACCACCCCCACACCTGTAAGTCTGGTCCAAGTGCCTCACTGGAGCTTCCGCGGAGCCCCCTCTTTCTCCATTTCATATACTATTTTTGGGTGACTGCTCCGCCCACCACATGCTGAGCGACTCAGCAACAGAGACCAACCCTCCTTGCCTGCTGTACCCACCTCCTGGCTTGGGGCCTGCCTGTGAATGATAAATAAGAGTGAAGGCAAGTGGTTCTTACCCTGCTTCCCAGGCCTGAGGGCGAGAGTTCCTTTGACAGCAAAGTTAGCTCATACCTTCCAGCTTCTCGGCTTCTTTGCAGCTCTGCTATAATTATTACCCCAAATAATAATTAAGGTTTTTCTCTTTGTATGGTGCTTTGAAGCAGTAAGATCCCCCAGGGCAGGGATGGGGCTTGGTTCATCTCTGGAGGCTCGGGTTGTGTTTATGGGTGAGTGGATGATGGATGCATGAGTGAGTGTGTGGCGGGGAGAACTAGCAGAAGAGGGGATGGCGTATGGATGTCAGTCTGTGTCTCGCAGTGCGGGCTCCCAGGGGGCTGGATCTGAACCTGAGTCATCGTTGGCTTCCCAGGCCACAGGAAACGTTTGAGAAAGGATAATGAAATTAATGAACGAATTGCTTAATGATGGATCACACTGCCCGTTATCTGATTTCCCCCTCATGCTCCCTCCACGAGGCAGCAGAGCTTGTCAGAGAATCACCCCACTTTTTTTTTTTTTGAGACAGAGTCTCGCTCTGTTGCCCAGGCTGGAGTGTATTGGCACAATCTGGGCAGTGAGCAAGCTCCACCTCCCGGGTTCATGCCATTCTCCTGCCTCAGCCTCCCAAGTAGCTGAGACTACAGGCGGCCGCCACCGCGCCCGGCTAATATTTTGTATTTTTAGTAGAGACGGGGTTTCACCATGTTAGCCAGGATGGTCTCGGTCCCCTGACCTTGTGATCCGCCCATCTCGGCCTCCCAAAGTGCTGGGATTACAGGTGTGGCCATCGAGCCCGGCCTGAGAATCACCCCATTTTGCCGTTGGGATAATCGAGGCTCAGTGGAGCAGATGTACTTTCCCAGGTGACACAGCAAGAGACCCGGGTTTTAAGGCCAGCAGCAGGTGTCCTGAGCCTCTCTCACAGATGAGGAAACTGAGGCTCAAGAAGGGCATTCTAGCCGGGCACGGTGGCTCATGTCTGTGATCCCAGCACTTTGGGAGGCTGAGGTGGGTGGATCACCTGAGGTCAGGAGTTTGAGACCAGTCTGGCCAACATGGTGAAACCGCGTCTCTACTAAAAATACAAAAATAAGCCGGGCATGGTGGCCCATGCCTGTAACCCCAGCTACTCGGGAGGCTGAGGCAGAAGAATTGCTTGAACCCAGGAGGCGGAGGTTGCAATGAGCCAAGATCGCACCACTGGACTCCAGCCTGGGCAACACTGTGAGACTCTGTCTCAAAAAAAAAAAAAAGGCATTCTGAGGTCCCCGCCCAGCTCAGGCAGCAGGTTTTCCACCAGCCAGATATATCCTCTTCCTTCCTTAGATGTTCAGAGAGTGAGCAGGGCCTACAGGAGAAGGGAGTCAAGCTGACCTTACCCTCACTGCCAAGGCAGAGAAGAATTCCTTGGAAATTCTTCCCAACTGTATCTCGCAATGTCTGGCCGGAGTGAACGCGGCTTCCGTCTCACCCCCACTTCCACCCCTTTACTCTCTGGAGAGAAATCTCTCCTGTTGGAGATTGAAGCTGCATTTCCCAGACCTCTGGAGAGCTAGAGTTCTGGGCTGAATTGGGTTTGCTAATTAAGTGCACTCAAGTAAGATGCGGAAAGCCGATCAAGGGCCAAAAGAACCACTGGCAGTGAGGTTTATTTATCTTGGTTCAGCAAGGGAGGACGCATTCCGGGGATCACTGTACAAAGAGTCAGAGAGGCCTTTCAGAGCCTTAGGGCTTGCGCTAGAGGGCTCTGCCGGGGTTGGGGGAAGTGGAGAGTAGTTCTAATGAAGGCTTAAGAAGCAGGGCAATGCACTGATTGGATTCCTCTATAATTTTCTTTTTCTTTTTTTTTGAGACAGTCTCGCTCTGTCGCCCAGGCTGGAGTGCAGGGGCGCGATCTTGGCTCACTGCAACCTCAGCCTCTCAGGTACAAGGGATTCTCATGCCTCAGCCTCCCGAGTAGCTGGAATTATAGACGCAGGCCACCATACCCAGCTAATTTTTGTATGTTTAGTAGAGACAGGGTTTTGCAACATTGGCCAAGCTAGTCTCGAACTCCTGGCCTCTTGTGATCCACCCGCCTTGGCCTCCCATAAGTGCTGGGATTACAGGCGTGAGCCACCGCACCCGGCTTCAATTTTTTTGCTAATTACAGAGATAGGGGCTTGTTATGTTGCCCAGGCTGATCTTGAACTCCTGGCCTCAAGTGATCCTCCTGCTTCAGCCTCCCAAGTGGCTGGGATTACAGGTGTGAGCCACCATGCCCAGCTCTTCTCTTTAATTTTTGCCCTGAAGGCAGGAAGATAGCGCAGGGTTGCGTTTTCAATGGTAAGGAAGCAGCAGTAAAGAATGAGATGATGTCAGAGGAAGGAAGGTGTTGAAGTTTTTGCTGTTGTGGTGTGACTCTTTATACAGAACACAATTTTTTTTTTTTTTTTTTTTTTTTGAGACCGAGTCTCGCTCTGTCGCCCAGGCTGGAGTGCAATGGCGCGATCTTGGCTCACTGCAACCTCCGCCTCCCAGGTTCAAGCGATTCTCCTGCCTCAGCCTCCTGAGTAGCTGGGATTACAGGCGCCCGCCACCACGCCTGGCTAATTTTTGTATTTTATTAGAGACGGGGTTTCACCATGTTGGCCAGTCTGGTCTCGAACTCCTGACCTCGTGATCCACCCGCCTCGGCCTCCCAAAGTGCTGGGATTACAGGCGTGAGCCACCGCGCCCGGCCAAGAACCCTATTCTTGCTTGCTTGGAACATCGTGACTTGGCTGCCAGCAGGGCCCATTTTCATTCCCCCCGTTCTCTTGCCCCTCTTGGGCTGTTCCTCCTGGCAAGTGTAACAGTGGAATATGAGGTGTCTCCACAGCAGGCAGTCAGGGCCGTTCTCTGACTTCCTGTGCGTCAAGTGGCAGCTTTTGGCCCCTGGATCCCAGCTTTGGGGATGTGTTCTGGAACTCAGAGCTACAGGTGAGTCCTCAAAGGCGGTGGCTCCTTGCTGGGACAGTTCTATGTGGTTCTCTGAGTTATCGCAGGAGGCTTGGCCCATTCAACAATTTTGTGAACATTTAATTCCCTATATTAAACCCTTTGGTAGATAAAATACCTGGGGTGGGGTCTATTTGCCTGTTTTCTCTCTCAAACCCAGACTGAGACACTCCTCCATTCCACTTTAGACAATCGCCATAATGGTAATAACTACTCACGGTTATGAGCACTTCCTATGTGTCTGAGCCCCGGGTTTAGCGGCTTTATGCATCTCATTTAGCACTGGCCACACCTGTGAGGTTTTTGCCCTAACAGGGTCAGAGGATATAGGGTACATTATCCAAAGAGTCATCTTCTGGCCAGGCGTGATGGCCCACGCCTGTGATCACAGCATTTTGGGAAGCCGAGGCAGGCAGATCACCTGAGGTCAGGGAGGTCAGGAGTTCGAGACCCGCCTGGCCAACATGGTGAAACTCCGTCTCCACTAAAAATACAAAAATTAGCCAGGCGTGGTGGTGCACACCTGTAATCCCAGCTACTCAGGAGGCTGAGGCAGGAGAATTGCTTGAACCCTGGAGGCGGAGGTTGCAGTGAGCCAAGATCGCACCACTGCATTCCAGCCTGGGCGACAGAGCGAGACTCCATCTCAAAAAAAAAAAGAAAAAAGAAAAACAAAAAGGCATCATCTGATTGCTGCCAAGAATGAAGTTATCACAGCAGTAAAAACGTCCACTGGTGAGACCCACAGAGTGCAAACGCCCCCTCTTTATAACTGTGCTGTAGAAGTCACATCGGGGAAATTCTACAAACCCACACCTCATTCATGTTTTGATTTTTCTAAGAATCGGGGCATACATTCATCATTGCAATTGTTGCTTACATTTTGTTAAATATACAACAAAATCAACGTGGAGTCGATTCTCAGTGTTCCTGGCAATTCTGTCAAGTCACCGTGAACATCTCATCAGTGAACACTGAACCAACGCTCCTCGGGAAACACTGCATTAGCTTCCTGTGAGCCTCCGGCCACGTGTTCATCAACACAAGCCTTACTTTACGTATGTTTTTATTTAAACATCTCTTTGTTGATGCATTGTTTTCTGTTTTTGTTTTTTGTTTTGTTTTGTTTTTTGAGATGGAGTCTCGCTCTGTCGCCCAGGCTGGAGTTCAGTGGCATAATCTTGGCTCACTGCAAACTCAGCCTCCCGGGTTCAAGTGATTCTCCTGCCTCAGCCTCCTGAGTAGCTGAGACTATAGGCGTGTACCACCATGCCCGGCTAATTTTTGTATTTTTAGTAGAGGTGGGGTTTTGCCATGTTGGCCAGGCTGGTTTCGAACTCGACCTCAGGTGATTCACCTGCCTCGGCCTCCCAAAGTGCTGGGATTACAGGTGTGAGCCACCGCACCCAGCCATTGTGTCTTTTTTTTTTTTTTTGAGACGGAGTCTCACTGTGTTGCCCAGGCTGGAGTGCAGTGGCACGATGATCTTGGGTCACTGCAACCTCTGCCCCCCAGGTTAAAGCAATTCTCTGCCTCAGCCTCCTGAGTATCGGGGACTACAGGTGCCTGCCCCCATGCCTGCCCCCATGCCCGGCTACTTTTTTGTATTTTTAGTAGAGACGGGGTTTCACCATCTTGGCCAGGCTGGTCTTGAACTCCTGACCTTGTGATCCACCTGCCTTGGCCTCCCAAAGTGCTGGGATTACAGGCGTGAGCCACTGTGCCCGGCCCACTGTGTCATTCTTATGCCTTTGCATCCTTAGAGCTTAGCTCCCGCTTATGAGCGAGAACATACGATGTTTAGCTTTCCATTCCTGAGTTACTTCACTTAGAATAATAGTCTCCAGTCCCATCCAGGTCGCTGCATATCACAGTCTTCTCATGCTTAGGAACACTAGCTAGCACTTCAACACTACACTTGGGGGCCATTTAAACAGCAAAATCACCAAGAGAAAGCATAAAAATGTGGAAAATGTGGCACTCAATGGACTGAGAAGGATGTTTGTTTACAGTGTGAGAGCTGAAAGGGGAAGGCAGGGGCTGCCTTGTTCAGTCTCAGCAGGGAACTTGCACATTAAGCCAGTGGTTTTTCTTTTTTTGGTGTGCTGCTCTAAGCATGTCTGTGAATGACCAGCAAAATCACGAAAGCACTGCGAGTACTAACGGTGAGGTTACAAATAAATGTGAGTGAGTCGGCAGATTCACAAATATGGAATCCACAAATAATGAAGATGATGCACTGTATTTTATTTTATTTTATTTTTTGAGACAGAGTCTTGCTCTGTCACCCAGGCTGGAGTGCAGTGGCGTGATCTCGGCTCACTGCAACCTCCACCTCCCAGTTCAAGCGATTCTCCTGCCTCAGCCTCCTGAGTAGCTGAGATTACAGGCGTACGCCACCACACCTGGTTAATTTTTGTATTTTTTAGTAGAGATGGGTTTTGCCATGTTGGCCATGCTGGTCTCGAACTCCTGACCTCAGGTGATCCATCCTCCTCAGCCTCCCAAAGTGCTGGGATTACAGGCATGAGCCGCTGCACCCGGCCCGTATTTTCTTTCTTTCTTTTTTTTTTTTTTTGAGATGGATACTCGCTGTGTCGCCCAGGCTGGAGTGCAGTGGTGCAATCTCAGCTCACTGCAACCTCCACCTCCTGGGTTCAAGCAATTCTCTGCGCCAGCCTCCCGAGTAGCTGGGATAACAGGTGCTTGCCACCACGCCCAGCTAATTTTTTTGTATTTTTAGTAGAGATGGGGTTTCACCATCTTGGCCAGGCTGGTCTTGAACTCCTGACCTCGTGATCCACCCACCTTGGCTTCCCAAAGTGCTGGGATTACAGGCATGAGCCACCACACCTGGCTCGGCCCGTATTTTCTTAAAATGATGTTTTTTTGTTGTTGTTTCATTTGTCGAGAATCCTAAACAAACATGGAAATAACTGTCTTGCATAAATATAAAATACGGGCTGCTGTATTAAGTGATCTTTTCCCAGTGCCAGTTACTCTGGGACATTGAGGACCTCCTGTGCTATTTCTGGCCATTCCACAGAGGCTAGGAGGGGCCCAAAGCCTCTCTCTCTCTCCTCACCACACTGCGCAGCCTTCAGGAGATGGGGCTGAGAATTATGGCCCAGGCTGTCTGACCTTCACAAAGACTGGTGCCACTTCTCCAAGCAGCCCCTTTGGGTAGGCAGGGGTCTGTGAGATCTAACCAGCAACCTTGGCCAGGCACGGTGGCTCACGCCTGTAATCCCAGCACTTTGGGAGGCTGAGGCGGGTGGATCACGAGGTCAGGAGATCGTAGACCATCCTGGCTAACACGATGAAACCCCGTCTCTACTAAAAATACAACAAAAATTAGCTGGGCGTGGTGACGGGCGCCTGTAGTCCCAGCTACTCGGGAGGCTGAGGCAGGAGAATGGCGTGAACCTGGGAGGCGGAGCTTGCAGTGAGCCGAGATCGCGCCACTGCACTCCAGCCTGGGTGACAGAGCGAGACTCCATCTCAAAAAATAAAATAAAATAATAAAATAAAGTAAAATAGCCAGCAGCCTCAGACATTTTACTGTGTGCAATAATGTCAGGAAAAACTGCCCCAGATAAATAAACTCCTGCAGCAACAAGAAGAAAACAGGTAGAAGTATTCCTCTAAACCACTTGGAATTTATACAGAATTTTTATGGCACTGGGAACAATCCATCACCTGGAGAGAAAGTTTAACAGGGTTTACGATTTATTTAAGAGCTCTCGTTAATTTTTCATCACATTTTGTCTTTACCACAGAAGGATTCGCTTGAAATGAACTGAAGCCTAAAGGGCCATAATATATTTTTCTCATTAAATGAAAATAAGCTTTGTAGTTAAGGAGGTCTTCGGGTGTTTGGTTTGGTCCATCTTTTTCTCTTTGGCATCACGAGTTTTAGAGGACAGGCCGAGTGCGGTGGCTCACACCTGTAATCCCAGCACTTTGGGAGGCTGAGGCAGGTGGATCATGAGGTCAGGAGTTCGAGGCCAGCCTGGCCAACATGTTGAAACCCCGTCTCTACTAAAGATATAAAAATTAGCTGGGTGTGGTGGCGGGCGCTTGTAATCCCAGCTACTTGGGAGGCTGAGGCAGGAAAATCGCTTGAAACTGGGAGGGGGACGTTGCGGTGAGCGGAGATCACACCACTGCACTCCAACCTGGGGTAAAGAGCGAAACTCACTCTCAAAAAAAAAAAAAAAGCTTTAGAGGACAAAGTGCAATGGACGGACAATTCCATTTAAACTGAGGATTTATTCTTTAATAAATGTATTTAGAAATGCATTTCAATAAGATAAATATTTGATGATTATTATCCTTATTATTTTTGAAATAGGGTCTTGCTCTGTCACCAAGGCTGGAGTGTGGTGGCACCATCATGGCTCACTGCAGCCTCAACCTCCTGGGCTCAAGCAATCCTCCTGTCTCAGCCTCCTGAATAGCTGGGACCACAGGCTTGCGCCACCACACCTAATTTTTTTTTTTTGTAGAGATGGAGTCTTGCTATGTTGCCTAGGCTGGCCTCCAACTCATGGCTTCAAGTGATCCTCCTGCCTTGGCCTCCCAAAGTGCTGGGATTACAGATGTGAGCCACCACGCCCAGCCAACATTTCATTCTTAGAGAAGAAATGCAGATTTATGCATTCGTATATCCTCTTGGAAGCATGTACACACATTTACATATGTATCTATCTTCCATTTCCAGCACCTACCCTATGAGATTGATGTGAGGGTTAAATGCCATATGGTAATTGCAGCTGGAGAAATTTGGGTTATCTTATTAATTCTCTGGACAGTGGCGAACACAGCATGAGGGGAATGCCTGTGGCTACCTGGACCCTTCCTGCAGATCTCTTATTTTGGCTCTGGACACCCACCCTTGTCTGTAGTCACTGTACCCATGCTGTCCTGGAAGGAGAATAGGGCACCCCTTCCGTCCTCTCCTTCCACGTGGCTTATGAGAGCTGGTTCCACCCTGCTCCAGGAGTGGACATGTGACTCTGGACTGGCCAATCAGAACCCCCACCCCTGCCTGGCCCTTGTGATTGGCTCAGGTGAGCCAATCAGATTCAGGGAAATAATAGAAGGGTGGGGCAGTGAGGGCAACCTCGGCCCTGCAGTGGCCTTTATTCCCCACGGTGTAGGGATGGAAACCAAAGAGGTCCGCAAAGCCCAAACAGCGGGCCAGGCCTGGGGCCCTGCGCTCCCGGATCCAACCAACCACGCCCCAAGGTGTCCAGCTTCAGCTTCTGGTGTTTGTTGCTGCTGTTTGTTTTCAGTTACCCAAGCCAATAAGGTTTTCTTTCTCCTTTTTTAACCTCCAATCCGTTTGAGCTGCATTTGTCTCATGCAACCTGAAACGTGCCACCGCTGCAATCATCACGTCCCACGTCCTGCCATCCAGATTTCCCAGAGCCCCACTCAGCATGTCTCTGTCCCGTCGGTGTGCATGGGGCACAGGCCGGAATGGTTGGTCTGAGGCAGGGTCGCTCTGCTTCCTCAAAGCCCCTCCCTCTGTGCCCCAACCGCAGCAGCTGGCACACGGAGGAGGTATGCAAATCTGGCAAGATGGGTGAAGAACGTTATAGGAGGCGGCCAAAGGGTTATCCACATAGGCTTGCCATATTTAGCAAATTAAAATACAGGATGCATTTAAAATGCAATGTTCAGTCGCATTTATTTCAAATAAAAAACAGAGGTATACATACATCCTATATATATAGATTGGATAAGTACTGGGACTTTTTTTTTTTTAATTATTTTTTTGAGACAGACTTGCTCTGTAGTCCAGGTTGGAGTGCAGATCTTGGCTCATTGCAACCTCCTCCTCCTGGGTTCAAGCAATTCTCCTGCCTCAGCCTCCCGAGTAGCTGGGATTACAGGCCTGGGTCATCATACGTGGCTAATTTTTGTATTTTTAGTAGAGACAGGGTTTCACTGTGTTGGCCAGGCTAGTCTCGAACTCCTGACCTCAGGTGACCTGCCCACCTCGGACTCCCAAAGTGCTGGGATTACAGGAGTGAGCCACCATGCCCAGACGGTATTGGGACATTTTTACGCTAAAAAATTACTCGTCTTTGATCTGGAGTTCACATTTAACTGGGCTTCCTGGAGTCTGCCTGGCATCAATACTTCTCAGACTTTCCCATGGCTAAGAATCCCTTGAGGATTGGGTTAAAATGCAGATTCTGACTGTAGGTTTGGAGTAGGGCCTGGGATTCTGCATTTCTCATGGGTCTGTGGGTGCTGTCAATGCTGCCTGCCGGGGCCCAACTGTATCTGGGAGTAGAGATGAAGATTGAGCATGTTCATCTAAGCAAAGCACCCAGGAGTGTGTCCGGTACACGATGAAAACTCAAGAAGTGTTTGTTAATTATCACGGTAAGGAGGGTCATTTGAAAAGCGTGATTGTGTGCGTTTCTCTGTGTATCAGGGACTTCGAAGCAATTGTACTTCAACAGCTGCAAACTCTCCCTCTCCAATCTGCCAGCTGCAGCTGTTCCTGTCACTCAGCCTAGGGCCACACCCTCAGGAGGAAACCGTGAGACGGTTATAAAGGGCTCCCCAGCAGGAGCTGCCGCCCGTGCCTCTGCACCGGGGACCTCTGACCTTCCATATCGCTACAGCGATGTGTGGCTATTCTGGTCGTCCACCACCCATTCAACGTAGATGGAGGCTTGCGATGCCCAGAGTGCTGGGGGGAGACCTGGGGCTCTTTTGGTTACAAGTGGCAGGAACCCAAAACAGGGCTTTCCTGGAAGAAGTCTAGACTCACTCACTCAAGGGAAGGAAGAGTGGAACGTCCAGCCCTCAGGAAGGTTAGACAGAGTGGAAGCACCTGAGCCCATGGCCTGGGCACTGAACTCAGCTGGGACATTGTCTCCCTCCAACTCTCACCTCTCTGTGAGGCTTCATTTTCTCCTCCTGCAGACTGGCTTCCTCCACACGGTGGGAAGCAAGACTGCCTTGAGCTTTCCAGCCTCTCACATCCCGGCATCTATGCCAGAGAGGTGGACTCTCCAAAGAGAAGGATCCAGAGAAAGCCACTGATGGGCCACCTTGGGTGAAATGATGCTGTTATAGCCATTTGCAATTCTCTCCGTACTCACCATTGCCCCTCAACCCCAATTTTATTCAGACTTGAGGCTTTAAATTCCATCTAGATGCTGATGCACCCCTAAAAGGGAGCTTTACCATTTTTACTGCCTGGCATCTGAAAACTCTGTATTAGGGAAGGGTGAAGCTGCTGTAATAAAGAAACTCACACATTGTAATGGCACATCACATTAGAAGGGTACTTTTTCCTCTAAAAACATTTCAAATTGTAGCTATATATAACATAAAATTAAATGTCTTAACTATTTTTGTGTGTATCTGGGGGGACGGACTTTCACTCTTGTTGCCCAGGCTGGAGTGCAGTGGCCTGATCTCGGCTCACCGCAACCTCCGCCTTCCGAGTTCAAGCGATTCTCCTGTCTCAGCCTCCCGAGTAGCTGGGATTACAGGCATGCACCACCACGCCTGGCTAATTTTTGCATTTTTAGTAGAAACAGGGTTTCACCATGTTGGCCAGACTGGTCTCGACCTCCTGACCTCAGCCAGGAGGCTAATTTTTGTATTTTTAGTAGAAACAGGGTTTCACCATGTTGGCCAGACTGGTCTTGACCTCCTGACCTCAGCCAGGAGGCTAATTTTTGTATTTTTAGTAGAAACAGGGTTTCACCATGCTGGCCAGACTGGTCTTGACCTCCTGACCTCAGCCAGGAGGCCTTGGCCTCCTAAAGTGCAGGGATTACAGGCATGAGCCACCTCGCCTGGCTACGTCTTAACTATTTTTAACTGTGCAGTTCAGTAGTGTTAAACTTATTGACATCTTGTGCACCCATCACCCCAATCCATTTCCAGAACTCTTTTCATCTTGCAAAACCGAAACTCTGTCTCCAATAAACACTAACACCCCATTCCCCTCCCCCCAGCCCCTGGCAACCCCCATTCTACTTCCTGTCTCAAAGAATTTGACTTCTCTAGGTCCCTCATATAAGTGGAATCATGAAGTATGTGTTCTTGTGTGACTGGCTCGTTTCTCTTAGCATAATGTCCTCAAGGTTCATCCATGTTGTAGCGTGTGTCAGAATTTTCTTTCTTTTTAAGGCTAAAAAATAATCCATTGTATTTATTTATTTTTATTTTTTGAGACAGAGTCTGGCTCTGTTGCCCAGGCTCCAGTGCAGTGGCATGATCTTGGCTCAATGCAGCCTGCACCTCCGGGTTCAAGTGATTCTCCTGCCTCAGCCTCCCGAGTAGCTGGGACTACAGGCGCCCGCCACCACGCCTGGCTAATTTTTGTATTTTTAGTAGAGACGGGGTTTCACTATGTCGGCCAGGCTGGTTTCAAACTCTTGACCTCAGGTGATTTGCCTGCCTTGGCCTCCCAAAGTGCTGGGATTACAGGTGTGAGCCACTGCGCCTGGTCTATTCCATTGCATTTATGTGCCACATTTTGTTTATCCGCTCATCTGTCAATGGACACTGGGTTGCTTCCACCTCTTGGCTATTGTGAATAATGCTGCTATGAGCATTGGGTGTACAAGTTAGATGTGTATTTCTTGATCATGTAGCAATCTAGGATAGATGTTAGGTGACAGGACGTGTTTCCACGAGGTGGTCATTCAGGGACCCAGGTTTCTTAGGGCTCCCCTCTTTCTTTAGGGCCTTGAAAGAGCAGGAAGCAGGCATACATATGTTTCTTTTTTTCTTTGAGTTGGAGTCTTACTCTCTTGACCATGCTGGAGTGCAGTGGTGGGATCTCGGCTCACTGCAACCTCTGCCTCCTGGGTTCAAGCCATTCTCCTGCCTCAGCCTCCAGAGTAGCTGGGATTACAAGCGCCCGCCACACCTGGCTAATTTTTGTACTTTTAGTAGAGATGGGGTTTCGCCATGTTGGCCAGGCTGGTCTCGAACTCCTGGCCTCAGTTGATCCGCCCGTCTCGGCCGCCCAAAGTCCTGGGATTACAGGCGTAAGCCACCGTGCCTGGCCAACATACATGTTTCTTAAGAGCATTGGCCCGGAAGAGGTCTGTATTGTTTCCATCCCATTCCATTGGTGAGAACCAATCACAAGGCCACACTTAGATGCCAAGAGGAGTGGAAAACAGAATCCATCGATGGGAAGCAGCATCCCAGGAGTGATTTTGTACTGCGGAAGGGAAGAACAGATGTTAACTGTCAATTAAGCCATGTCTGCTGCAACCCATCCCATGTTTGGGAAACATCCCGGTATTGGTTGGGTTGTCTTAAAGGAGAGACTCAGAATTAACCAATGGTTTCAGTGAGTTAGAAAGTGCTTTTCTCACGTAAAATCTCAGCTGGCACGGAGCCTCTTTCACGAAGCCATCCAGTGTCTAGCTGTCTCCCTGTGTCTTGTTTCTCCTCCGTCCTCAGTGTTGGCTTCCATCTGGTGTGCCAATGAGCTGTTCCCGATCTTGCCGTTAAGTTGTCAATTTGACCAGCGAAGAAGGGGAATGGGCTGGAGAGGGAGGAGGCTGTCCCTCCCAACAACCAGGTCACTGCAGGACACCCACTGAATGATCTGATTCAGAGGAGCACAAGCACGTGACTTTTCTTATAAACAGGTTTCCTCGTGTAGAGTTTGTACCCTAATAATTTGTTTCTATTGCTGTTATAATAGCACTTCACTCTCTTTTTTTTTTTTTTTTGAGACGGAGTCCCATTCTGTCACCCAGGCAAGAGTGCAGTGGCGCAATCTCAGCTCACTGCAACCTCTGCCTCCCAGGTTCAAGCCATTCTCCTGCCTCAGCTTCCCAAGCAGCTGAGATTACAGGTGTCCACCACCACGCCCGGCTAATTTTTGTATTTTTAGTAGAGATGGGGTTTCACTATGTTGGCCAGGGTGGTCTCGAATTCCTGACCTCCTGACGTCCACCTCTGCCTCCCAAAGTGTTGAGATTTACAGGCGTCAGCCAGTGTACCTGGCCACACTTCCTTCTGTTCTAAGATATATTTAAAAATTTACCTTTGTGATATTTCTGAAGGAGGGACACAGATATCCTCCTATTGACACACACGCTTAATACAGCACTGTTCCCCCTACCCCATGGAAAGATGCTATTAAATCAATAATGCACATCTTATGATTGATGCTGACTGAGATTTGAGGGTATACAGTGGCCACAACAATAGACTTATATGTAACACTGCTAATAAGTAATAATAACCACCATCATTTTTGTGAACTTACTATGAGCCAAGTATTGAACTAAGCAGCTCTTACACATATTACCTTGCAGGTTATCTTATTTTTTCCCATTCCACAGATGAGAAATTGAGGCTGAGAAAGGCGTTATTCCACCAGTGAATTATAGCTTCTTATCTTTCTGACTACCAGTGAGGATGATAACAATTATAAGCGATAAGTCATCTGCCACTTAGGTGAGAGTCAGCCAAGTACAGAACAGAGGAGGGACCAGAAGGACCAGCCTGCAAGGACACTATGGTTTGGACAATTATTTTAAAATATGTGTTTTTTGCAAGAATACTAACAGCAACAGCTAACACCCAGTGCGTGCTTACTAGGTGCCTACCTAACGCGGGGGAAGTAGCGGTTTCTCAGGGCTATGACAGGAGGCAGTGTGTACAGTCAAGGGTTAAATACACGAATTTGGAGCCAGACTCCATGGGTGTGGGCCCAGGCTCTGGCATTCTGGGTGTGTGACTTTTGGTAGGTGATTTGACCCCTCACCTGCAACATAGGGATAGGACCTATCATGAGGCCCTAGTTAGGACTAGGACCTAGTGCGTGTGAAGCACTTGGAGGCGCACAATGTATTTTTATTACTTCAGAAAGGAGGAAACTGAGGCCATGGCACCTGAAGCGCAGCACTCTCTGTCCAGTAACTAAGGAACCCGGGGTCTCTGTCCAGTAACTAAGGCAGCTGGACGCGGGCCACCGGGAGGAGCCGCGGCAGAGAAGGGGTTACCATGATAGAGACGGTAGGAGGACCCGGGGTGGCACGAACGTCCCTCTCCGCCACTTCACTCTTTCCTCACGGCGGGCCCGGGGAGCCGGCCGCGCAGGCGCGAGGAGCCCGGGTTGTTGTGGGGGGGGCACCGCCCTAGACACCCGGAAGTCTCCGCCTAACGGGCCCAGCCCGCACCTCCTGTCCGGGAAGGGGGCGGGGCCGAAGCCCCTCGGCGCGGGGCGCCATAGAGCATGGACGGAGGACCTGCGTCCTAGACACTTCCGGAAGTGGCTCCCTCAGGAGCCCGCCGGGCACCATAGAGCTGGGGGCGGCGGCCGGGATAGCGGGCTCGCCTTCCTAGAGCGGCGAGGACAGGGTGGCGGCCCCGGGGGGAGGGCGTAGGGAGAAGGGGGGAGCGGCGCGGGCGGAAGCGGCCGGGAAGGTCACTTCCGGCCTGGGCGCCCGTCCCCCTGACCCCAGGGTCTGAGTCGCCGCTGCCGCCGCTGCCACCATCCGCGAGGCAGGAGAGAGGAGGAGGAGTGCGGCGCGGCGGCCCCGGGACCAAGGAGGTGAGGGGCGGGGGCGGGGCCGGTGCGCTGGGGGCCAAGTGGGCGCGCGCTTCGGGAAGCTGGGCTTGGGCTGGGGGGGGGGGGGGAGACGGGAGGGCGAGCGCGACTAGGCGGCGGGCGCGCGTGCGCGCTGCTGGGGGGGCGTGAGTGGGCGCGCGGCCGGGGTGACGCGGGCGGGGGGAGTGCGCGTGCGCGCCGAAGGGCTGTGGGAGGGGACGCGCGCCCAGGCGGCCCGCGGGCAGCGAGCGGGGCTGGAGGGGGGTGCGCGTGCGCGGGGCCGGGTCCGGGGCGCGCGCGTGCGCGTGGCGGGGGCAGGAGCGGGGGCCTCGGTGGGGGTCCCTCTCTTGCGGGCCCTTGGGGGTGGGGCCGCTGTCCGTCCCCTCGAAGTTCCAACTCCGCCGGTCGTGGCCGGAAGTGGTGGCGACTTCGGGGGGAAGTTGAGGCCCAGGTGGGGGAAGGGGCCGCGCGGCCTGGGCTGGCCTGGCCGGATACCGCGGCCCCGAGGGCACAGTCTCAGCCCTCGGCCCCCCCAGCCCTTCCTTCCCCTTTTCGAGTCAGCCCGGGTCCCGTTGCTGCCCCGGGCGGGCTGCGCGTGGCCTTTGATCAGGCGGGTAATTACGGGGATTCTGGCCGGCAGGAGGCCCATTCATTCGTCCTTGCGCGGCAGGCGGGGAGGAAGCGCGTCCCCAGGGGGGGAAGTGACTGGGCCAAGGTCAGCCACCGCGTGGCCCACGGGGCAGGGCGAAGGCGGGGACTGGACCAGGTGGCGACTCCTGAGGCCTCCCTCCCCTGTGCCGAGTGGATCAGAGTGGAGCCCCGCCCCCCCGACATCCCACCCCGACCCCCAGTCCAGGGAGCTGACCCCAATTCATGTGGATGAGTCAGAGTCGCACAGAAAAGTGACCCACAGACACAGAAGGCAGGAGTGAGGGGAGGCAGAAGTTTTTCCAGTGCCAGGCCCTGTGCCGGACACTAGAGACAGGGAGCAGGGAGATGAACAAGGGCTTAGAGTCTGGGTGGAAGGCAGAGACTGAGACCCCGGCGACAGAGTCGCCACCCAAGGTGACCAGACCCCTGATCGAGAGGTCTGGGGGCTGTGGGAGCCAGGGAAGGCATCTTGACCCAGCCCAGTCCAGGGGACGGTCAGGGCTTTAGGGAAGGAATGACTTGGTCTGCTTTTTGCGGTTTCCTGGTCCCAGGTCCCATGTTGGGCAGTGCTTAGGACCCATCTGGGGATCCGATTGACCCCAGCGCCGGGAAGCACAATTGCGTTGATCCTGGCTTAGCTCCTGTGTAAGACTGTAAGCCTCTTTGGCTAAACGCTGCTGACATTCACCTGCCTGCTTCTGCGCAGTCCCTGTGGTCCTCCGGCCACGGCCCCAGAGAACATCTAGATCAGATTCCTGCTTGCTTATCTCACGTCTTATCCATCCATCCGGGGCTTCGGGAGAGCTGAGGGATGGGAAGGGCTCGTCACCCCGCCTGGCCCCTCCCTGGTGCGCTGCCAGAGTGCGTGCAGGCACTGGGTTGTATTCCCCAAGAGCTCTGGGACTAGGCAGGCCTGGGTTCAAGTCCCAGCCCCACCACTCACCTTTGTGGCCTTAGACGAGTAACTTCAGTGCCTTACTTTCCACCAAGACAGAGTGGGAGTGGTAATAATAGTATTGACCTCAGCGGGAAGGCTCTTAATGCTTTCGTTTTAGAGCCAGAGCAGACCTCAACAGATGGGTGTAAAGTAGATGGAAAGGGCTCTGGAGCCAGGCATTGTTGGGCCCTGGCCTTGGCACTGTCTCTTCCACTTCTGTGACCTTGGACATGTCACTTCCCTTTTTCCAGGTTCAATTTCCCTTCAGTCGTCTAAAAAGGAGAGCAAGTTCACAATTCCCTGAGTAAATGTAATCCATCCGGGCGGCTGCACAGGCCAGGCTCTGTGCTGGGCATGAGGTCACACATGGTCTTGGCACAGCATTGTCCTGTGAGGGCCCAGACGAGGTGCCTGGCCCAGCCTGGGTGAAGAGAGGGATCTCAAGGTCCCCTCTGTGCAAGCACAAGGTATAGTAGTGCTGCGTGCTGGGCAGCCTGGCAGGAATCATACAGTCCCTGTCCCAGAGCAGCTGAGACCCATTCACACTGGGCAGAGGGGTGGGGAGATTTGCCAGAGTGCTCCTGGGAGCTCTGACCTTGAGGGAGGGGTGTGTGGTGCAGGGGAGGTAGTGTGTCTTGAAAGACAGAGAGGAGGGATTGGCTACCAGGAACTTGGTACTTAAGGGAGGATGACAATGGGCTCTGGGCAGGGAATGGCAGGGGTCACAGCTCAAGGCCACCAGCAACTGCCTGGCTGCCCTGGGAGGTCTTTTGTTACTAGGCATAGACAGCTCTCAGGACACCCATCCTCAGACATGTTTCACAGGCCTTTCCAGACCTCGTTCATGTGTCCTCTGGTGCATCCTGAGGCCTCCAGCCTAGTGAGGACTGTGCCGGGTGCTGGGGCCTCTGTGGTGTGAGAAACTGCAGATTCGACAACACTTGCTGGTGCACACTTTGCAGGATCCTGGCCCAGTGCCTGGTCCTCACTGTCCTAAATTCTCAAGGCTCAGGGATGGAGGTGGTCACCTCCATTTTAGGGGGATGGGATGGAGGCTCGGGATGGAGGCTCTGGATGGCACCTGTTAGCCCAAGGCCCCCAGCAGCTTCAGAACCCGCGTCTACTGTGATTCCAGAGCCCAGACCCTTGACCATCATGACTGCCCCTTTCCGCCCCCAGGTTGGGGTCTGGGGGGACAAAGGCTGTTCCGAAGTCCTCTAGGTGTTAGTCGTTGGCTTGGAGACGCTGGACTCCCTGCCTAGTGGGGTGTACTGTCCATGAGGACTTCTACACACAGGGCTGCTGGCTGGTTCAGGGGAACCCCAGCATAGTGGGAGAAGCACAAGTGGCTCGGAAGTTGAGTGCTGAGATCCATGCAACCCCCAAGGAGGCCTCACTCACCCAGCAGCAGGGAGAGCAAGGCAGGTGCAGAGTTCGAGCAGTCACACCACCAGTGTCAGTGGCCCTGTCCCAGGAGCCCAGAGCTGTCACCTTACACCTGCAGAGAAACCAGCCCAATCTCTGAGCCCGGGTGGGGCGGCCCAGGGCCTCTCTGTTCCTGCGGGGGACCTGGTCGTCCTCGGTGAAGTTTTCCTGGTTCCGTCTCTGCCTTGGCCTGAGCCTTCTCCCTTTGGTGAAGTTTTCCTGGTTCCGTCTCTGCCTTGGCCTGAGCCTTCTCCCTTTGGGCTCACAGAGTGTGGACGTCTCTCTTGTGCTAAATGGGGGTCCCATCTGGCTCCCCTGTTTCGAGGCCTCTGTGGTGCCAGGCCTTGCAGTGGATAATGCTGGGACCCAGAGATGCATCAGAAGTGGTCCTGGCCTCTCAGCCAGTCAGAGCCATGGATTCCTGAGGCTGCTGTGTGCAGGGTCTTTGCTGGAGATAGCCCCGCCCTCAAGTGCACAGTCCGCTGGATGCACTGTGGGGCTGACGGGGACCTGTAGTAGGTGTCGCAGAGGTGGGTACGACACGGATCCCCCTGGGGGACACAGGGCCATCCTCAATGGTGGACGTTAAAGGGAACAAATGCCATTGTCCAAGAGTTAGAAGGAAGCAAGCTGCCTTTGGCAGTCGGCCGACTCAGGTGTGGCTCCAGCCACTCCGCTAGTGGAAGCCTTGCTGAGGCTCTGTGACATTGCTCCAGCCACTCCACTTGTGGAAGCCTCACTGTGGCTGTGTGACATTGTACTAGCCACTCTGCTTGTGGAAGTCTCGGTTTCCTTGTCTATACAACAAGGACCACAGTGATAGGCAGTGTTTACTGGGCGTCTCCGCAGCTTTTGGGTGAGCACTTGACACACATCATCTCATTTAATCAGGAGGGACGGGTAGCCCAAGCACCTTGCCCAGGTCATGTGGCTGGTTCCTGGGGGGGCCAGATCCCACCTTGCCCTGCCCAGAGCGTCTGTCCTCTTGTCCCTGCGCTGGCCTCATGGCCTCACACTGTCTCCCACTGATTGTGGAGCCCAGGATCAGAGCTTATGTGCTTAGGGCACCCTGCACCCAGGACCTGGGGGTTTAATCCATGCTTGATGAGTGTGATCTTTTGTCGCTGGATAAGAGAGGACAGAGCTGAGGGAAGGGAGCAGTCTGGGAAAGCTTCCTGGGGGAGGTGCTGTTGATGCTGAGCCCTGGCAGATGGGCTAAGCAGATGTATACAGAGAGGGCAGGTGAGGTGGGAGGAAGGGGCTGTGCAAAGGCTGAGGGGGAGAATCCACATCATCTGGAAGATGGCCAGCCTGCCCTGTTGGCCCAGCAGAGGGGTCACAGAATGTAAGGCTGTCCATAGGTGTGGTTTTGTGTGTGTGTGTGTGTCTTTTTTTTTAATATAAAGGCTTTATTTTTAATGTTTTATTTCATATATATATATATATTTTAAGAGATAGGATCTTGCTGTGTTGCCCAGGCTGGTTGCAAACTCCTGGGCTTAATTGATCCTGCCTCCTCAGCCACCTGAGTGGTGACTAGGGGCTTTATTTATTTATTTATTTATTTATTTTGAGACGGAGTCTCACCCTGTCGCCCAGGCTGGAGTGCAGTGGCGTGATCTCTGCTCACTGCAAGCTCCGTCCCCCAGGTTCACGCCATTCTCCTGCCTCAGCCTCCCCAGTAGCTGGGACTACAGGCGCCCGCCACCACGCCCGGCTAATTTTTTGTATTTTTTTAGTAGAGACGGGGTTTCACCATGTTAGCCAGGCTGGCCTCAATCTCCTGACCTCATGATCTGCCCACCTCGGCCTCCCAAAGTGCTGGGATTACAGGTGTGAGCCACCGCGCCCGGCCAGGGGCTTTATTTTTTTTTTAGAGCAGTTTTAGGTTTGCAACAAAATTGAGAGGAAGGTGCACAGATTTCCCATATCCCCCTGCACCAACCCCCACCCCCCGCCCCCACCGACACAGCCTCCCCCACTGTCAACTCCCACTCCAGGGCAGCGCGCTTTGTGACAGTGGGTGAACCTACATGGACACCTGATTATCACCCAGAGTCCATAGTGTACTTTGTAGGTGTGTGGGGCTTTTGGCCTGAAGACTGTTTTGTCTTTTAAACAATTCTCAGTTACTCGGCTGCCCTAAGACCCGGAAAGCTTTGCATAAGGATCTGAAGATCTGCAGGCACCAAGTCCTGCCGTGTGTGCCCCGCCGTCCCCACGACGCACTGCACCCTGACAGTAGATGAAGTCCCTCTCTCTCGCCCTCTCGGCAAGTAGTTGAGTGTGGTGGCGGGGGCCGTGAGCTGTCTCTGCCGTGGCTGTGCTGGTGCCCCAGAGGAAGATAGCTCTGATGGGGAGGGTGTGGGTGGTAGGGGTGGGAGACCTGCAGGAAACCTTTGGGAGGCTGCTGCGCGAGTCCAGGTGTGAAGTGGCTGGAAAAGAATAGAGCAGCGGCCATCCTGGCTAACATGGTTAGATGAGGTTAGAAACCTCGTCTCTACTGAAAATACAAAAAATTAGCCAGGCGTGGTGGCGGGCGCCTGTAGTCCCAGCTACTCGGGAGGCTGAGGCAGGAGAATGGCGTGAACCCGGGAGGCGGAGCTTGCAGTGAGCCGAGATCGCGCCACTGCACTCCAGCCTGGGCGACACAGCGAGAGTTCGTCTCAAAACAAAAAAAAGAACAGTGCAGCGAAATCAACGCGCCGCGGCCGGCCTCTAGAGGAGAGGGAGAGGGGGCCAGAGCAGGGGACGACGGCTCACCTGTGCATCCTGAACCCCGCCGGAGGGACGTGCAGGCTGTGCTCTAGGAGAATGTGACCTGCCAAAACCGGCTCAGACGAGAGGGAGGGTCTCCGCAGACCAGTCGCCGTAGAATGAACAGGAAAGGGTGTGTGGAGCTTTCCCCACCACCCTCAGGGAGGGCAGGCCTGGGATCTCCATGGTGTCACAGAGATGTCCCAGGGCTGAGGAAATGAGGGCCCCATGCAAGATGCCGTGTAGACATCACCACATCTAGCGTGCGGATCCAGGCGGAGGTGCAGGAGGGAAGAAGAATGAGGTTTTCAGGCCAGGAGTGAGGGGTGGAGTGGCCACAGAAAAGGGCAGTGAAGGAGCTGGTGGCGGAGTGGAGGGGTGGCGCTGTGGGCTTCTGGAGCTGGGAGCAGAGCGGGAAGGCGAGCAGGAGAGGGCTCTGCGGCGGGGCCGGGCAGCAGTGTTGGTTCCGGAAGCAGCCATGGGCACCGGGGCAGCGGGTGCTGGACACCCCTGGCACCTGCCCTCAGGGAACGTTGTGCCCAGGAGCAGATGCAGAGCCCCAGGAAGGAAATACCAATAGAAGTGATACCACCATGCTCATGACATGGTGACAGAAGGTGCTGGCCGGCCAGGAAGTCAGCCCTGCCATGGGAAAGGTGGGGTGTGGGCCTCAGGGAGAAGCTGACATTTGAGCAGACCCTTGAAAGGTGAGACCGAGCCAGGCAGGTGGAGGAGTGAGCCCAGCCCCTCAGGGAGAAAGACCAGGCCTGGCTGAGGCAGGTGGAGGAGTGAGCCCGGCCCCTCAGAGAGAAAGACCAGGCCTGGCCAGGGCAGGTGGAGGAATGAGCCCGGCCCCTCAGGGAGAAAGACCAGGCCTGGCCGGGGCAGGTGGAGGAATGAGCCCGGCCCCTCAGGGAGAAAGACCAGGCCTGGCCAGGACTGAGCCTGTCGGTGCGTCAGGAGCAGCGCAGTGCACAGCGAGATCTGGGCCAGCTGGAAGAAGGGGGTTTGCAGAGGTGCTGGAGCCAGATCGAACCCTGTGGTGCCCAGGGAGGAACTTGGATTTTGGATTGAGGGGCAGCCGGCACATGCAGTGGTGGCAGTTTGGGCAAGGAGGTGATGAACCGAGTTGCTTTTTGTTGATGAGAACAGTTTTATTATGATTCCCACAGTGTAGAATTCGCCCTTTTAAAGTACACAGTTCAGCGCTTGTAGTCCCAGCTACTCGGGAGGCAGAGGCAGGAGAATCGCTTGAACCCGGGAGGCGAAGGTTGCAGTGAGCCGAGATGGTGCGATTGCACTGCAGCCTGGGCGAGAGAGCGAGACTCTGTTTCAATAAATAAATAAAAAATAAAGTATACAGTTCAGTAAGGTTTTTAGTGTATTCACTGATTTACGCAGCCATCACCACAGTCGATTTTAGAACCTGTTCATCCCAAAAGAAACGCTGTGCGTCTTCAGCAGTCCCTCCATCCCTGCCTCCCTGGGTCCCAGTCCCTCCCTCCGTCCCTCCCTGCGTCCCGGTCCCTGGGAAGCACTGATCTGCTTTCTTTCCCGGGGTGTGCCTCTTGTGGGCAGGCGTATAAATAGAATCATGCACTGTTGTGCATCGGTCTTCTTTTACCAAGCGTGCCGTGTTCGAGGGTCATCCCTGTCGCAGCTGAACTTCACGCCTGGTTATGGTCGTGTTCCATTACGGTCATGGATGGACCACAATTAGTTCATCCATATGGACATCTGGGTTTTCTTTACATCTTGGCTGTTATGCCTGATGCTTCTGTGAACATTTGTGTGCAGATCTTTGCGTGGACGGACGCATGTTTTCTCTCGGGTCTATACTTAGGAGTGGAATTGCGGGTTTTTTATGGGAATTCTGGGATTAACCTTTTGAGGAACTAACTGCCAGATGTTTCCCATGGCGGCCGTAACTGTGGTGCCCTCGCAGCAGCAGTGGGGGTCTCCCCGCTTCTCCTGGTCCTCACCAGCACTTGTTTTCTGAGGCTGGCACAGTGGGTGTGAGGTGCTGTCTCCCTGTGGGTTTGGTCTGCCTCTCCCAGACGGCTCATGAGGACATCCTTGCATGTGCCTATCAGATATTTGTCTTTCTTTGGAGGGATGCCTTCTCGGATCCTTTGCCCAGGTTCTAATTGGGTTGTTTGAACTGAGTGACTTTAGGGGGAAGATGAGTTGGTGTGTGGTGTGAGGAGGGCACTTCCAAGAGGCAGGGTGGGAGCCAGGATCGTGGTGGGAGGGAGCGAAAGCCCCAAGGGAGGGGGAATGGGGAGAAGAGAGTGAGGGTGGACAGGTGGGAGGAAGGAAAGGGCCAGAGCCGTCCGTGCTGGAGGGGTGGGGTGGGGGGGACGGCTGGTCTGGGCACCCCAGGGCTCCTCCCCCGCCCCGCAAAGGCAGGGCCACATGGGGTGCACGGTGGCTCCAAAGAGGCTGTGGAGTCAGGCTGAGAAGGAGCCACAGGGTTTGGTGAAAAGTCAGAGAGGGTGTTTGTTAGCCCAGTGGTTAGAGGATGACTGGGTGGGGAAGGAAAGGAGGTGGCTGCTCCAGGCTGCAAGTAGAGGGGAAGGAATAAGAGACCGTGGGGAGGAAGAAAGCAGGTGGGTGCCAGAGAAGTTTCTGGGCAGGGAGGGCCGCGGAGGGCCAGGAGGAGTTGCTTCCGAGAGTGCGGGGGAGAAGGAGGTGAGATTGGCAGCAGAAGAAAGGGGATAATTGGCAGGCAGGCCTCCAGAGGGGTGGGCGGGACTTAATCACAACAATAATAACAATCATTTGTGCTAATTGGATCTCTCAAGGGCCGGGGCGAGGGGAAGCCACCCCTGCCCGTGCTCCAGGTGCTTCCTCTCTGCAGCGGAGGTCAGAGCCAGGTGAGTGAGCACCTGCAGAGGCTGGGAGAGCCTGAGACCCCGGCTGAGAAATGAGGCTGGCAGGGAGGCCGGGACCCTCGTTTCAGAAGATGTGAAGTTCCCAGCCTTCTGGCAGATTCCTTGAATAGCCCAGGGTTTTCTTGAGAGCAAGTGGGGGGCCTTCTCCTAGGGAGCTGGCCTGGACCCTGAGAGCTGGGTCAGGAGCTGCCTCAGGCCCCCGCAGCTCCTGGTGCCCCCGCCTCTCCCATGGTTCACCCGCCTCTCCCATGGTTCACCTCTGTGAGTGAGGGTCCCATGCCCCCGCCATGAGGTCCTGGGGGTAGGGCCTGATGGATTAGGACACAGGCCTCAGCAGGGGCTGAGAGCATGCATGGAGGGATGGGAGAGGAAGAGAACTGGGGAGCATTGAGTGAACACCTGTCTTAACCCTGATGAGTCCTCAGAAGTCTCCACTCAGTCCCCACACAGCTCAGCAACGCACCTGCCCTTCCCGTCCCTGCTTTGCAGAGGAGGCAGCTGAGGCTCAGCCATTTCCGAGGGTGGCACAGCCGGTGATGACGCCAGGGACTGGTACCGCGGCTGCCCGTTGCTCACAGGGGCACAGTGCTGCCACCCAGGCTGTTTGTTTCACATCCCTCTGGTAGGTGTTGGCCCCTCCCTCTCCTCGGAGAGGAAGTTGGGATGCAGAGCAATGTGGGCCCTGTCCTGGGTCGCCACGGTGCAGGAGTTCCTTCCCGCCTCCCTCTTAGAAGAGCCTCAGAGCCTGAGCTCTGGCCCTTCGCCCCTTACCCCTCCTCTGCTGCCCCGGCCCCTCTGGCTATGGAATTTGTGGACCCTTATGCAAAAAGGCAGGAAAAAAGCGTCTTCCTTTCCTGGAGGTCTCTGGGTCGGCCAGGGTGTTTTGTATTTGGCATTTCACCCATGGAGTGGGTGCAGAGACCCCCAAGCCCAGGCTGTGAGCCCCCAGCACCGAGCCCTTGTGCCCTTAGACCCCACTTACAAAATATGGGTTAAAGGTGAAGTGACCAGGAATTCCAGGGCAGCAGCTGCTGAGCACGGAGCCCCAGGCTGGGCCTCCCTCCCAGCTGCCCAGGCCTTGCCGCAGGTCCCTGCCTGCCCCTCCCTCCTGGCGCCATTCCAGGTGCTCAGCCCCTCTGCTGTGCCTCCTTGGCCTGGCTGTGGCCTGGAAAGTGTGCACCCCAAACCCTGGCACCCTCATTCCTTTATTTACATTAGGGTCAGCAAACTCTCTGCAGTGGGCCAGATAGTAAACATTTTAGGCTTTAGGAACCAAGAGGGGAAATCAAGGCTACTTTTCATGTAGGTATATGGCTGTCTATTTAAAACATGTAAAAGGCATTAGTATCTGGAGGGCAGTTTGAGGCCCAGCGCTCCCCGCCCAGGGTCAGCCCCTCCACCTCTGCAGGCTGCCTCACTCCCGCCCCCCGCCCCACGATCACCACAGCAGGAATCATGCCTTGTGCCTAGCTGGGCAGCGCAGCCTCCTGGCTCGCAGCAGATCCCTGCGAAGTGAGAGGTGATCTCTACTGGCCTCTGGGCAGGCTGCTGTGCGGTGGAGAGGAGGGGTGTGGAGGGTAGACTCTCCCGCCTCCCCCATCCACAGCCTGGTCAAGGCCTTCGCCCTGCAGGAAGCTGGCCCGAGGTAGAGGCCAGGGGAAGGCTCTGAGCTGGGAAGTCCCTGCTTTTATTGAGTGATGTGATAGAGTTTCACTGGAAGTACATTATCACCACTTGGCAAACAGGTTTCAGCCAAGAAGAGGAGGTGAGGAGCAGCCCCCGCCACCTCCTCAGCCCCTGGTTGCAAACTGCTCTCTTCCCTTTTTCTCTTGTGCTTTTTTTTTTTTTTAACCTTTCTTACAGTGCTGATGATTCTTACGCATTTTTAATGTTTGGGGTGTTGTAATTAGAAAGCCTGTACGGTTTTTAAAAGTTTACTTTCTAATAGAGGTACAGTTAATGTATTACAACATTTCGTTTTTCTTTTTCTTTTTCTTTTTTTTTGAGACGGAGTCTCGCTCTGTTGCCCAGGCTGGAGTGCAGTGGCATGATCTCAGCTCACTGCAACCTCTGCCTCCGGGGTTCAAGCGATTCTCCTGCCTCAGCGTCCCCAGTAGCTGGGACTATAGGCACGAGCCACCATGCCTGGCTGTTTTGTATTATTAGTAGAGACAAGATTTCACCATATTGGCTGGGCTGGTCTTGAACTTCTGACCTCGTGATCCGCCTGCCTTGGCCTCCCAAAGTGTTGGGATTACAGGCGTGAGTCACCGTGCCCGGCCAACATTTGCTTTTTTAAAATGTACAGTTCACTGGTTTTTAATATATTCACAAAGTTGTGTAATCATCACCACTATGTAATTCCTGAACATTAGGCTGGGTAGTGCAGTGGCTCTCCTCCTTGGGTCTCTGGCAGAGTTTGAGAATTAGGTTGACATAGAATAACAGGAGAAAAGCTTACAAATGTTATTTTATTTTATTTTTTTGAGGCGGAGTCTCGCTCTGTCGCCCAGGCTGGAGTGCAGTGGCGCAATCTCGGCTCACTGCAAGCTCCGCCTGCCGGGTTCATGCCATTCTCCTGCCTTAGCCTCCCGAGTAGCTGGGACTACAGGCGCCCGCCACCACGCCCGGCTAATTTTTTGTATTTTTAGTGGAGATGGGGTTTCACTGTGTTAGCCAGGATGGTGTCGATCTCGTGATCCACCCGCCTCGGCCTCCCAGTGTGCAGGGATTACAGGCGTGAGCCACCGCGCACGGCCACGAATGTTATTTTTATAGGTACGTGGGAGACTTCAGAAAGTGAAGACCTCCCGAAGTGGTTAGGCCTGAGGGCTTCTATGCCGAAGAACAGCAACTGTGAAGAAGTAACTGAAATCCTTGGGGAGGCTGAGGGAGATAAGGGTTGGTGTGTGCAGCTGATGAGCAAGTCCTCTTCCTCTACGAGGAGGGCGTGTTTCACGTGGGGTTTCATCTGCTTTCAGGAAGAAAAGGGGAGGCCGGAGCACCCTTCTCGCATCTGCTGCTGCCCCCGTGCCTTTGGGGCTGCACTGGGGTGGCCTATTCTGTGCCGTCGCCTTCACTGCTGGCCCCCCAGCACCCAGCCATCTACCAGTTCCGATACGTAGCCCCAGCCGCTGTCCAAAACACCCCTTTAGGCCTTTTCCCTTAATACAGACATAATTACCTGTTATTAAAATATTAGGAAAATGAACATAAGAAAAACGTTGAGATCACTCTCACTCTTGATGCTGGGTGTGGGAGGGGTGCCAGCCGTCATTCCCTGGCCGGCTCCCTTGCCCCCGTGGAGGAGGGGTGACTCCGCCTACCTCCCCGGCATGGGTCTCATAGGTTCCTCCCGGTTTCCCCATTCGGAACCTCATTGTGATGGAGGCTCTCTCTGGAAGAAGCATTTCCTGAGATTTGGGCTTTCCTGTCGGTAGCCTCTGGAGAGGTAGAGCGAGCCTGGTCGGGCTGCAAGCATGTTCACGGCAGTTTAGCCTGAACTCTTCCATCCGAGGGACCCAGAGCCCGCGGGGGTCTGTCCGAGGGGAGGTCTGCCTGTCCTTCCGCGTGGGTCTCACCTCTTCCTGAGACTGGTCTGGCGAGGGGCTGAGTGTTGGGATTTGCCGTGTCTGGTCTCAAGCCTGTGCTTTGCCGGGACCTACCTGTTTGTGTGCTCACCCAGCTGTGCCTGGCGCTGCCGACCACATGGGTGTCAGAGCGGGCGCTGACATGACAGGATGCCGGGAGGACAGGCCAGCTAAGCAGAGACACGGAGAGTGGCAGAGTAGCAGGCATTAGAAAGAGAAAGGCAGGCGGGTGGAGCAAGTGGGGACCCTGAGGAGGTGGCCCTCACCTGGAGTCCAGAGGAGGCAGCTGGGAGGACTGGAGGAGAGCTCTGGGCAGGGGCAGGGTGGAGGGAGCCGGGGAGCTCTGGGCAGGGGTTGGGTGGAGGGAGCCAGGGAGTGCTGGGCAGGGGCGAGGTGGAGGGAGCACTGGGCAGGGGCTGGGTGGAGAGAGCGGGGAGTGGCGGCTCCTGGCAGGGCTGCCTTCAGTGCCTCCCGCTTCTGGAGCTGAGAGAGTCTCCTGGGAGTCCCCGTGGCTCTGTGCCTGGCACAGACACTGCTCCTGGCTGCTGCCGCCAGTGCTGCCCTTCACGTGTTGCAGGGGACCTGAGGGTCTGGCCCTGCCGGCCTCACGTTCTGCATCCATAAGACAAGCATCAGAACAGTGCCCACCTCTAAGGGACCCCTGCGCTCCAGGTGACTTGAAGCCCTCCCGGCAGGAACCACCCCACACACCTGCAGCCTCTCCCGCAGCCCCCAGCATGCCTAGCCTTTGAGCTGCTGCCTGCCCCCTCCCCTCCACGCTGCCCATCCAGGGCATGCTCCTGTGGTGCCTTCTTTCTGAGGGCCCACCCCAGCCACCCCAACAGAGCTGCCCGTCCCTTTCTCCCCCTAGACCCCCCTCCCCTTTCTGCCCCCAGGCCCCCCTCCCCGTGTGCTGCTTTTCCTGCTGTCTGTGAGCCTTGGGGGCAGGACCTCGGCCCTCCTGGTGACCCTCATTTCTCCTGGTGACCCTTGTCCCTCCCGGTGACCCCATGTCTCCTGGTGACTCTCGTTTCTCCCGGTGACCCTGTGTCTCGCAGTGACCCCATGTCTCCCGGTGACCCCGTGTCTCCCAGTGACCCTCGTCCCTCCTGGTGACCCTCATGTCTTCTGGTGACCC
Organism: Hylobates moloch; assembly: GCF_009828535.3. Lineage (NCBI taxonomy): Eukaryota > Metazoa > Chordata > Mammalia > Primates > Hylobatidae > Hylobates > Hylobates moloch. The sequence continues at coordinate 103,128,272 of NW_026652287.1, read as the reverse complement.
CGTGTCTGCTGGTCCTCGCAGGTGCTCAGCAAGTGAGGACCCTGGAGAGCGCGGCCTTCATATTCCCACATGGGATTTGAACACCGTGTCCGAGGCGAGCTTAGGGGTGGGTGGTACTGGCATAGACTTGGGGCCTGATGGTTTGTGTGTGAACTGTGTCTCTGTATCCCTCCAGCCTTTCCCTTCTCCCCTTCCCCACGGAGAGACCTTGGGCCTCTGTTTCCTCATCTGCATAATGGGGACAGCAGTCAGACCTACCCAGAGGGCTACCATGGACCCCAGTCCACTCACAGTTCATCAGCTGTTTAGAGCAGTGCCTGGAACCGTGGGGTGGCGTGGCCAGGGACTGCCCAGTGACCCACACAGCGTATCTGTGCACGTGAATTTATTTAAACAGGCACGTCCTGAGTTCTCCTCAGACTCTCATGTCTTCCTGAGGGCAGGTTGACAGCACCCTGCAGTGGGGCTGGCTCCCTTCTGTGCCTGGATAGTGGTGAGCTTCTTGTCACTGGAGGGACTTGGGAAAATCGGTTCAGACAGGTTGTGCCAAGGAGGTGTGTGGTGCTCAGGTGGAAGCCCCACTGTTCCCGCGTGCTGGTCTGCAGACCCTGGCCTGGGATGAGGTGCTGGATGCCACCATTCCTACCTGCTGGTCTGCAGACCCGGGCCTGGAATGAGGTGCTGGATGCTGCCCTTTCCATGTGCTGGTCTGCAGACCCCGGCCTGGAATGAGGTGCTGGATGCTGCCCTTTCCATGTGCTGGTCTGCAGACCCCGGCCTGGGATGGGGTGCTGGATGCTGCCCTTTCCATGTGCTGGTCTGCAGACCCCGGCCTGGGATGGGGTGCTGGATGCCGCCGTTTCCACGTACTGGTCTGCAGACCCCGGCCTGGAATCGGGTCCTGGATGCCGCCGTTTCCACGTGCTGGTCTGCAGACCCCGGCCTGGAATCAGGTGCTGGATGCCGCTGTTTCCACATGCTGGTCTGCAGACCCCGGCCTGGAATCAGGTGCTGGATGCCGCCGTTTCCACATGCTGGTCTGCAGACCCCGGCCTGGAATGAGGTGCTGGATGCCGCCCTTTCTATGTGCTGGTCTGCCTGGAATGAGGTGTTGGATGCTGGAGGAGGTTTCCTCAGAGCCGAGTGCATGCAGCCCAAGGGGGCCTGGCCTGGGTTTTCTCTTCCGGTGTTGAGGTTGTTGGGGGACGGGGTGGCGGGGGTGGCCGCTGTGTCTCACCAGGAGTCCTGCCCACCTGGGAGTGAGGTCACACCAGGGACTGGGGCCAGACGGCCGGAGCATGGGCTTGCTAATGGTTGGTCGAGTGTTGTGCCCGCCTCCACCTCAGTACGCAGCTCTGATAAGACACAGAATTGAAGACTCACGGGGTGGGGGGCTGGGGCCTGCGCGGGCCTCTCCTTCCCAGAGAGATGAACGTGAACGTCCACAGAAATAAATGGATGGATGCCGGCGTTGAAGCTGGAGTATTCACAAGGCCCGCCGTGGAAGCAGCCCACAGTTGTCCGCCAGCGATGGGTGGGTACGTGGACCACTGTGGCCGCCGTACAGTGGAGTGGGGTTCAGCCCAAGAGGAGCGACACGCCGGCACGCCGCAGCACCATGCTGTGTGGAGGAGTCAAACACGCGGGAACAGATGCTGTCCCTCTCCTGTGCAGAGCACACGGCAGCAAGTCCAGAGGGACGGAAAGGAGTTCAGAGGCTGCAGGGCGCGGCGGGGTAATCGGGGGAATGCGCAGTGACTGCCGTGGGCGCGGCGGGGGAATCGGGGGAATGCGCAGTGACTGCCGTGGGCGCGGCGGGGTAATGTGCGATGACTGCCGTGGGCGTGGAGGGGGGAAGGAGAATGTGGTGATGCCATGGTGAGAATGTGGTGATGCCGTCGGTGGAGAATGGGGTGATGCCGTGGTGACTGCCGTGGGTGCGGAGGGGGGAATGCGCGGTGACTGCCGTGGGTATGGAGGGGGGAATGCGCGGTGACTGCCGTGGGTATGGAGGGGGAAATGCGTGGTGACTGCCCTGGGCGCGGCCGGGGGAATGCGCGGTGATGCCGTGGGCGCACGGGCTTTTTGGGGTTGTTGTAGAGTTGATTGTGGTGACGGCTGCAAAACTGAATATACTAGATATCATTGCATCGTACACTGTACATGGGGGAATGTTGGGGTAAGGGGATCACATCTTAATGAAGCTGTTTTAATAAAGAAGTGTGGGCCCTGGGGTGTGAGCCCTGGTCCGGCAGTGGGAGGCTGTGCCTCCTCGGGCAGGTTTCTCGTGGCTCCTGCTGGAGGCTTCCGCCGAGAAGCCGGGTGGCTACAGCCCCTGCCTCCTGCAGGTGCTGGGGGATTCGGGGAGCCAAGCCCCAAATCTCTACTGTGTGAAGTAGGAGGTTTTTTTGTTTTAAGGCTAGTCAAGTGAAGCACTTGGCGTAGAGAAGGAACAAAGAGACCCGTAACTGGCAGTTAGTTGTAAACACTGCTGCACTTAGGCCGGCAGGACGTTTTTTTAAACTGCTCTTATTTGGCTGTGGAAGTTGGCAGCCCTGTGTCCGCCCCGTGGAGTTTCCCAGAGGCGCTCCTGGTTTATGAAACCCCAGCGTGTGGCACGTTTGCCACAGCTCCACCTGGCGGCCCTGCCCTTCCCTGATCTGTGCCAGGGTTCCGGTTCCGGTTCCCGCTGCGCCTGCAGGAGGGTGGGGGAAGGGCTGGGAGGGCTGCCTCAGAGCCTGTTTCATTTTATTTTTTTATTATTTATTTATTTTATTTTAAATTTAATTTTTGAGACAGAGTCTTTCTCTGTCGCCTAGGCTGGAGCGTAATCTCTCCTCACTGCAACCTCTGCCTCCTGGGTTTAAGCAATTCTCCTGCCTTTGCCTCCTGGGTTTAAGCAATTCTCCTGCCTTAGCCTCCTGAGTAGCTGGGATTACAGGCCCCCGCCACCAGAGCTGGCTAATTTTTGTGTTTTGGTAGAGATGGGGTTTCGCCATGTTGGCCAGGCTGGTCTCAAACTCCAGACCTCCAGTGATCCACCTGCTTTGGCCTCTCAAGGTGCTGGGATTACAGGTGGGAGCCACCGCATCCAGCCAGGGAGCCTGTTTTAAAAGAGAGATCAGGGTATGAACCCTTCAACAATTCGGGCATGTGGCAAAGGCTCTGCTGTCCACTTTAGATGTGTGTGTGCGTGGCACGGCTTGGTGGTGTGCGTAGAGAACCCTCACAGTGCATGGCACGGGTTGGTGTTGGTGTGCCTAGAGACTTTCACAGTGCATGGCACGGGTTGGTGGTGTGTGTAGAGACCCTTGGTGCATGGCACAGGTTGGTGGTGTCATGTGTAGAGACCCTCCCGCTGCGTGGCACAGGTCAGTGGTGTGTGTAGGGACCCTCACGGTGCGTGGCACGGGTTGGTGGTGTCGTGCGTAGAGACCCTCCCGCTGCGTGAGAAGGGTTGGTGGTGTGCGTAGAGACCGTCACGGTGCGTGGCACGGGTCGGCGGTGTGTGTAGAGACCCTCATGGTGCGTGGCACAGGTCAGTGGTGTGTGTAGGGACCCTCACGGTGTGTGGCACAGGTTGGGAGTGTCCCTTAGGCGCCTGCTAAGGTAGAGACCCTTGGGCGCCTGCTGCCCTGTTTCTGCTGTGATGGGTCAGTATCTGCCAGGGGTGTGGGAACTCCAGTCCCTGTTTGGCATGAGCACCACATGCTCACTGTCTTGTGCACGCTTGACGGTAACATGTTCTCCATCTGGCCAGTGAGGAAGCTGGCGTGCGAGGTGGGGTTGCTCGCCCCAGGTCCAGCTGGGGAGTGGTGGGGCTGGGATGGGAACTGGCGGTGGTTGTAGCCCATGTGGGTCCTTGAGTCCTTCCTGCGGCCGTGTGAGGCCTTGGCTGGTCCCTGCTGTGGGGAGCGGCCAGGCTAGCTCCAGGCTAGTTCTCAGTGTCCTGGAGTAGGTGCTGTGTGCCTTGTCTGCCGGGCGCTGTGCCTGCCACGCCAGGGTCTGCAGGCTGCCTCCCTGCAGGGCCCTCGGTGCAGCCTGGCACCCCGTAAACTCTGTCCTTCCGTCTCATCCCTTTCTAACAGGGACCCAGACATGGAGCTGCGGGAAGAAGCCTGGTCTCCGGGGCCGCTGGATTCTGAGGACCAGCAGATGGCCAGTCACGAGAACCCAGGTGAGCGGCCAGAGTCCTTCCCAGCCTACCCTGCTGCCTCCCACCTGACTCTGGCTTCCTTTGCCTCTGGGTGGGAGGAAACCCCCTTTCCCTGTTTTCCCCTCCTGGGGCCCTTGGACCACCTGGCCCTGGCCTCCCCTCCCACCCTAGGCCTTGCACTCCTGGCTGTAGAGGGAGGGCTGGTGTTGTGGCTCCAAGTTTCTTTTCTGCTAGACGATCTTGGGGACCCCTGGGGGCCACCTTCTGTGCCTGACTTCCTCTGTCCTTGCCCCTCCAGCCTGGGCAGCACCCCCGTCTGTTGAGGGTGCCCCCTTCCTCTCCCCACAGCTCCGCCTCCACATCCTGGACCCTCTGCTGTGATTCCAGGCGGCCCTGTGGCCCTCCCTAGCAGGAAACTCCTTAGACCAGGGGTGGCCCAGGAGTGCAGGGAACCCGCAGGCTGGCACCGACTTTTCAGGGAAAGCTGTCAGTTTGGGTTTTTATGTGAAATCCTTCACTTTTTGGACATTGGCAACGTGTTTTGTTTGTTTAATAAAGCATTATTGGGATTGAGCAAAACTCATTTGTGGGCTATGTGGGGCCCAGGTTTGCTTGCTGAGGCCCCGTGGTGACCCCACCATGGCCCCTGACACCTCATGGCCTCCCTCCCCTCCATGGAGGCCGCGTCCCTGCCTCAGACCTGAGGAATAAGGTGCGTCTGCATGCCAGACCCCAGGTCCCAGGCCCACGCTGGCCCCACACTGGCCCGGGCTCAGCAGACCTTTTCTGCAGAGAGCCAGAGGGGAAATACTGTCCATCTTGCAGGCTGCGGGCCTCACAGATACCATGCAGCCACAGTCCACACGGAAACGTGCGGGCACACCGGTGAGACTTGATGCAGAAGGACAGGCCAGCAGAGCTTGCTAGTTCAGGCCGGCCTAGCTGAGTCGCCCCATACAAAGACCGGGGTGAAATTTGGGATCGCTTTTGTAAAGCACCTCAGCCCCTTTTTGAGTGATTTCTGAGATCCGTGGATGGAGTATGAACAGAAGCTCCATGTGGGTGGGGCTGTGGCAGCCTTGGTCCTGGGGGAGAAACTGTGATGGGGGTTTTGAGTGCGTTGCCAGGACCGCATGCCCAGGGGGTGCACACTCCAGCCCCAGGCTGCCCCGCGTCTCAGTGGGTGGTTGCCGTCCCACGCTGCAGTGGGTGGTTGCTGTCCCGCACCGCCACAGCCCTCAAGGCCTGCCCCTGCCTTCTCCCTTGCATACGTCCTTGGCCTTTGAACCTTTTTGAAAATTAATTCTGTGGAAATCTCAAGTGTGTGGACGCAGTGTGATGAATCCCTCTTCCTGCGCCAGCGATTCGCGGCACTGCTGGTCCTTTTCTGCCCACTGTAGTTCTTTTTCCACAGTGTTTTAGAGAAAATACCCATCACGTCATTTTGTCTGTAAATTCTCCAACATGTAAGGACTCCTTAAAAAAAAAAGCCCTACAGGAAGCTGATCTCATCTAACAAAATGTCATTTTTTAGGAACATCATCTAATCTAGGACCCAGTCCTTGTTAAAATACCCCGTGGTCTCCAGTTGTCTCCAACATGTCATTTTTTTAGGAACATCTCTGATCTAGCACTGAGTCCTTGTTAAAATACCTTGTTGTCTCCAAAATGCTTGTCTTTGAGTAAGTTCATCTTTAATTTTACAAGTCACTCATAAACTCACTCTCTTTGTAGAAGGTAGGTCTCAGGTCCCCTTGTCCAGCCCACTGCCCTGCCCACCCCTGGCCCTGTGTGTGTGGGAGTGCTGTCCCCCACCGGGCAGCTGGCTCCTGGAGAGCCTGCGCGTGGCGCCGCCTCTGGAGCATCTCCCCCGTGTGACGCCCTTGCTCGGCTGTCAAGGGTGGGCTGCGCACACTCCCAAGCTGCTCTGGCGTCCGGCGTTCGCCTAACTCCCGTGTGGGGTCCCGCCTACATGTGTCCCTCCTATGATGTGACAGTGACAGACGTAGGCGGGGGTGGAGTGGTGGGGGTTGGCCTGGCCATGGCGTGTGGGGTCCCGCCTACATGCGTCCCTCCTATGATGTGACAGTGACAGACGGACGTAGGTGGGGGTGGAGTGGTGGGGGTTGGCCTGGCCATGGCGTGTGTGGTCCCTTCTCTAGCCTGTTGCTGAGGGATATGGGGGCCCATGGGGCAGGCATCTGGGAGAGGAGCGTGCCCCGGAGGGGCAGGGGAGCATGCCCGCTAGGCGGAGAAAAGGGAACCAGCAGGGCTCGCAGCCCACCTGGCCGCAGCCTCTTCTGCGGAATTAGCGTCCAGGCCCTCAGCCTATCTTGTGGGGTCCTCGGACAGGGAGGAGGCAACTTGCACCATCCTGCATGTGAGGAGTGGCCTAGGAAAGGTTGAGAAGGAGGCAGAGAGAACCAGCAGCAGGAGGCGTCCAGCCTGAGCCCTTGCCGACCCCAACCCTGCAGTGCTGGGGCATGGAGCAGGGTGTCCATGTCCTGTGTTGGAGGCAGGAGATGCTGGTTGGAGTGCCAAAGAGGGAGGGTGCCACCCGAGCCAGGCTGCAGGCGCTCAGCACAGAGAGGCCTTGGAGTAGATGCCGTGGGCCAGCGGGCCCTCACCCCGGACCCTTCCTTAGCTCCTGACTTCCGTGTGTCCTGGCACCTGCTCTGGGAATACATCCCGAGTATGGTCGCTTCTTCCCACCATGGCCCCAGCCGTGTGGCCTTACACAGTCACGGCGTGCTGGCCTTCCCGCGACCTCTGTCCCTGTCCTTGTCCCCTCCTGAGCCTCTTGGGGAAGAGGTGAGATCCCGACGCTGTGTTCAGAACCCTGTGAAGGTGTCCTGGCTTGATGGGAGTGAGAACCCGCCGCCTTCCAGCCTCCCAGCCCTACACACTCTCTCCGTCTGCCTCCCAGCTGGTCTTGGGCCCCTGACACGGCCCCCAGCCTGCGTGGCCCTGCTGTAGTTTTCGTCCCCAGAGGGTGTTGTGTGACTCGTCCTCTCTCTTTTTTTTTTGAGACGGAGCCTCACTCTGTCTCCCAGGCTGAAGTGCAGTGGTGCGATCTCGGCTCACTGCAGTTTCCACCTCCCAGGTTCAAGTGATTCTCCTGCCTCAGCCTCCCACATAGCTGGGATTACAGGCACCCATCACCACGCCTGGATAATTTTTGTATTTTTAGTAGAGACTGGGTTTCGCCATGTTGGCCAGGATGGTCTCGAACTCCTGACCTCAGGTGATCTGCCTGCCTCGGCCTCCCAGTGTCGGGATTACAGGTGTGAGCCACCGCACCCGGCGTGACTCCCCCTTTCTGTCCCCTTCCCCCAGCTCTCTGCTCCATGAGATGCTGTCTCAGCAGAAGTGTCCCCGTGTCCCCTCCCCTGTGTGCCTGTCCTTCAGCTTCCTGGAGATCCACTCCCTGGGGCGCCCAGGCCGCTCAGCGTGCAGACTGTTCAACCAGAGGGTCCCGTGTCGGGGGCCAGGCAAGGCTTCGTTCACGGAGGAAGGGGCTTCGGGCTGCCCTGCAGGGGATGTGGCAATGTGGCTTGAGGGCCCTGGGAAGCCACTGGGCAGTGGGGACGCTCTCAGCTGCTGTTTACAGGGAACCCGGACAGCAGTGGCCTAGCCCAGAAGGACTCGATACGTTCTTGGGCAGCCGGCCTGCAGGCGGGACAGATCCAGGGCGGCCTCTCGCCTGAGAGCCGCTTATCTCTGGACTCAGGGCCCTGGGCCCCTCGCTGTGACGTCCTGGCCACCGAGGCAGTGCCTCAGCCCCAGGTGGTGGGTCCCCAGGAAGCTCCGGCAGTGTCCTGCTGTGCCACGTCTCTCTGGCGCTGCCTTATCACCCAGGCTCCATCACCCTGCGGCCGTATCACCCGGGCGGCATCACCCTGCGTCCGTATCACCCGGGTGGCATCACCCTGCGGCCGTATCACCTGGGTGGCATCACCCGGCAGCGGTATCACCCGGGCGGCATCACCCTGCGGCCGTATCACCCGGGCGGCGTCACCCTGCGGCCGTATCACCCGGGCGGCGTCACCCTGCGGCCGTATCACCCGGGCGGCGTCACCCTGCGGCATGGGGTTGCCTGTCCTTGGGCCTCTCCTTCTGAGGAGTGTGAGAGGAAAGTGGGTTCTGAAGCTCCCAGGCAGACCTCACTGGCCAGGGCAGGTGGGTCCCCATGACCCAGAGGAATCCCAGGCAGCCCACACTTGGGACCTTCTTGTGAAGAGGAAAGGAGTTGGACTGTGGGTAGCTCCCGGCCGTGTTCCCTGTTCAGAGGTGTCCCCAGGGAGGCTTGGGTGGTTGGAAAGCTTTCTGTGGCTGTTGGGAGAGTAGCGTGCCCGGAACCCCTGGCACATGTTCCCTCCGTGGAGCTGTATGGACCCCGGGCTCCTTCCCCCAGGCCCATGGCTTTGCCTCAGTGTCCCTGGAGACCTGGGTCAGGGGGTGGGGCCTCGGGTGCTGACCGGGGGTGCCCTTGCTGGGCTTAGCAGGCCAGGCTTCAGCATGAGGTTGTCAGAACAAAAGTCTCCATGCCTCTTCTCCCCCAAGCCTCCTGAAATTCCAAAGGTTTGAACCTCCCCACCCCATCTCTTACTGGAGGTCACTCCGGTAGGGTTGCCCCTGCTGATGACCAGAAGGCCCCTGAGAGACATGGCACAGCAGGGTGCTGTGTGTCCCCTGGGCCAGGTGGCTTTGTCCCCGGGGACTCGGCTTCCTTCATTTTAGTAAACTGGCTCTGCAGCGCCTTTGCCGTCAGGGCCGGGAGTAGTTGATCCCTCGCCCCCTGCCTGCACGCAGGAACACAGCCAGATAAAAAGAAACGTACGGATTTATAGGGGACCAAAATAAAATTCCACAGAACAGTTCTTCCTGTGCTAGCAGCACGTGCGGGTGTTTCCTCCTCCTGCCTCCATTCCGTTTCCTTTACATGCTGGCCGCTGTCCACGCAGTCCATCCTAGTGCCTGCCGGGCTGAGGCCCGCAGTGGAGACGCAAGGCGTGGCCTGTGGTGGACATGAAGTTCACAGCACGGCGTTTCCCACGTGCAGCGCGGTGAAGAACTGCATGTGAGATTGGAAAGAGCCACAAAGCCAGTGTTCTTTCTGGTTAGATAGATTGACCTGGGGCGTTTTTGAAACCTTAGAAATTTTGTGATTTTTTTCTATATTTGAATATTTCTGGGAGGTGTGTTCAGATCCTCTGAGCTAATACTGTTAGGAATAATGGCCAGCGCTTCATAATCACGTCCTGTGTGCCTGCAGTCAGCGCAGCCCCCTTAGGTGGTTATCTTGTTGGATTTGCACAAAACCCCATGAGATCTGGGTGCTGGGGAAAGAGGGGCCGAGACACCTGTCTGGGCCGTGGAGCTGGGGGCTGGTGGGTGGCATGCAGCCTCCTGCAGGCTGAGGCCAGGCCTCCTGATGATCTCAGGAGGGTGAGACCCATGGCTGCAGGCTGAGTGGCCCCTTCCTAACCTGCTTCCTGGGGCCTTTTCTCCTGATGACCTCAGATGGAGTTCCTGCTGTTGAGTGGGTGAGGGGTGTGGGACCGGGCAGAGACAGCTCAGGCAGCCTCAGAGCTGTTCAGATAACGAAATAAAGATATTCTGCTTCTGAGGAGGGAGCGGTGCCAACAGGAAAGCGTCAGCTGGTGTCTTGGAGCTGGGGTTCTGGCTGCCCTCGGGTGAGCACGGGCTCCATGTTTCAGTGCACCCTCATCTTTTTTTATTTTTATTTATTTTTTGAGACGGAGTCTCACTCTGTCGCCCAGGCTGGAGTTCAGTGGCACGATCTCGGCTCACTGCAACCTCTGCCTCCCAGGTTCAAGCGATTCTCCTGCCTCAGCCTCCTGAGTAGCTGGGATTACAGGCACGCGCCACCATGCCCGGCTAATTTTTGTATTTTTAGTAGAAACGGGGTTTCACCATGTTGGTCAGGCTGGTCTCAAACTGCTGACCTCGTGATCCACCCGCCTCGGGCCTCCCAAAGTGTTATGAGTACAGGCATGAGCCACCACGCCCGGCCTATCTCTTTTTATTTTTTTGGAGACAGGGTCTCACTCTGTTGCCCAGGCTGGAGTGCAGTGGTGCCATCTCTGCTCACTGCAGCCTTGACCCCCTGGAGGTCAAGCTGTCCTCCCACCTCAGCCTCCTGAGTAGCTGGGACTCCAGGCACACACCACCATCCCCAGCTAGTTTTTTTTTTTTTTTTTTAGCGACAGGGTCTCACTATGTTGCCCAGGCTTGTCTCAATTTCCTGGGCTCAAGTTAACCTCCTGCTTTGGCCTCCTAAGTAGTTGGGACTACAAGTGTGAGCCACCGTGCCTGGCCAGATGACAGTTCTGACTGTTGGGTGATGGTAGAGCAGCCACAGCGTGGCCCTTGAATCTCCTATATCCCTGCATAAAAACACAGCAACCAGGTAGCAAAACTCAAGTCCCCTGGACCACAGTTGCAAAGTTACTAGGTCCTAAGGTATCCCCATGAGTTCGAAAATACAGCTGGATGAGGATAAACCACCGAGGCCTGTGTGATGTTAGCATCTGACTGGGAGGAGGGAAGCAGAGGAGAGCCACAGACAGCCTCCAGGTCTTCACTGCAAAGCTGGGCAGGCGAGTCGGGGTCACTTTAGGACCAGCAGCTGAAGTAGGAGCTGTTTTGTCCAAACCAGGGTAGTGGGGAGAGAGGCTGGTGGGAAGGCCCAAAAGGGACTGGGGCAGCGCAGGCCCTGCAGCTCTCGAAGCAACCAGGTAAAGTGCTGTGCAGGGCAGAACCTCATGTGAGGAATCAGAATCGAGCAGGCCCCTGTCCTTGGCAACAGAGGAAGGCAGGAGAAGGTCCTGATGACAGTGGGGACAGCGGCTGGAGCATGTGCATCTGTGTAGGCTGGTTGCCGCGTTTTTACCTTCTGTGGGAGAACCTCTGAGAAGTTAGAACAGCTACCCTGAACCGAGCCTCCTCCTAGAAATTCAAGGAAACTTACACATAAAAATGAGCAACAGAAAAATACTGAGTTCAACCTTCCCAAAAGTGACTATAATAACAAAGATAAGGGACAGGATGGCATTTCTACAGATAAGCAGGCCAGAAGTGCATCCCAACAAGATCAAGATCATTTAGTACAGGGTCCCCAGTCCCTGGTACTGGTACTGCTCCGTGGCCTGTTAGGAACCAGGCCACACTTGGGGAGGTGAGTGGTGCATGAGCGCGCATTACCGCCTGAGCTCCGCTTCCTGCCAGGTCAGCGGCGGCATGAGATTCTCACAGGAGCGGGAACTATACATGTGAGGGGTCTAGGTTGTGTGCTCCTTATGAGAATCTTATTTTTTGAGATGGAGTCTCTATCACTGAGGCTGGAGTGCGATGGCACAATCTTGGCTCACTGCAACCTCCACCTCCCGGGTTCAAGTGATTCTCCTGCCTCAACCTCCCAAGTAGTTGGGATTACAGGCACACACCACCACACTCAGCTAAGTTTTGTATTTTTTTAAGTTAAGATGGGGTTTCACCACATTGGCCAGGCTGGTCTTGAACTCCTGACCTCAGGTCATCCGCCTGCCTCGGCCTCCCAAAGTGCTGGGATTACAGGTGTGAGCCACCGAGCCTGGTCCCGTAGGAGAATCTAATGCCTGGTGATCTGAAGTGGAACAGTTTCATCCCTGAACCATCCCCCGCTACCTCCCCACCCTGTCCATGGAAAAATTGTCTTCCACAAAACCGGTCCCTGGTGCCAAAAAGGTTGGGGGCCGCTGATTTTGAACGAGCTGAGACAGTGCAACATGTGAAAGAAAAGCATAATCACAAACTCAGAAACGAAGGGGCAGCCTTGGCAAAGATTTGGAAATAAGAACAAAAACCTTTCAAAATGAAGACTAATGTAGAAGGAACTCAAGAATAAAAACATCGTTCCTTAAAAAAATTGAAGGCAAAAAGGAGGATCATTTTAAAATGAGAAAAAAAAAAAAAGTCTGGGTGTGGTGGTTCACGCTTGTAATCCCAGCAGGCCAAGGCAGGTGGATCACTTGAGGCCAGGAGTTTGAGACCAGCCTGGCCAACATGGAGAAACCCTGTCTCTACTAAAAGCACACACACAAAATTAGCCAGGTATGGTGGCTCATGCCTGTAATCCCAGCACTTTGGCAGGCCAAGGCGGGTGGATCACTTGAGGGCAGGAGTTCAAGAGCAGCCTGGCCAACATGAAAAAACCTTGCCTCTACTGAAAATGCAAAAAAAAAAAAAAAAAAAAAGCCGGGCATGATGGCTCACGCCTGTAATCCCTGCTACTCGGGAGGCTGAAGCATGAGAATCACTTGAACCTGGGAGGCGGAGGTTGCAGTGAGCCGAGATCATGTCACTGCACTCCAGCCTGGGTGACAAAGTGAGACTCCGTCTCAAAATAAATAAATGAAAAAAGATTAAAACAGAGTAAAGGAAACAAGTTAGGAAAAGAAAATCCAACATATGGATAGGCAGAGTCCCTGAAGAAGAGACCCAAAGCAAAAGAATAGAGCGGATAGTAAAAACTTATTCAAGGAAACACCCCTTAACACATGAAAGCTGCGCATTGAAAGCGCAAATCACAGATGGTTGCGTTAGAATCGCTGGACGCTAAAGGAAGTCACCGATCCTTCGTGGCAGAAAGCGCGGATGACTTGGAAAGTCAACATGACTATGCTCGGACTTCAGCACTTTATGCCAGGAGAAAATGGCATTATGACTCACAGAAAAGGGACCTTCAGATGGAAAGGGCACAGACAGGCTACCCAGCAAGAGCCCCGTGAACCCCGTTTCTCTGTGCCTTTCCTGAGGAACCCACAAGCGAATGAGCTTCAGACAACTGACCAGGGAGAGGGATGGGAGGAGGGTGTGAGCAGGTCAGTCTCCTGAGCACGGAACACGTCTCAGTTGGCCAAGACCTGCACCTGGTGGAGGGGATGCAGCCGAGAAAACACTGAGGGGAAGGAGGACGGTGCGTGCAGCACAGTCCAGGAGCCGTGCCTGGCAGTGGTAGCAGTAGCATTGTTATCCTGAGATCCCGTGTGCACCCAGCAAGAGGGTCATAATATAGGGTATCCCAGTTCCGCCATCTCCTGCGTCTATGGAATATTCCACTTCTGCCATCCCCTGTGTCTATGGGCTATCCCATCTCCGCCGTCCCCTGTGTCTGTGGGCTATCCCATTTCCGCCATCCCCTGTGTCTGTGGGCTATCCCATTTCCGCCATCCCCTGTGTCT
>NW_026652287.1:103102403-103114620 GCF_009828535.3 Hylobates moloch | reverse complement strand
CCCCTGTGTCTATGGGGCATCCCACTTCCGCCACCCCGTGTCTATGGGGCATCCCACTTCCGCCACCCCGTGTCTATGGGGTATCCCAGTTCCGCCATCCCCTGTGTCTATGGGGCATCCCACTTCCGCCACCCCGTGTCTATGGGGTATCCCAGTTCCGCCATCCCCTGTGTCTATGGGGATCCCACTTCCACCACCCCGTGTCTGGATATTCCAGTTCCGCCACCCCCTGTGTCTGTGGGGATCCCAGTTCCACCATCCCCTGTGCCTATGGAATATCCCAGTTCCGCCATCCCGTGTCTATGGGGTATCCCAGTTGCGTCATCCCCTGTGTCTATAGGATATTCTAGCTCTGTCATCCCGTGTCTGTGGGGTATCCCATTCCCGCCATCCTCTGGGTCCATGGAATATTCCACTTCCGTCATCTCCTGGGACTGTGGGGTATCCCAGTTCCGCCATCCCCTGTGTCTGTGGGGTATTCCAGGAGGGATATTCCAGTTCTGTCATCCCCTATGTCCTTGAGAACCAGGATTCTCCGTGGTGCAGAAGGAAAGTGCAGATGTCACAAAGGAAAGGCTAAATAAAAACCTTAGTCCTGAATTTCTATGGGAAGTATCAGTGTGAACTCAATAATTTTATCTTAAAAAAAAAAAGACTATTTCCAGATTTTGCTCTAGAAACATTGTTTCCCGTAGAGAGAAACCAGGGCTTCCTGGAGGGGTGGTGCTGCAGGTGGGGCAGGAAGCGTAGAGTTAGAGCCTGGGGCGTAGGGGATCTGGAGTGGAGGACCGCCCCCCAGCCCATGCCCTCGGGACCTCAGCTGAGTCCTTCAGTGAGAGGAGGACAGTGATAGTGTTAGCCATGGATTAAATGTGGTAATCCACGGAACACATTTAGCCCAGGGCCAGGCGTCTGGGGACTCTGCCCTCCCCCAAGGGTAACTGCTGCCACCATCAGAGTGGCCCGGCTCTCATTGTTTATTTTTTTAATTGAATGAGAGCTCTCGTGCTCCTCACTGTGCTCTTCTCTTTCTGGGAATTCGTTGAATCCTTTTAAAGATGGTGCTGTGAGGTGGAGAAAGCTGTTAGCCTCATCGCTCCTGTGAGGGTGAGACTTCGGCTTCGGTTTCGGCTTTGGCTTCGGCTTCGGCTGTGGCTGCGGCTGCGGCAAGTGGAGTGGCCCATCTTGGCCCATGCGCGGTGCAGACGCAGCCTCTTGTCAGAACCAGTCTGTGCCCGTGAAGCGCGGTTTTCTGGGCGTTACTGAGATGCAGCACGGGAAGGTTTGCGCAGAGCCCAGGAATCTGCAAGATGTAAAAGAGCCCTGCCTTTTAAGTAATTAAACCCTGTCCATTTAACAGTGCTTAACTCGTACTTAGAAAAAGTAGTGCAGAGATGCCTGTAGAGAAGCCAGATCGCCTACGGCCTAAAGCAGAAAACAGCTCCCACCTCCTGCCCTCCCCACTCCCAGTTTGCCTCTAGAGGAAGGAGCCCCTCCATGCACTCTTTGGGGTTCTCCTTGGTTCTAGGTAAAGAGCTCATGCAATTGCTTTGCTAGTTGCAAATCTAATGGGAGGTGAGGACATGGCTCCCACATCCTCTCCCCACTCTCCACGCGCTGCACTTTCCATGCACTGCACTCTCCACGCACTCCACGCCCGCCCCAGTGCCCCCGTCTTAGCTGCCACGGTGTCACAAGTTTTGTGTTCAGAATTCATGTCTTCATGACTGTAAATGCTATTCATAGCTGAGTCACAGGGAGCATTGCTATACTTTCTTTCTTCCCAACTTCAAAAACAAAGCAGTTATTTTAATTAAAGGCATAGAAGCACTTGTAAGGTTCAGATAGTATGGCTCGGTTTACGGTGACAAGCAAATCTCTTTCCTAACCGTCCCTTTCTGTCCCCTTCAGTCACACTGCCTCAGGGCAAATAGCTTCTGATGTTTGTTTTTAATTCTCTCTACATCTTTAAGTAATGTGCTTATAACATTTTTTGATTTATGTTGACAACGCAGTGGGCTCCATGCCATCTCTCCAGAAGGTTCCCCCCTTCCTGACTTCACCTGGAGTTTTTGCTTCTGCCGCAGGTGATTCAAGAGTCATATTCGAATACAGTCTGCCTTGGAATAGTGATTCTCACACTGGAGCTGGCATCAGAATCACCTGGGGGGCTTGCTGAAGCACAGGCCCTGGCCCGGCACTTTCTCATATAGTGGGTCTGGAGGAAGGCCTGAGCATAAGCGTTTTTGTTTTGTTTTGAGATGGAGTCTTGCTCTGTCGCCCAGGCTGGAGTACAGTAGTGTGATCTTGGCTCACTGCAACCTCTGCCTCCCGGGTTCAAGCCATTCTCCTGCCTCAGCCTTCCAAGTAGCTGGGACTACAGGCATGCGCCACCACGCCCGGCTAATTTTTGTGTTTTTAGTAGAGATGGGGTTTCGCCATGTTGGCCAGGGTAGTCTTGAACTCCTGACCTCAAGTGATCTGCCCACCTCGGCCTCCTGAAGTGCTGGGATTACAGGCGTGAGCCACCGCTCCTGGCCGTGCATATGTTTTTAATATGTTCTCTGTGGTGCCGATGCTACTCGTCGCAGGATCCCACTTTGTGGAGCAGTCTCTCAGCCTGTAGGGTGTGCTGCATGTGGGGTGGGGGATTTAGCGGTGGGCGGCCGCAGTTAGCGGTAGATGGCTGTTTCTTGGACCCAGACTACTAATGCACTTCTGGGCATTGCCACTTTGCAATCGTGTAGCTGTGGGCCGTGACTCGACTCCCTAGTGCCTCAGTTTCTCCCTTGTAAAGGCTCAGTTTTGTGCTCCCAGCTTATGAGGACCTGACGCTGAAGTGTGTAGCGCAGGGAGGCGTCATGGCCCTTCCTTGCGTGTTTGCCAGCATGGCGTCCGGGAGGGTGTTTGGGCTCTGTGTGCTGGGCACCACCGTGCCAGGTGTTGGGATAGAGACTTAGGAGCTTACAGTCTAGTAAGGTCAGGAGTGAGAACGTTGTAATTGTGATTCATGCTTTGAAAAAACCCTGTGGGGTGCACCTGAGGTGTCCACGGGGGTCAGAGATGCACCTGCTGAGGCCCTCCCACCTGATTCTGTTGCTCTGGACCAGGCCCCAAGGGAGAGCAAATGTAGACGCTGCACGTGGATCCTTCTCAGGAGTGAATGAGCTGGGGAGGAGGCAAGCCCATTCCTCCTGGGAGAGCCCCCAGGGGCAGGCCTGGTGCAGATGCGTGAAAGGCCTCGTTGGCCGCCGGAAGGGCGTCCTCAGTGTAAAGATGTGCCAAAGCGCTGTGTGCCCGAATTGTCCTCACTGAGCAGACAGGAGCCCCCACACCAGGGGCTGACCAGAGCCTCTGTAATGTAGGCGGTGTTAAGCCAGGTTTTACCCCCAGGTTCGGAGGCGGGTTTTTCATGCTCGTCTCCAGTCCCATTACCTGTCTGCTTCCCCCTGCCCACCCTGTCTGCAGCCAAGATTGTCTTCCTGGAGCCCGAATGTGACACCGTCACTCCCTGGCGGGCACGTCTGCAGGGTCCCAAACCCACTCCCTGGCTCAGGTCCAGGTGTCCAGGGCTGCATTCAAGCCCTGCGGCCTCTCTGCCTAGTGGAGCCTTTGCCCGTGAGCCTTCCTCATCCTCTGCCCCCGGCGTCCAGGCTGGTGTTTTGGGTTTCAGGGGTCCTTTCCTGGGAGCCTTCCGTGGATCCCGCCCCTCGCCCATGCCTCTTATGTTGACTGGTTGTTCACAGCCCAGGCCTTCTGTGTCTGGGGCATTGTTCTAGAGGTTGGGGGTAAACGGAGGCTCTTCACTCTCACAGAGCTGAGGTCTTAGCTGGGGAGAGGGGTAATAAATACTTAGTAAAATGCAGGGAGTGATGCGCACTCTGAGGACACCAGGGCAGGTCCTGCGCCAGGGGGAGCCTGGAAAGGCTCCCTGGTGAGCGAGGCACCCGAGGCCGGCGTAGCAGCCGAGGCAGGCGTGGAGCCCTTGTCTCTCTTGACTCACCTCCCCCTCCCCTCTTGCCTTCCAGTGGACATCCTCATCATGGATGATGACGACGTTCCCAGCTGGCCTCCCACCAAGCTGTCCCCGCCCCAGTCTGCGCCCCCAGCCGGCCCCCCTCCCCGGCCGCGGCCGCCCGCGCCCTACATCTGCAACGAGTGTGGCAAGAGCTTTAGCCACTGGTCCAAGCTGACGCGGCACCAGCGCACGCACACCGGCGAGCGGCCCAACGCCTGTGCCGACTGCGGCAAGACCTTCTCGCAGAGCTCGCACCTGGTGCAGCACCGGCGCATCCACACGGGCGAGAAGCCCTACGCCTGCCTGGAGTGCGGCAAGCGCTTCAGCTGGAGCTCCAACCTCATGCAGCACCAGCGCATCCACACGGGCGAGAAGCCCTACACCTGCCCCGACTGCGGCCGCAGCTTCACTCAGAGCAAGAGTCTAGCCAAGCACCGGCGCTCGCACAGCGGCCTCAAGCCCTTCGTGTGCCCGCGCTGCGGCCGCGGCTTCAGCCAGCCCAAGAGCCTCGCGCGTCACCTGCGGCTGCACCCGGAGCTGTCGGGGCCCGGCGTGGCGGCCAAGGTGCTGGCGGCCAGCGTCCGGCGGGCCAAGGGGCCCGAAGAGGCGGTGGCGGCGGACGGCGAGATCGCCATCCCGGTGGGCGATGGCGAGGGCATCATCGTGGTGGGCGCGCCGGGCGAGGGGGCCGCGGCCGCGGCAGCCATGGCGGGCGCGGGGGCCAAGGCCGCGGGGCCTCGGTCGCGGCGCGCCCCGGCCCCCAAGCCGTACGTGTGTCTGGAGTGCGGGAAGGGCTTCGGGCACGGGGCCGGGCTCCTGGCGCACCAGCGGGCCCAGCACGGGGACGGGCTCGGGGCGGCGGGGGGTGAGGAGCCGGCCCACATCTGCGTGGAGTGCGGGGAGGGCTTTGTGCAGGGCGCCGCGCTCCGGAGACACAAGAAGATCCACGCGGTGGGCGCGCCCTCGGTCTGCAGCAGCTGCGGACAGAGCTACTACCGGGCTGGCGGGGAGGAGGAGGAGGATGACGAGGCCGCGGGCGGGCGGTGCCCCGAGTGCCGCGCTGGGGAGGGCCGGTAGGGGCGGGGCCCGAGGGGGGGCAGGGCCCCTCGGGCTTGGCGGGAACGACGACGTGCAAGACCAAGAGACCCAGGGAGAAGCGGACGGGGTGCGATGGACCCCGCGGTGTCCCAGGCTCCCCGCCCTCCTCTGCCCCCGCGCCGTGCACTGGGGGGTATTAGGGCCAGTTCACTTCTCCGCCTCAAGACGCTGCTTCCCTCAGCCTGGCCTGCCCTTCCTAGGTTATCGGCCTGCGAGCCAGAGACGGACGATGGAGAGAAGTGTAGGGGCCGAGCGGCGCCCAGGCCTCAAGCGGAAGGCCATTTTCCCTCCTCTTCCTCAGTTGTCCGGGGTGGGGGTGGGGGTGCTGCGAGGAATGGAGAAACCAGGCCCTTTGCGTTTAGAGGGTCCCAGAGAGGGAAGGGAAATAGGGGCCCCTTTCTTAGAATTTTCTTTTAATCAGCCCACCTTTTGACTCCCCGCCCGCCCCAATCCATTATTTTTTTTCTGCCTTCCGGGTCCCATCCGTTCTTAGAGCTCGAGTCGTTCCTTCCCCTCCTGGATTCCGGGTAGCAGAGGCGGCCCCTGTGCCCAGCAAAGCCCCGCAGGAGGCGGGTGCTCGTTTGTCCCAGGCCTGGGCGTGGTGGAGGAAGGGGTGCTAGAATAATAAATGGCACTATCCAAACGTCCCCCTCTGCGTGGTTCTTGAGTCCGGGAGGGAGAAGGGCAAGAGGGGTAAACGGAGGGGCAGCAGCAGAGTGTCAGCCGCGCCCCGGGAGTGGCCCGTTGGGTCACCCACGGAGAGTGCTGGGCAGGGCGGCCTGTCCCTGGATATCCTCACTGCGGTGCGGGCGCTCACAGGGCCTGGGAGCCCCTTGTAGATGGGGCAGGGCGGACTGGTCGGGGCCAGGCCTGCCCGCCACAGTGGAAGGAGCCCCACGGCCTCAGCCACCCTCTCACAGGGGCGGCTGGCTTCCTCCACTTCTATCGTGGGGCTCCCGCCCCTAACCCCAAAAGCATCCTCCTCCTGCCTCCAGCTTCTGGGGAGACACCGCCTGCAAAGGGCGCACATCTCCCTGCCTGGGCCGTTCACGGGGCTGGTCCCGTGGTTGCGTCTCCCTGCGGAGGAGGCTGGGAGATGAGGTCCCGGCGGCTGCTGCTTGAGGGACAGGACCCCCCCGCCCCCCACGGGACTCCTCCCGGAGGGTGCGCTCAGCTGTCTCTGCTGCAGGGGCCAGGCGCTTGGTCCCATAGAGCCGCTGCAGCCGCCCTGCCAGGTGAGCCCTGTTGTTCATGATCAGAAGGGGGTTCGACCCTGGTGACTGGTTTCCTGGACCCACAGCCCAGATCCTGAGGACCATGTTCCTGGGGCCTTGGGAGGCCGCAGTGAGGGTCCCAAAGGGGTATTTTCAACCTGGCTGAAGGCTGCGATTGCTCAGGAGCGATTGGAGGCGGCAAGCTGCAGGCGCCTTTGACTTGGGGGTTTCATAGTAGAGGGGGACTTGAAGGAGAAATTAGGATTTCCAGTTAGAACCCTTAATCTGCCCTTTCACACCCTGATGTGCTTGAGCAGGGTCCTGGGGCCTCATCTGGAGGCTGGGGGTTTAGAAACCAGGGCCACTGATGGTCTACAGATCCTGGAGGATTTGTTAGAGGACTAGGGAGTGATTGTGAGTCAGAAAAGCATGTTCTCAAGTGGCCACTGCCTTGCTTAGATAATTGGTATTGCATGTCAGTTTATTTTGAAATTTCAGGTCACTCGAAAGGAGGGGGTGAACCTTGGCGGTTCAGAGTGGGCTGGGTTAGCAAAGACTGAGGAAGCATTGCTCAGTGCTCCTTAGGGTCCTTTTGTGGAGCCCTGGCCTTGGGCGCTTCTGGAGGCCTGGGAGGATGGGAGGTGCCCTGTCTGGTAGCATTGGCAGCTCGGTGCCCTGTAAGGTGGGCACACTGAGTCGAGTCTCGGGCCAGCCTCCTCCTCTACCTGCCCCAGGATATGGTGGCAGGAGCTGCTGACACCTACAGCAAGAAAGATTCAGGGCCAGTTTGCACCCTGCCCCTTAAGGCTGTGTGACCCTGGGCAAGTGGACTAACCTCTCTGACCCTTGCCTGCCTGCCTTGTGTGACTGTGTGTGTGGAGGGGGGATCCCCAAGCCATGTGTTAACTCACTGGAGCTGCCCTCCCAGGTGTGAGCAAAGATGCAGGGGCGAGGAGCCAGGTTCAAATCCCAGCTCTGCACTACTCGTCCCCCTTTATAATACAGAACTCAGCGAGCTCACATGACCACCGTGACATCAGCCTGCACCAGACCCAGCACCTGACCTGTGCTTTGGTGTCACACGCCGTCCGTTACCGATTCATGCACTCAGGTAGTCACTGCCCACCCCTCACTCACTCCACAAATGTGTTTTGGGCAGCAGCCCCGTGCCCAGTGGGCGCGGCATGGGTCTCAGGTAAAGAAAGGAACACTAGTTCTTGTGGCACTTGTCGTCAGCCCTGTACTGCACCTGTGTTGGAGCTGCTCACCCATGGCAACGTGAGGCTGGGCGGCCACTCCATGCTCACGAACCCACCCTGGCAGTGACGGCAGAAGTTCCTTCGGCCCCCATTCCTCTCCTGCTCACTTTGGGGGAGGGCACGCACAGACTCGTTCATGCCCCTCACAGAGTCCAGTCCTCACAAAGGCCCTGTGTGGTCGGCATCATTCCTCGTCTGCTGCTGCCGAAGCTGGTACGAGGAGAGGAAGCAGTCTGCCCAGGCTACTGGTTTGTAAAGTGGTAGAACCTTAATCTGGATCTAAAGTCCTGACACCCATGCCTCCCACCTCCGGCCCCCTGCTGAGTTGATCCACTTAATCTTAGATGTTTATCGGGCACTTCTTTCCTGTGAGGGACTCTGCTAACCATGGGGGCACAGCAGTGACCTCAACAGGCACAAATCTCTGCTGTCATGGGGGCTGGGAGGGGACACACACAGCTAAGGGCTGAAGGGACAAAAAGAGGCTCCCAGGAGGCAGGAGGTAGAGGAGTCCTGGGCAGGGGGCAGGTGTGACAGGCAATACCAGGGGAGTGGAAAGGGACCCTCCACCCAGCTTACTCCCCAGCGTGAAGGCAGTGTTTATCTGGAAGTGATTTTATTCCATATATCCCCATTTCCCTAAGGGTAGCCTGGAGAGTGTAGGTTCCAGGGAATATTGATAAGATGTTTGGAGAAAACAGGATCTTGTGTTCAAGTAACCTGGGAAAATGCTGGATTCAAGTTTTTTTCTTTTTTTTGAGATGGAGTTTTGCTCTGTCACCTAGGCTGGAGTGCAGTGGTGCGATCTTGACTCACTGCAACCTCTGCCTCCTGGGTTCAAGCAATTCTGTCTCAGCCTCCCAAGTAGCTGGGATTACAGGCACCTGCCACCACACCCGGCTCATTTTTGTATTTTTAGTAGAGATGGGGTTTCACCATATTGGTCAGGCTTGCCTTGAACTCCTGACCTCAAGTAGTCCACCCACCTTGGCCTCCCAAAGTGCAGGGATTACAGGCGTGAGCCACTGCGCCCTGCCGGATTGAAGTTTTCTCATACACAAAACAGTACTTGGCAGGTGGAAGGTGCTGAGCCGAGATTTAGTTGACTGGATGAATTATAAAACTAGCCCTCCACACCCACCTGGCCCAGAGCTTTTCACTGTGGTTCTGTATACCCGGGTGGGGCTGGGGGCCAGGGCAGGGGTAGGTGATAACATGCAGCATTTTCTGAACTTGTTCTGTCAGAAAACCTTCATTTATAGAGCACACTGCAGGCCATCCTTAGAGAAGTGCATGCATGTGAATTGTGTGTCTCTCTGCATGTATGGTTGCATGTCTCTGTGTGGATAGTGTGTGTGTATCTTTGTGCATATGTATGTCTGTGTGCATGTGGGTATGTGTGTGTCTGTGGTATACATCCATCCATCCTTCCCCTCATATCTACCGCTCAAAGAGGCTGTGGGGTGGGGACGGAGTTGCCTCTGGCACCATTGATTTTGCCTCCTCTCCTGCCTTGATGGACAAGTCTATCCAGAAATTCCCTATCTTCTGGCGCCGGTCTTTCAGCACCATGGACAGAGATTCCCCCCCACCCCTCCACCCCCACAGCTGAGTCTGGAATGGCGGAGCTCAGTTTAATCCATACGCATTCCCTTTTCACGCCTCCCGATCACTTCAAAGAGGGTATTGTTCCCATTTTACAGATAAGGGAACAGAGGCTTTGGGGAGGTTAAACAGTCCTCCAGTCTCTCACAGCTGATAAGTAGTAGAGCTTAATAGTCAGAATCTAATGCCAACACTTAAATCAGTCTATCTGTACCTTATGGGATGCTTGTGAAGTGGGGTGGCCACTAGCCATGACAGCAAGTAGACTGTGGATGGACAGCCTCATTCAGGCTGGTGGGGACTCTAGCAGGGGGATTTGGATCAGCAATTGATATTTGGTCACAAATAAGATTTTTTTTTTTTTTTTTTAAAGTAATGGATACTTGGAGGAAGAGATTACTTACCAAATCTCAACTCCCAGATTCCTTATTCCTCTCCCTGCATTATCCCTTGAAATACTCAGTGAATCTACAAGTGGGTTTAAAACGTAAATTTATCAGGCTGGGCGCGGTGGCTCACGCCTGTAATCCCAGCACTTTGGGACGCCAAGGCAGGCAGATCTCCTAAGGTTGGGAGTTCGCGACCAGCCTGACCAACACGGAGAAACCCCATCTCTAATAAAAATGCAAAAAATTAGCTGGGTATGGTGGTACATGCCTCTAATCCCATCCACTCGGGAGGCTGAGGCAGGAGAATCGCTTGAACCTGGGAGGCAGAGGTTGCAGTGAGCTGAGATCGTACCATTGCACTCCAGCCTGGGCAACAAGAGCAAAACTCTGTCTCAATAAATAAATAAACACAAACAAACAAACGTGCTCCAGCCTGGGCAACAAGAGCGAAACTCCGTCTCAATAAATAAATAAAATAAATTTATCAAATGAAAGCATTCCTTGCATATTATTCTGCTCCTTGCGTATGTATCTCTATCATCATCATGTATCATGTATATATCGACTATACATCATCTACATATATTATCATTTATATACCAATCCATTGTCTTCTATTATTCCATCTATGAATCAATTATGTCATCTGTCATCTATATGTAGCTGTCATTTATGTATCAGTCATCTATTATCATTACACCACCTATCCATGTGTCTATCAATCATTTATAATCTATATATATGTATATCATGTATTACCTACTTACATAGATATGTTTCAATTTATCATCTACCTCCGTAGTACATATCTGTTATCTTCCTATCTTCACCATCTATTATCTCTCAATAATCTATTTGTGTACTATATCTGTTATCTGTCATCTATCTTTAGCTATCATTTATGTGTCTATCAACTATACCTATTTATGTATCTACCTATGATTGTTCCAGAGAGCCTTATCTACATTTATTTTAAAAAACACTTTCAAAGCGTTCCTTTGTGCAGATACAGTGTTTAATTCCTGACTGACGTGCAGTCTGTCTGTTTCTAGTCTGCTACTGTAGCAATGCAGCAGGAAGAATCCGACCAAATCCGACCCCACACCCTGTGCTGCTTGTCCTGACAGGAACTGCGGGATGAAGGGGAATGTGCGTTTGGATCCCAACAGATCCGGCTGTATCACCCTCCCCAGAGGTCAGACACTTATCATGTCCCCAAGAATGTATGAAATGACTGTCTCCTACCTACTCTCCGCAGTGAGGGCTTGGATATCGCTGATAGCTGGGACCCTGGGGAGCAAGGTGACGGTTTAATGTGCACCACTGTGTGCCGGGTACTTCATTAATACCTTGTTTAGACCGGGCACGGTGGCTCACGCCTGTAATCCCAGCACTTTGGGAGGCCAAGGCGGGCAGATCACCTGAGGTCAGGAGTTTGAGACCAGCCTGACCAACATGACGAAACCCCGTCTCTACTACAAATATGAAAATCAGCTGGGCGTAGTGGCGGGCGCCTGTAATCCCAGCTACTCGGGAGGCTGAGGCAGGAAATTGCTTCAATCCGGGAGGCACAGTTTGCAGTGATTCGAGATCGCACCACCACGCTCCGACCTGGGCAAAAGTGAGATTCCATTTCAAACAAAACAAAATGAAACAAAACAACCTCGTTTAACCCTGCACTCTACAGACGGGAAAGCAGGCTCAGAGGGAAGGGACTTATCCAGGACTTAAAACAAGACACAGCAAAGCTGGTTTCAGCCGCCTGGCTTTGCCCACACTGTTTAGACACGGCTGGGTGTCGCTAGTCACAGAGAAGCAAGCCGGCTCAGAGAAGTGAAGCCACTCGCTTCAGATCACACGCTCAGTAAATGAGGAACCCGACACAAACTCAGGACAGTCGGACCCCGCGCCGAGCTGCTTTGACAGCGCAGCCGCCTGGGGAGTCGCCCCCGACTAGGCCTCCGCTCCAGGCACTGGGGACGCAGCGGGGCGGACACACTAGTCCCTGCCCTTAGGGATACAGACCGCGGCCTTCAGACCAGGAAGTGAGCTGGGTGGCGGGTCCCCTTCCTCTCGCCCACGTCTGTCTGGATCTCACTCCCCTGGGACCCGCCTCCCCTACAGCTGCCTGTCACACCTGCCCATGCCCGGGACCTCCTCCATGTCTCACCCCCGGGGGTCTCTTTTTGTCTCTTCAGTCCTCATTTGTGTGTGTCCCCTCCCAGCCACTCCCACTCCCCGGGAGGGCAGAGACTGTGCCTGTCGAGGTCACCGCCGCGTCCCCTTGCTTAGCAGAGCCGCCGGCAGGAAGTGCGTGCCCGATAAACACGGGCGAGTCAGTGGACGGAGAGGCTGAGCCGCGAGGGAAGAGGGGAACTTCCAAGGGCAGTTCAGGAAGCGCGGTCCAGGCGGGGCCACGGCAGGGGAGAGGCCCTGTGGGGTGGGGCGCAAGGAGCACTCGTTCACGTGCAGCAATAGCCACAGATGCAAAGCGCCCCAGCTGGAAGGAAGTTGAGTGGGAAGGAGGCGGTTAGGGTAGGAAGGCGGGATGTGGCGCCCCCTAGTGACCATGTCACCGCCGTGGTCATCATCAGCACTGTTAGACCCAAGCCCCTCGAGCCCAGCCGCTCCCTA
>NW_026652287.1:103049589-103102393 GCF_009828535.3 Hylobates moloch | reverse complement strand
CCCAGCCGCTCCCTAGTGGCCATTCCACCCCGCTGTGGTCATCAGCATTGTTAGACCCAAGCCCCTCGAGCCCAGCCGCTCCCTAGTGGCCATTCCACACCGCTGTGGTCATCAGCACTGTTAGACCCAAGCCCCTAGAGCCTAGCCTCTCCCTAGTGGCCATTCCACCCCGCTGTGGTCATCAGCACTGTTAGACCCAAGCCCCTCGAGCCCAGCCGCTCCCTAGTGGCCATTCCACCCCGCTGTGGTCATCAGCATTGTTAGACCCAAGCCCCTAGAGCCCAGCCTCTCCCTAGTGGCCATTCCACACCGCCGTGGTCATCAGCATTGTTAGACCCAAGCCCCTCGAGCCCAGCCACTCCCTAATGACCATGTCACATCTGTGGTCATCAGCATTGTTAGACTCAAGCCGCTCGAGCCCAGCCGCTCCCTAGTGACCAGGCCACCCCGCTGTGGTCATCAGCATTGTTAGACGCAAGTCCCTCGCTCAGCCGCTCCCTAGTGACCAGGCCACACCGCCGTGGTCATCATCAGCATTGTTAGACCCAAGCCCCTCGAGCTCAGCCTCTCCCTAGTGGCCATTCCACACTGCCGTGGTCATGATCAGCATTGCTGGATCTGAGCCCTTCGAGCTCAGCAGTTTCAGACCAGGCTCTGGAATATCCCTGCTGACACAGGGAGGAGAGGAGAGGTGGCTGCACAGCCTAACCACGGGCCTCTGGTTTGAAAACTCATTTCTCTTTGCTAAACCCCATTTCCTCATTTGTAAAACGAAGAGCCTGGAATGAGTGTTTCAACTAAAGCCAAAAGAGGCAGTTGTGCCACAAGCATCCAGCTCCGTGCATGAGGTTAATTCGGGGTTCCAGGTGCACCCCACGGGACTGGAGACAGCACCAGGCTAATAAGGGAGCCAGTGTGAGATGGGAGAGTGGGGAAACCAGAGCACTGTAGCCCTGGAGAAAGGAGCTCCATTTCCAGCTTACACTGATTGTGGTCCCCCGTGAGAAGTCAGACCTAATGATGCAGTTTTTTTTTTTTTTTTTTTTTTGAGGCAGAGTCTCGCTCTGTTGCCCAGACTGGAGTGTAGTGGCACCATCTCGGCTCACTGCAAGCTCTGCCTCCCGGGTTCAAGTGATTCTCGTGCCTTAGCCTCCCAAGTAGCTGGGACTACAGGCGCCCGCCACCACACCCGGCTAATTTTTTATATTTTTAGTACAGACGGGGTTTCACCGTGTTAGCCAGGATAGTCTCAATCTCCTGACCTCGTGATCCGCCCACCTCGGCCTCTCAAAGTGCTGGGATTACAGGCATGAGCCACCATGCCTGGCCTTCATTTTTTATTTAATTTTTCTTGAGGCAGAGTCTCATTCTGTCACCCACACTGCAGTGCAGTGGCACGATCTCGGCTCACTGCAACCTCTGCCTCCCGGGTTCAAGTGATTCTTGTGACTCAGCCTCCTGAGTAGCTGGGACCACAGGTGTGCGCCACCACCCCTGGCTAATTTTTATTTTTCTTGGAGATGGGGTTTCACCATGTTGGCCAGGTTGGTCTCAAACTCTTGAATTCAAGTAATCCATCCCCCCCATCAGTCTCCCAAAGTGCTGGGATTATAGGCGTGAGCCACCGTACCTGGCCTGATTTTTTTTTTAATAGAGAAGCTGGCAAGACAGATTTAAGTAACATGTAACATCATAATTATTAGACTTTCTTCCTTAATATCTCCATGATTCAAGCCAGCAACAGTATGTTGAAAGAAAAACAGTGGAATACCTCCATGAGAACCAAATAAAACATATTGCTGTAGACCAAGCTCGTCCAACCCACCTTATTTTGTTGTTGTTCTGTTTGTTTTACGCTTTTAGCAGCCTGAAGCCATGGAGTTTAGTTTCTGTCTCTAGTGGTAAGTGGAAAAGAGGGATGAGGAAGGGTCTTTAGTGGTCCAACCACAAACAGAAACTGAGAACCCATGACTGTATTCTCTCCCTTGGACACCCCTGCTTAGTCTGTTCAAGCTGCTCTAAGAAAATATGTAGTGTGGGTGCCTTAAACAACAGACACTCATTTCTCACAGTTCTGGAGGCTGGAAGTCTAAGATCCAGGTGCTGGCGTGTCTGGTGTCTGGTGAGGGCTGCTTCCCAGTGTGCGGATGGCGGCCTTCTCCCTAGGTCCTCCTGGGAAGGAAAATGGGAAAATTGGGCAGAGAGAGAAGGAACGTCTCTGACATGTCTCCTCTCTGATAAAAGAAAAACTTCAGCCGAATTAAATTTAAAGGAGTTTAATGGAGCAATGAATGATTCGTGAATCACGCAGCCCCCAGAATCACAGCCGATTCAGAGACTCCAGCACAACCACGTGGTGGAAGGGCTGTAGACATAAAAGAGGGAAAGATGTACAGAAATCGGAGGGGAGGTACAGAACAGCTGGATTGGTAAACAGCCCGGCATTTGCCTTAATTCAAATTTTTATTTTTGAGATGGAGTTTCTCTCTTTCACCCAGGCTGGAGTGCAGCGGTGCGACCTTGGCTCACTGCAACCTCTGCCTCCAGGGTTCAAGCGATTCTCCTGCCTCAGCCTCCCAAGTCGCTGGGATTACAGGTGCCCACCACCACGCCCGGCTAATTTTTTGTATTTTTAGTACAGATGGGGTTTCACACCATGTTGGTAAGGATGGTCTCGAACTCCTGACCTCAGGTGATCCACCCGCCTCGGCCTCCCAAAGTGCTAGGATTACAGGTGTGAGCCACTGCGTCTGGCCTGATTTTTGTATTTTTAGTAGAGATGAGGTTTCGCCATGTTGGCCAGGCTGGTCTTGAACTTCTGACCTCAGGTGATCTGCCCGCCTCGGCCTCCCAAAGGGCTGGGATCACAGGCTTGAGCAGCTACACCCAGCCTGTCACCTGTGTTTGAACAAGCCCTCACCCACTCTTTCCCACGCGGTCCCTCACATCGCCTGCCTGGCATTTGAGTTTGTGGCCCTCATCCCCAAGTATGTGTCAGGATAGGACAGGTTATGCTGCAAGCAAACAGCCCCCACGTCAGGGGCTCACAACACTCAACGTTTTGTCTTGTTTGTGTTCCGTGCCTGCCGTGGGTTGTGGGGAGCTCTGCTCCATGTTGTCAACTCTCTGGGACTCACCATTTGCCGTGGCCAGGCAGAGGGACTTGGCAAATCCTGTACTGCTCTTGAAGTCTCCAGCCAGAAGTGACACACCCTTCTTCTGCTCACAGTTCATCCCCCACAGCAAGGCACATGGCCATGCCCGGCTTTCAGGGAGCTGGGAAGTACAGTCCTAGTATGTGTCTGGGAGGGAAAATGGGAAAATTGGGCAAAGGATTATAGTGATTCTGGGTGTAATCCAACATGCTGCTTCTCAGAAACCAAGTGAGCCTCAGCTGTGCATCTCACCTGAATCTATCTTCTCAGTGTTCTGTGTCCTGTGGTCTCAGTGACAGGTCCTGTTCCTTTCACCTCAGGGCAAGCCCCAGCCCAGCTGGCTCCACCAATGCCAGGACTGGCCTGGATGCTTGTCCACTTCAGCCCTGAGCCTGGGCTGAAGCTGCTGAGGCTCTGCATCCCGCTGGCCTCCTTCCTCTGGATGAGGGGGTAAAGATGATTGCTCACAGTTGCATCTAGGGTGTCAGCCCTCTGGGAGCTGCAGATGCACTGTCATTTCTGGTGGGATGAAACACTGCCCAGACCACATCTGGTTCTGTGGCTCCATCTACCTGCCTCTCCTTAGCTGCATTCGCCACTGTGACTGGTGCAATACAGAAATGCTCACTGCAACCGGGCAAGGTCAATATTCTTATTCTGGACCTTCCTTAGGGCTGGTAGGGGAGTGCCGGTCTCTATCAGCTCTCTGCTGCCACCACCTGGATTCTTGAGAACTGCAGTGTCTGTGAAATCACGAAAAGTCGTGGTCCTGGATAAAGGATGGTAAAGTGTATTATATAACATACCATGTAAAGGCATGGGTCTCTGTTAGACAGACAGTGTTTTTGTTCATCTGGTAAAAGTCACATAACAAAAGTCACATAACAACCCATTTTAAAGTGCACAATTCAGTAGCATTTGGTACATTTACAGTGTTGTAGAACCATCATTTCTGTCTAGTTCCAAAACATTTTTGTCATCCGAAAAGGAGGCCTTCTACCCATTAGACAGTCACTCCCCATTCCCACCTTTGCCTCAGTCACTACAAGCTGATTTGAGACAGGCCTCGTTTTGCATCGAGGGCGGTGATTGCTTCGGCAATCCACACAGGAGGAGCTTAGCCCCAGCATTCTGCATGGTGAGTGGAGCCTGGGGCTTGTCTGGAAGCTGGACTTGCTTGTACAGCAAGTACGTTTTATGTGTGTGTGTTTAGGTTATTCGGGAAAGGATGGCTCATGAAAAGTATATGGTGGTGGTAGGGGAAAAGCTTTAGGGTCCTGGTCAGCAATGTACTAGTCTTACCATCCTGTTCAAGAGACCAACCTTTCTGAGCTCCAGCTTTTTCATCCTTTAAAGATGGTAAATGACATTTATCTCGCATATTTACTTTGAAGATTGAAGGAGATAACTTATGCAAAGAACTGAGCAAAGGCTGGGCACGGTGGCTCACGCCTGTAATCCCAGCACTTTGGGAGGTCAAGGCGGGCAGATCATCTGAGGTCAGGAGTTCAAGACCAGCCTGGCCAACACAGCAAAATGCTGTCTTTACTAAAAATACAAAAGTTAGCTGAGTGTGGTGGCGTGCACCTGTAATCACAGCTACTCGGGAGGCTGAGACAGGAGAATCGCTTGAACCTGGGAGGCGGAGGTTGCAGTGAGCCAAGATGGTGCCACTGTACTCCAGCCTGGGCAACAGAGCAAGACTGTCTCAAACACACACGCACACACCCCAAGCCAAAGAACTGAGCCAAGTGACTGTCAAATAGAGGTAACTGGTAGATGGTCCTGGTTCTTCTTCCTCATCATCGACAAAGCCTGAACTTTGACAACTCATTCTGGGGGCTTAACCATAGTAAGTCACTTGTGACTCCCAACTAGAGTTAGGAACCCAAAAAGCATTCATGGTATTTGGTTGCTGCTGTAGCTTAGATGACAATTTGCCAGTGTAGAAACTGCATTAGGGTTCTTCAGAGAAGCAGAACCAATATTCTGTATGTGTGTGTGTAGGCACGTGCTGCATGACATTCCAAACAATGGGCTCCATGGACCATGATGGTCGCATAAGATTATGCTGCTGAAAAAATGTCCTCGACCTGGTGCTGTCATAGGCCTTGTAACATCACAGTGCAATGCACAACTCACGTGTGTGCTGATGCTCTAAACAGGCCAACTGTGCTGCCAGTTGTATAAAAGTCTAGCACATACCAGCCTGGCCAACATGGTGAAACCCTGTCTCTACTAAAAATACAAAAATCAGCCGGGCACGGTGGTTCACACCTGTAATCCCAGGACTTTGGGAGGCCGAGGCAGGCAGATCACCTGAGATCAGGAATTCGAGACCAGCCTGACCAACATGGTGAAACCCCGTCTCTACTAAAAATACAAAAATTAGCTGGGCTTGGTGGCACGCACCTGTAATCCCAGCTACTCAGGAGGCTGAGGCAGGAGGATTGCTTGAACCCAGGAGGCAGAGGCTGCAGTGAGCTGAGATCCTGTCACTGTACTCCAGCCTGGAAGAGACAGTGAGACTCCGTCTCAAACAAACAAACGAACAAACCCCCCCCCCCCCAAAAAAAAAATTAGCCGGGCGTGGTGGCGCACGCCTGTAGTCTCAGCTATTCCACTCAGGAGGCTGAGGCAGGAGAATCGCTTCAACCTGGAAGGCAGAGGTTGCAGTGAGCTGAGATCCTGTCATTGCACTCTAGCCTGGGAGACAGAGTGAGACTCTGTCTAAAAAAACCCCAAAAAACAACAAAAAACAAAAATTAGCCAGGTGTGGTGGTGCATGCCTGAAGTCTCAGCTATTTCACTCAGGAGGCTGAGGCAGGAGAATCCCTTTAACCTGGAGGGCAGAGGTTGCAATGAGCCAAAATCACGCCATTGCACTCCAGCCTGGGTGACAGAGCAAGACTCCATCTCAAAAAAAAACAAAACAAACAAATAAACAAAAGCCTAGTACGTATTATGTACAGCACATAGTACCTGATAATTGTAATAAATGACTATGTTACTGGTTTACCTATTTACTATACTATACTTTTTTGTTGAGATGGAGTTTTGCCTTGTCACCCAGGCTGGAGTGCAGTGGCGCAATCTTGGCTCACTGCAGCCTCCGCCTCTCAGGTTCAAGCAATCCCCCCACCTCAGTCTCCTGAGTAGCTGGGACCACAGGCGCATACCACCACACTCAGCTACTTTTTTTGTACATTTGGTAGAGACGGGTCTCACTATGTTGCCCAGGCTAGTCTTGAGCTCCTGAGCTCAAGTGATCTGCCTGCCTCAGCCTCCCAAAGTGCTGGGATTATAATAGTCGGCCACGGCACCCGTGTATACTATATTTTTTAAACGTTAGAGCGTACTCCTACTTACAAAAACAAAACAACAACAACAAAAACAATTAATTGTAGAGCAGCCTCAGGCAGGTCGTTCTGGAGGAACCCAGAACTGTTGTCATAGGAGAGGACAGCTCCATGTGTGTCACTGCCCCTGAAGACCTTCTAGGGGGACAAGATATGGAGTTAGAAGAGAAGGATCTTGATGATGCTGACCCTGTGCAGGCTAGGCTAATGTGTGCGTCTTTCTTAATAAAAAATTAAAACGTTAAAAAAATTAGGAAAAAGATTATAGAATAAGGATATACAGAAAGAAAATCTTTCTATACAGTTGCACAATGCATATGTGTGCATACGTGTGTGTATGTGTGTTTAGAGACAGCCTGGCTCTCTTGTCCAGGCTGAAGAGCAGTGGTATGAACATAGCTCACTGCAGTCTTGAACTACTGGGCTCAAGTGATCCTCCCACCTCAGCCTCCCAAGTAGCTGGGACTATAGGCATGTGCCACCATGCCTGGCTAATTAAAAAATAATTATTTCCTGTAGAGGTGGGGGTCTCACTATGTTGTACAGGCTGGTCTTGAACTCCTGGGGGATCCTCCTGCCTCAGTCTCCCCAAGTGCTGAGATTACAGGTGTAAGCCATCGTGCCTGATCTATGTTTGTGTTTTAAGCTAAGTGTTATTACAAGAGTCAAAAAATTAAAAAAAATTTAAAAGTTAGCTGGGCACAGTGGCTTATACCTGTAATCCCAGCACTTTGGGAGGCCGAGGCAGATGGATCACCTGAGGTCAGGAGTTCGAGACTAGCCTGGCCAACATGGTGAAACCCCATCTCTACTAAAAATACAAAAATTAGCTGGATGTGGTGGCAGGCGCCTGTAGACCCAGCTACTCGGGAGGCTGAGGCAGGAGAATCGCTTGAATGCAGGAGGCAGAGGTTGCAGTGAGCCAAGATCACGCCATTGCACTCCAGCCTGGGCAACAGAGAGAGACTTTGTCTCAAAAATAAATAAAGTTTATAAAGTAAAAATGTTACAGTAAGCTAAGGTTAATTTATTCTTGAAGAAAGAATTTTATAAATTATCGTAGCCTAAGTGTGCAGTGTTTATAAAGTCTACAGCAGTGTAGAGTAACGTCCCAGCCTTCACATTCACCCACCACTCACCCAGAGCAGCTTCCAGGTCTGCAAACTTCATTCACGGTAAGTGCCCCATATAGGTATACCATCTTCAAATATTTTCTTCAGTATTTTGTTGTAACTTTTCTACGCTTAAATACACAAATACTTACTGTTGTGTTACCGTTGCCTATAGTATTCAGTACAGTAACATGTTGTCCAGGTTTGTAGCCTACAAGCAATAGGCTCTAAGAGCAAATAGGCTCCAGCCTGTGTAACATAGCGAGAGCCCATCTCTACAGAAAATAAGAATCATTTTTTTTAAATGGAGTCTGGCTCACGCCTGTAGTCCCAGCACTTTGGGAGGCCGAGGTGGGCGGATCACAAGGTCAGGAGATTGAGACCATGCTGGCTAATATGGTGAAACCCCGTTTCTACTAAAAATATAAAAATTAGCCGGGCGTGGTGGCAGGCACCTGTAGTCCCAGCTACTCGGGACTCTGAGGCGGGAGAATGGAGTGAACCCGGGAGGCGGAGCTTGCAGTGAGCCGAGATCGTGCCACTGCACTCCAGCCTGGGCGACAGAGCGAGACTCCATCTCAAAATAAATGAATGAATGAATGAATGAATGAATGAATGAAAGAAACGGAGTCTTTCTCTGTCACCCAGGCTGGAGTGCAGTGGTGTGATCTCGGCTCACTGCAACCTCTGCTTCCCAGGTTCCAGCAATTCTCCTCCCTCAGCTTTTGAAGTAGCTGGGACTATAGGCGTGCGCCACCATGCCCAGCTGCTTTTTGTATTTATAGTAGAGATGGGGTGGTCCCCATGTTGGCCAGGCTGTTCTCCAACTCGTGACCTCAGGTGATCCACCTGCTTCAGCCTCCCAAAGTGCTGGGATTACAGGCATGAGCCACCGCACCCGGCCTAGAAAATAATTATTTTTTAATTAACTGGGCACGGTGGCACACGCCTGTAGTCCCAGCTGCTTGGGAGGCTGAGGTGGGAGGATGGCTTGAGCCCCGTAGTTCAAGGCTGCAGTGAGCTGTGATTATGCCACTGCTCTCCATAAAGCCTAGGTGTATGGTAGGCTGTATTATCTAGTTTTGTGTAAATACACTCGATATTTTCACACGACTGATGATGCAGTTCTCAGAACAGAGAGAGAGAGGTTTATTATGAGAATTGGCTCATATGATTGTGCAGGCTGAGGAGTCTCACGATCTGCTGTCTGCAGGCTGGAGAATGAGGAATGCCTGTGGGGCGGTTCCAGTCCAAGTCCAGAGGCCTGAGAACCAGGGGGGCCAAGGGTGCAAATCCCAGTTCCAGGGCAGGAGGAGATAGGCGTCCCCACTCCAACAGGCAGGCGGGGAGCAAACAAGGTAAATGACTCCCTCCTCTACACCTTTTTTGTTCTATTCAGACTCTCATGAGATGAGTCCACTCACAGAAGGGAGGGCAATCTGCATGACTAAGTCCACGAATTCAAACAGTAATCTCAACCAGAAACACCCTCCCAGACACACCCACAAACAAGGCTTAATCTGGGAACCCCGTGGCTCAGGCATGTTGACACATAAAACCTACTATCACAGACAAGCAGGTCCAACGTGGCGGGTTCGGCAAGAGGATGGGCTAGGGCCTTAACCTGAGCGGTCCTGTGTACCCTCAACCGTTCAAGCTGCCAGGAAGCCCCTTTCCAGGATTGCACCACCAATCCCTGGCGCCCACCTCATAACCCTTACAGAAACGCAGGTAAACAGCGGAATAGTTAGTCTGGGACAAACAGGGAACACAGACAAGCTAGTATGCAAGACCCTCATCTCCAGCAGAGGTCAGCGAAATGCCCCAAAGGCCAAATGGAGCCAGCTGCCTGTTTCTGAAAATAAAATGTCATGAGAACACAGCCACACCTGTTTGCTTTTGTGTTTTCTTCAAAATGTTTCTATTTTTTAATTAAAAACATTTAAAATGGACAAAAATCCTATATATTCATGGTGTGCAATCTGCTGTTTTGAAATTTGTTTACAGCCAGGTGTGGTGGCTCATGCCTGTAATCCTAGCACTTTGGGAGGCCGGGGCAGATAGATCACCTGAGGTCAGGAGTTGCAGACCAGCCCGGCCAACATGGTGAAACCTCATCTCTACTAATACAAAAATTAGCTGGGTGTGGTGGTGGGCACCTGTAATCCCAGCTACTTGGGAGGCTGAGGCAGGAGAATTGCTTGAACCTGGGAGGCAGAGGTTGCAGTGAGCCAAGATCCTGCCACTGTACTCCAGCCTGGGTGACAGAGCAAGACTCCATAAAAAAAAAATTGTATACATTATGGAACGGCTAAATTGAGCTGATTAACTTGTACATTACCTTACATGCTTATTTTTTTGTGGTAAGAATATTTAACAGCAGGGCTGGGCGTGGTGGCTCGTGCCTGTAATCCCTGTGCTTTGGGAGGCCGAGGCAGGAGGATCCCTTGAGCCCAGTTCAAGACCAGCCTGGACAACATAGGGAGACCCTGTCTCAACAAAACGAAACAAAAAACACTTAACATCTACTCACTTAGCAAGTTTCAAGTACATGATATTTTGCTGTTAACTAGGGTCACCATGTTGTATGATAATAGGTCTCCTGAGCTTATTCCTCCTGTAACATCAAAATTTACATCCTTTGACCAACACCTCCCCAGGCCCTACCTCCCCATCACCTTCAGCCTCTGGTAACCATCATTCTGCTCTCTGCTTCTGTGAGTTTGACTTTAGATTCCACATATAACTGAGATCATACAATACAGACGCTCTTCAATTTACGACGGGGCTACGTCCTGATAAACCCACTATAAGTTGAAAATACAGGTTGAAAATAATTTTTAATTTTTGAGACAGTGTCTCAGTCTGTCACCCTGACTGGAGTGCAGTGGTGCAATCATAACTCACTGCAGCTTTGGTCTGGTCTCAAACCATCCTCCTGCCTCAGCCTCCTGAGCAGCTGGGACTACAGGTGTGCACCATGTCTGGCTAATTAAAACAAATTATTTTTTTTTTAGAGATGGGGTCTCACTATGTTGCCCAGTCTACGGAAATGCATTTAATATATTTAACCCACAGAAGGTCATAGCTTAGCCTAGCCTACCTTACACCTGCTCCTAACGCTTACATTATCCTCCAGTTGGGTAAAATCATCCAACACAAAGTCCATTTTAGAATAAAGTGTTGACTATTTCATGTGATTGATTGCATACTGAGAGTGAAAGAC
Source organism: Hylobates moloch (assembly GCF_009828535.3). NCBI lineage: Eukaryota > Metazoa > Chordata > Mammalia > Primates > Hylobatidae > Hylobates > Hylobates moloch. The sequence continues at coordinate 103,091,541 of NW_026652287.1, read as the reverse complement.
AGAATGGTTCTGTGGGTACTCGAAGTACAGTTGTTACTGAACGAATGTCACTTTCATACCATTGTAAGTGAGGTCAAATCCATCACAAGTCAGGGACCATCTGTATCTTCCTGTGCCTGGCTCATTTTATTTAACGTAATATCCACCAGGTGCATCCATGTTGCAAGTGACACAATTTTCTTTGTATTTTCTGTGCTTGCTTTTACCTTGTATCAGCAGAGCCAAGCAGTTACAACAGAGACTAAATGGCCCCCAAAGCCTAAAATATTTACCGTTTGGCTTTTTTTGGAGACAGGGTCTCACTCTATTGCCCCGGCTGGAGTGCAGTGGTGTGATCATGGCTCACCGCAGCCTTGACCTCCTGGGGCCAAGTGATTGTTGCCCCTCAGCCTCCTGAATAGCTGGGACCACAGGCGTGCACTACCACACCTGGCTAATTTTTTTCAAGTTTATTTTTTGTAGAGACAGAGTCTCACTACATTTCCCAGGCTGGTCTTGAACTCCTGGGCTCAAGTGATGCTCCTGCCTTGGCCTCCCAAAGTGCTGAGATTGCAGGCATGAACCACCATACCTGGCCTATTTGGCCTTTTACAGAAAAAAATTGCCAACTCCTGATTTACGGTCTTAGGCAGGACTTGTCCCAGCATCTTCTCCTCCAGAGTTTCCTTTTCTGTCTCCCTCAAACAGGGTCCTCACCCTCCCGCCCGTATTCTCTCTGACCAACACTTGTGGTACACTCAGAGCTTCCTTTTTGCAGTTCTGGCTTTGGGAGTGTGACCCGAAGAACACTTGCATCAGAATAGCTTAGGAAAGCTTTTTAAAATTCATATTTCCAGGCTTCACCTGGGTCCCACCATACCAGAATTGGCCATGGGGCTCAGGAACCTGAAGCTCGCTCTCTCTCCAGTTGAGACAGTCTCACTCTGTTGCCCAGGCTGGAGTGCAGTGGCATGATCTTGGCTCACTGCAACGTCTGTCTCCCGGGTTCAAGTGATACTTGTGCCTCAGCTTCCCAAGCAGCTGGGATTCCAGGCACCTGCCACCACACCCAGCTAAATTTTTTGTTTTTAATACAGATAGGGTTTCACCACATTGGCCAGGCTGATCTTGAACTCCAGACCTCAAGTGATCCACCCACCTCGGCCTCCCAAATTGCTGGGATTATAGGCGTGAGCCACCACACCCTGCCAGGTTTCCACTATATTTTCAGGCTAATGAAAACTTCACAAGCCCTGGATACTGTGCTGATAACACCCCCTGCATAAAAGCACAGCCCTGAGCTCTCTCCACTCTGCACACCACATCTTTCACTTTCACTGCCTAATAAATTTCCAGCCTAATTTCCTGCCTTTTAACTGCTTTATTTCCTCAGGAATTCTGAATCAGATCTTGGATGGAGGCAACTATATTGGTTCATCTTTTTTTGCTTTTTAAAAAATAATTTACAAACCATGTAATTCACCCATTTTAAGGTGTACAATTAAATGATGCTTTAGTATATTCACATAGTTGTACATCTATCACTCCAAAAGGAACCCCCTTACCAGGAACAGTCACTCATTCCTTGCTCCCCTCCCAGCCCTGGGCAAACTCTTCTGGTCATTTCATATCAATGGAATCATACAAGTGGCCTTTTGTATCTGGCTTCTTTACAGAGGATAACGTTTGTGAGGTTGATCCATGTTGTAGCACGTATCGCTACTATATTCCTTTATTCTTTTATTTTTTTAAAATTGAGATGGAGTCTTACTTTGTTGCCTAGGCTGGAGTGCAGTGGCGCCATCTCGGCTCACTGCAACCTCTCTCTCCCGGGTTCAAGTGATTCTCCTGCTTCAGCCTCCTGCGTACCTGGGATGACAGGTACACGCTATTACCCTGGGCTAATTTCTGTATTTTTAGTAGAGACGGGGTTTCCCTATGTTGGCCAGGCTGGACTTGAACCCCTGACCTCAGTGACCTGCCTGCCACAGCCTCCCAAAGTGCTAGAAGTACAGGAATGAGCCACTGCATCCTTTTGTTTTTTTTTTGTTTTAAATGAGACAGGGTTTCACTCTGTCACCCAAGCTGGAGACCACAGTGGTACAATCTCAGTTCACTGCAGCCTTGACCTCCCAGGCTCGAGTGATCCTCCCACCTTAGCCTCCCAACGGGCTGAGACTACAGGCATGTACTGCCATACCTGTTTCATTTTTAGTATTTCTAGTAGTGACGGGGTTTTGCCATGTTGCACAGGCTAGTCTCAAACTCCTGGGTTCAAGTGAGCCTCCCAACTCAGCCTCCCTAGGTGCTGGGATTACAGGCATGAACCACTGTACCCAGCCTGCATTCTTTTTTCATGGCTGAATAATATTTCATTGTGTGGATAGACATTTTGTTTACCCATTCATCTGTTGATAGACACGTGAGTTGTCTGCACCTTTTAGCTGTTGTGAACAAGGATACCTACTTCATCTCTTACCTTGGTCGCAGGCGGCCTACAGGTCATTAGGCAGCTTAAAGACTGGCTGTTCTTCAAACGCTAGCTCCTGGTCCAATCAGCTGCAATGGAGGCCAGCTGCTTGGGTCTGGGGCCTGAGCATTCATCCAGGGCCCCGGCTCAGTATAGCGACTCAAAGTCACCTTGAAATTCTTAATTTTTGAACAAAGCATCCACATTTTCATTTTATGCCTGGGCCTCCAGATAATCTTGGTTGATTCAATTTTGACAATGGGGAATAAAGCTAAAGAATAAACCTGCATTCTTGGGTGTCTGCTAAACAGCCGTCACCTCCAATAGAACCAAAAAGTGGCTGATACCTTCTGAGCACGGCTGACACAGATTTCCTGTGAACCAGTCCCGTCCAGCGAGGGGAAGGGGAGGCCGCTGGGTGTGCTGGGGAGGGAGGGCTCCCTGCCTCACGTGGACCAGCGGGTCTCAGGCTGGTGCCCTGGGTAACATCCGGCTGTGTCTGGAGACTTTCTTGGTTTTCAGAACTGCGGGAGGGAAGGCACCTGGCAGGTAAAAGCAGGGACGTCACTGCATACCCGACAGCCCACAGGCGGGACCCCGATGTGGAAGTGGCCGGCCCCACTGTCAGCAGTGCCCAAGGGGAGAAAATCCACAGTGGGGATGTGGGGAGGAGCCCGCCCTGCTCCCGGAAGGGTCTCAGGGAAGAAGACGCTCTGCTGCCACCCAGCGGGCATCAGGGGAAACTCAACCAGGGAGTTGGTGTCCCGCGGGGTCCACTGACCCTGGAATTGCCTTCCCACGACACCGACTCAGGAAGCTTCTACTCAGCGATCTCAGGTGGACGTTCTGTGCCGTGCAGCTCAAAGCATCAGAGTTTGTGCGGCTGCACACACACCCCCGCTACAGCGTGGCGGGCAGGTGGAGGTGAATTCTCTATCGTTGGACTCGCGGGTGAGGGAAGGGTCCTTCCTCAGAGAGATAAGAGCCCAGACCAGCAGGGAGACAGCGCCCCCACCTGTCCCACCCACGGTGTGATGCATCAGGCCGGTCCAGGGCCCTGGGACTCACCACGGTTGCCCTCCAGGACCGGGTCCGTTGCCTTCCTGATGTTCTTCCCTCCCTGTGGTACGAATGTTAAAAATGAACAAAACAAAACAAAACAAAACACACTATGTAGGAAGGGGATGTTTTCATTGTATGTCATGTCCCGAACTTGACGAAAAAACAGCAGTGCAGAAAAAAGTTTTTCTCAGACCTCAAAGATAGCTAGTCTAGAAAAATAGAATAGTCCTAGTCTCTTGCGAACCTGCCATTTTAGCTGTGAGAACAACTGCGATCCACGCATTTGTCCTCCATTAGAAGGTAATACATTTTAGGAGAACAGGCATCTTTGTCCTGCACCATCAGCCTGAGGGCAGCGGCCAGCACACAGGGTTATAGGGTTTCTACAGACTCATCATAACTTCATCCTCTACTTTTGGAATTTAGAGTAAGAAACAAGGAGTTGGGTAGAAATCAAGGTATCATCCCTATTATTCAAAGCTCTGAGGCCAGGCTGGGTATGGTCACTCACACCTGTAATCCCAGCGCTTTGGAAGGATAAGGAAGGTGGATCACCTGAGGTCAGGAGGTTGAGACCAGCCTGGCCAACATGGAGAAACCCCATCGCTACTAAAAATACAAAAATTAGCCAGGCATAGTGGCCGGCGCCTGTACTCCCAGCTGTTCAGGAGGCTGAGGCATGAGAATTGCTTGAACCTGGGAGGCGGAGGTTGCAATGAGCCTAGATCGCACCATTGCACCTCAGCCTGGGTGACAAGAGCAAAACTGTCTCAAAAACAAACAAAAAACTGACACCACACACACACACATACACTGAAAGACTCTGAGGCAGGTGGCCTGAATCTGCAGCTTCCTAGCACTTTGCCACAGTCTTCTGCCCATCCATTCCACCCACACAAAGCTTGCTGCATGAAAGAGGAAAGTGTGTACACATCTGGAGACAGGAAGCTTGTGAAGAGCACTTAGAAGGTCCAGTTTTTCCTCCTTCCTAGCCATTAGCACCTGGGTAATTCCCTCCTCTACCCTTGGAAATGGCCAAGAGGCTCGAGATAAACTCTTTTCCAACAGGCAGCAGTGAGTACAACACAGCTTTCTGCCAGTGTGGAGTGGCACATCAGATTCTAGGCAGTTTCATGATCCTCCTCCTGGTGCTCCCATCTTGCCAGACCTCCTTCCCTCAAGTGTGGGAGGGGCTTGTGACTTACTTCTATCCAAACAGAATGTGGCAGGGTTGATGGGATCTGACTTCTGTGATGCCATGAGATTGTAAGTCTGTCTTGCTGAGCGACTGTTTTGCTGGCTTTGAAGATGCAATCTGCCATATGGAGAAGGCCAAGCAGAAAAGATCTGGGGATGGCCCGGGGCTGACAGTTGAGAAACCAAGGCCCTCAGTCCAGCAGCCTGAAAATAGATGCTCCCGGGACCCACGTGGACTTGGAAGAGGTCGTTGTCCCGGTTGGGTCTCAGATGAGACCACAGCCCTAGTCAAAACCTTCACTGCAGCCTTGTGAGACCCTGAGACAGAGGATCCAGCTGAGTCATATCTGGACTCAAACACCGAGATCACGTGTTTTAACTGCCGAGTTTGTGGTAATGTAAACAGCAACAGACAACTAATACAAGTAGGTAAATATTGGTGGAGTGAATGCTCCAGCCACTTCTACAGCTGATTTACAGAGATTCGTCTCTTCTTGAAACTGATTCTATAGGGTAAGTACAATTTTTCCTACTTTACAGATAAGAAATCAAAAGCCCATGGAGGTTGAGACTTGTATAGTGTCACAAAAATCATTCGAAACAGCCAGAATTTTAACACAGGTCAGCATCAAAAACTTGAAGCCAGGCACAGTGGCTCACACCTGTAATTGCAGCACTTTGGGAGGCTGAGGCAGGAGGATCACTTGAGCCCAAGAGTTCAAGACTAGCCTGGGCAAGATAATGAGATGTTTCTAAAAAATAAAATATTGTTTTTAAACTTGGCTTTTCCCTTTGACTTTCCCTTTGGCTGTAACTTTACAAAGTGGGATATTTGTAACTGTTGGGGGTGGGGTAGGCAGCAGTGCTCAAGATAATGCACCAGACACAGGAGGGCACTGTGTATTTTTAGCTACATATAAGGTGATCAACCTTTAGCAAGATTAACATAGTAATGCTTTGTTAACACAAACACTAATGGTGGTTTCCTTGCCCCCCTCCCCCCCCTTTTTCTTTTTTTTGAGACAGAGTCTTGCTCTGTCGCCCAGGCTAGAGTGCAGTGGCATGATATCGGCTCACTACAAGCTCCGCCTCCCGGGTTCACATCATTCTCCCGCCTCAGCCTCCTGAGTAGCTGGGACTACAGGTGCCCACCACCATGCCCGGCTAATTTTTTGTATTTTTAGTAGAGATGGGGTTTCACCGTGTTAGCCAGGATGGTCTCAATCTCCTGACCTCATGATCCACCTGCCTCAGCCTCCCCAAGTGCTGGGATTACAGGCGTGAGCCACCGCGCCTGGCCTCCTTGCCCTGTCTTTGTTAGATGGGCCTGTGTCCCATGTGGGAGAAAAGGTATCCTGAAGACAGATACTGTGATTCGGAAGGGCTAACTTTTCCCCCACTACTCCACCCATTCACCTCGTAAACCCTATCACATTGGTCCAATGTCCAAGTATTTTATAAACAAACACTCCTAGAACATGCAAGTATTTAAAAAGTATTCCTGCAAAGAAACCATAGGTTGAAGATGATGCTAATACTATAAGCACAAATGAACTGCAGAGTTGACATTTCTCCTATACCTGGTATAAACTTTATTAGCTCCATTGCAATGGGAGCAGAAAAGGGGGCATGCCAGTCCCTGTCTAATATATGCTGACAGGGAACGATGCTAAAACATTCCCCCAGTTTGAAAGGGGTTGCTGGAGTTATAGATTTACACACAGTACAGTGAGTGGCTCGTGGAAGGTGGTTGTATTGTAGAGGCAACATTTCGATTAGTAGAATGAACCCCAGAAATGGATTTCCTGGGTCTGAATGGCAGCTCTGCTACTTACTGGCTGTGCATTCTTTTTTTTTTTGAGATAGAGTCTCGCTCTGTCACCCAGGCTGGAGTGCAGTGGCATGATCTTGGCTCACTGCAAGCTCCATCTCCCGGGTTCGAGTGATTCTCCTGCCTCAGCCTCCTGAGTAGCTCGGACTACAGGCACAAACCACCACACTGGGCTAATTTTTGTATTTTTAGTAGAGATGGGGTTTCACCATGTTGGCCAGGTTGGTCTCGAACCACCAACCTCAGGTGATCCGCCTGCCTCAGCCTCCCAAAGTGCTGGGATTACAGGTGTGAGCCGCCATGCCCGGCCTTGCTGTGCGTTGTTATTTTCTGCACCTCAATGTCCTCATCTGTAAGATGGAAGCAAAAAATATACTTACCTCTAAGGTGTTGTAAAGACCAAATAAGTTAATTCATACTGCTTAGGACAGGGCATGGTATACAGTAAGGGCTGTGTTAGATATCATCATTCATCGTCATCATGGATGAGAGAAATACAAGAAATCATAAGTAGTACATTTTGGTAAGAATGTAAGAGTTTTCCACTCTTCTAGGAATAGACTGATGGTTCTGTTGTAGCCATGGTAATAAGTAGCTACCTAGACAGGTTTAAATCCATTCAGTGGATCCAAGACAACTTACCTCAGTGAACATGCTTTTTTGCAAGCCAACCAACAGCTGCCCTTTGCGTCGGAAATTCAGCCAGTCAGGAAGGGATGCACTCTGATGAACACACCTGTACCAATCAGCCTCACCTGAGTAACCACAGGCCAACTCATACCTTCAAGGTTCAGCCTCATTCTGTACCTCCCCAAATTCCTACCTACAAAGATCAGAAGTCTGCTTTACTCAGAGAGACTGTGGTAGACCAGCTTTTCATTACACTAAGGAATAAATTCGGCTTTGTGTTTATAGGTTCAGATATTGAGTGACAGTAACACCATCCTTTGGTATTCAGGTATGTGCTTTAAAAAACCAGTAGTTGGCCAAGAGCGGTGGGGCTCACGCCTGTAATCCCAGCACTTTGGGAGGCTGAGGTGGGCAGATCACAAGGTCAGGAGATCGAGACCATCCTGGCTAACACGGTGAAACCCCATCTCTACTAAAAATATAAAAAAATTAGCCGGGCATGGTGGTGGGCGCCTGTAGCCCCAGTTACTCTGGAGGCTGAGGCAGGAGAATGGCGTGAACCCGGGAGGCGGAGCTTGCAGTGAGCCAAGATTGTGCCACTGCACTCCAGCCTGGGCAACAGAGCAAGACTCCATCTCAAAACAAAAAACAAAAACCAAAAAACAAAAAAACACAAAAACACAAAAAACAAACCACCACCACTAGTTGTGGTACCCAAATTCAGGGGCCGCCTTTGAGGATCTAGGTCCTCCCAACCTCTCTGCTCCCAAACCATATCCCCACTAGTTAAGAAAACCAATTGACACCTTTTCCGAATGCTCTGTGTTTATTTCATTCCCTCTGTATGCTCTGAGGTAGGACTGACATTTCACAGATACTGAGTCCTACGACTTGAAGGTCTCTAGCCTTCAAATCCAGTAACCAAGGTATAGTGAACACAGAAGAATCACTACTATTGAGGGCTTTGTGAGAATCAGAAATCATTTTCTATCTTTGAGAAGGAACTCCCAGGGGCACAGCTTGCTCTGAGAAAACAGCGTTTAAAGTTCCTCCATCAGATGGGTGTGAGTGGGGCAGGTTTCCGTATCTTCAGTTTTTCCACCAGTACCGGTCATCTTCATTGAAAAAATGGCAACTACCATCAATTACAATTCGGGGCTTGAGCAGCTGCACTTCCTCCAACAGCTTCCTTATTTGCACAGGGTACTGCCATTTCCACAGCCTGAGGAAGCAGGAGAGGACTCGTTACTGAGACGTTGCTTTCGACTTCTTCTCCCTTCTTCAAAATTCCTGGAAGTCTCATCAAGGATTTCAAACCCTTTCTTGTACTCTTAAGGAACAGTAGTGAAATGTGCCCCAAAGAGTTAAAGAAACCAATGACTAACAAATTGAGTTTGCAGGATGGCAGACAAGAAAAGAAATAGCTTGCTGAAACATGGAGACTCCCCCTCCACTTATGAAAGAAATGGCTGAAAACGGTTAGAAAAAGAACGGCAGACTGGAGTTTGCACAGAATGAATTGCTGATGTCACAGCCTGAATTTCTACCATGTTTTATACTAACTCTCCCTAAATTGGCACATGCAACCCATGAGGTAGCATGAATAATTATGCATGCCCAAGGACTTTCCAGATCTCCCCTTTTCTTCCAATCACCTACTAATCTCAGAATCTACTCCCTGAACCTTTTCTAATAAAAATACTGCCTTAAAGCCAGCATGGGGAGACAGATTTGAGCTTGACTACTGTCTCCTTGTGAGTTGACCTGCAATATAGGGCTTCTTTTCCCCCTCAAATCTCCAGTGTCACAGTATCAGCCTCTAGCACATCAGGCAGTGAGCCACTTTTGCTTGATAACAGTAGCATGTTCCCTATAGAATAAAAGTAATTCTCTGCATGTAAAGAAACTTGGACATGTCAGATACTATGCTGAGCTTTTAAAGGCATCTGCTCCTTACAACATTCCTAACAGTCCTAAGATGCAGGCATGATCCTTCAGTCCATCCATGAATTCCTTCCTCAGAGTCTCTGTGCCAGGTCCTGTTATAGGGTTTGGGAAGGTACAGTAAATTCTCCCTTAATGTCATTGATAGGTTCTTGGAAACAGTGACTTTAAGCAAAACTACTACAGCAGATTCTCGAAGAACATCATTTTCTTCAGAGTCACTGTTATAACAACGAGAAAACATTGGTTTCATTATAAGTCATTTTGCTTAAAGTCATAGTTTCTAAGAATGTATCAAGGACATTAAATGAAGACTTCCCATATAGGGATGGACAAGGCAAATTTCCCACCCTTACCAAGCTTATAGTCTGCTAGAGGAGAAATAAACATATTTAAATAGATACATAGCACTGCCCCCATTTCACAGATGAGGAAACAGACCCATAATAGGTCAATCCATAAATCCAGGTCTGACTTCTATCCTACTTCAACTACCAAGTCCCATAGTCACCACTGATCTTGTCAACGGCTCTAGTGCCTCATAAGTCAAGGATACAAACACATTCCTTCAACAGCACTCCACTTTTTCAGCTCATTTTGTCACTGTAACAGTTCTGACCAAACCAAGACTCCCAGATTCACTGAGTCATGTTTCTCATTTATCTTCCCCATCCTGTCTTCACTTTCCTCCTATGATTCCAGGGTCTACCACAGCCATTCTTGACTTCTTCCTGGTTATACCCATGTGCCATAATTTGAAGCCTGGATAAACTCAACTGCCATCAGCTGGACCATACTGGAGAAAACAGTTACTCAACTGAGAAATTTTCTATTGATATAAATATACCACAAGGAAGTCGGGCATGGTGGCTCATGCCTGTCATCTAGCACTTTGGGAGGCTGAGGCTGGTGGATCATATGAGGTCAGGAATTTGAGACCAGCCTGGCCAACATGGTGAAAAACCATCTCTACTAAAAATGTGAAAATTAGCCGGGCATGGTGGCACGTACCTATAATCCCAGCCACTCGGGAGGCTGAGGCAGCAGAACTGCTTGAACCCACGAGGCAGAGGTTGCAGTGAGCTAAGATTGCACCCCTGCACTCCAGCCTGGGCAACAAAGTGAGACTCCATCTCAAAAAACTTAAAATTAAATATACCACAACCAACCTCAAATGGGCTATCAATGCTGCCAGCTGTATATTTCTCCGGTCAAGATTTTACTCCCTTCAAGTACAACTGTGTTCCTTCATGCTCAGGGATGTCTGTGAAATCCTGTTTGTCTATGAATATGGGGTCCTAAATGACACATGCTTTTTCTACCACTAAACACTGAAGACATCAATAAACTGCCACTTTCTCATGAAAGAAACTTCTAGTCTTAAGAGATGGTCCTGAAGAACTTCTGTGAACTCCATCAACTCAGCCCTCCAGACTTGTACAAGGACTGAATGAGAGGGGAAGCTGAAATGTTGTGTGTGAGCTATTGAAGAAACTTTCTGCTAGGTGAATTGATCAGTGGTGTTAAGTACATTCACACGGCTGTGCAACCATCACCACAACCATCTATCGCCAGAATTCTTCATCTTGCAAAACTAAAACTCTGCACCTATTACACAACTCCCCAACCCCTCATTCCAATCCTTTGGAAATCACCATTCTGTCTCTATGAATTTCACTTTTCTACATACCTCATAGAAGTAGAATCCTACAGTATTTGTCTTTTTAGGACTGGCTTATTCCACTTGGCATTTCCAGATTCCATCATGTAGCATGTGTCAGAATTTTCTTTTTAAGACTGAATACGATTCCATTGTAGGTATATACCACATTCTATTTATCCTTTCATCCATGAACGCCTGGGTTACTTCTACCTCTTGGCTATTATTGTGCATTTTGCTGCTATGAACATGGGTGTGAACTCTGAGATCTTGTTTTTAATTGAGTACATACTCAGAAGATTGCTGGATCATACAGCAATTCTAGTTTTTTCAGCATAAACTTTTATAATGTTCTGTGTACCCTTTCCAACCCATCCAGAAGTAAGCTCCATGATTTCAGGCACCTGGCATCTATCTCCAATATTCCTGTATCTCCAGCATCCAGCATGGTACTCAGAATATGTAGTGGGCACTCACCAATGGAGTAAAACCTGGCTGCCAAGCTATGACCTCTTTTCCCATAAACTGCTTCTCCACCAGCTAACAAGCCTGGAACAGAAGCAGGTCTGTATCTCAGAAGACAATTGCTGGGGACTTACCCAATTATTTGTAGGTTAGACGTGGGACAGGCAAAGGCCGAACACAGCTTCATCATTCCTTTGGGACTGAAGTTATTCTGCACCAGGTTTAGACTGGTCAGGTGCCGGTTGCAGGAGAGGGCCGAGGAGAGTGCCTCACAGCAATCAGAAGTCAATCCACACGCCTTCAACCTGCAGGGTCAGGACACCCAGAAAATAACCCCAAAGATCGATGATGGGCCCTTCATTCAACCCGTATGAATTTCACCTTGATATTCTTTGGGGAAAAAAAAAAAAAAACGAAACTGGTGGGCTCTGCCTCCCAGTTTCTGGTTTAGTTGTTCTGATGAAAGACACAAATATTTGCCTTTTTTTTTTTTTTCTTTTTGAGATAGCATTTCACTCTTGTTGCCCAGACTGGAGTGCAGTGGCACAATCTTGGCTCACTGCAAACCATCCCTGGGATTCAAGCGGTACTCCTGCCTTAGCCTCCAGAGTAGCTGGGATTACGGGCACATGCCACCACGCCTGGCTAATTTTTTGTATTTTTAGTAGAAACTGGGTTTCATCATGTTGGCCAGGCTGGTCTTCAACTCCTGACGTCAGATGATCCACCTGCCTCAGCCTCCCACAGTGCTGGAATTACAGGCATGAGCCACTGCACCCGGCCAAATATTGGCATTTCTAACGGGTTCCCAGGTGAGGCTACTGTGCTTGCTTTTCACAAATGGAATTATATACCACGTGACCTTTTGTGGCTGGCTTCTTTTACTCAGCATGACGTTTTCAAGGGTCATCCATGTGGTGGAAGGTATCAGCACTTTTTTTTTTTTTTTTTTTTTTTGAGACGGAGTCTTGCTCTGTCACCCAGGCTGGAGTGCAGTGGCACCATCTCGGCTCACTGCAAGCTCCGCCTCCCAGGTTCACGCCGTTCTCCTGCCTCAGCCTCTCCGAGTAGCTGGGACTACAGGCACCCACCACCATGCCCGACTAATTTTTTTGTATTTTTAGTAGAGATGGGATTTCACCATGGTCTCAATCTCCTGACCTCATGATCAGCCCCCTTCGGCCTCCCAAAGTGCTGGGATTACAAGTGTGAGCCACCGCGCCCAGCCTTTTTTTTAACTTTTTTTGAGATGGAGTCTCACTCTGTCACCCAGGCTGCAGTGCAATGGCACGATCTCTGCTCACTGTAACCTCCACCTCCTGGGTTCAAGTGATTCTCCTGCCTCAGCCTCCTGAGTAGCTGGGATTATAGGCACCCACCACCACACCTGGCTAATTTTTGTATTTTTAGTAGAGACAGGGTTTCCCCATGTTGGCCCAGCTGGTCTCGAACTCCTGACCTCAAGTGATCTGCCCACCTCAGCCTCCCAAAGTGCTGGCATTACAGGCATGAGCCCCTGTGCCTGGCCTCAGCACTCTCCCTTTTACAGCTGAACAATAGCCCACCATATTGGACCTCGGTCTTAAGCCCCCGGCTGGTTCTGATGCTCATTGACGTTTTAAGGACCGCTCAGGTAATCACTTGCTTTCTGCCCATCTTTGTCTCTAGACTGTTCACACTACAACACAAAGGTCTTTTCACTTCCATACTTCCGCCATTTAGCACCAGGACTAGCAGCAGGGGTCGTTCAACAGGCAGTTGAGGGTTTTCTACCTCCAGCCCTTGTTCCCAAGCATTTGCCACTTCATCCGTCTCATCCGTAGGAGCCGGGCTGGAACTTACACCCAGATCTGTGGTGCTGCAAAGGTTGCACTCCATCTAACTTGAGGGACTCATGGAAACCAGATCATCATCATCCTTGTTCAAGCAACCTCATGCTGGGGTCCCCCACCTCCTCCCAGCCCGGCCGGCAAAGAGGCGCCCCAGGAAGTTACCCGAGTCTCGTCAGAACACTATTCTTTTGCTTCAGTCCCTCGCACAGCGCGGTGACCCCACCGTCACCCAGGGCATTGTCTGTGAGATCCAGGCTCTTCAGGTGTCTGCTCCTTGAGACCACACAGGACAGACTCTCACAGCACGCGGCGGTGAGATGACACTTCACCAACCTGCAAGAGGCGGGAAATAGAGCAAGTGTGCTTCTCTCGAGGAAAGTGGAACAGGGGGAGAAGGTTCAGCAGCATTAACTGGAGTTTCCTTTATTCCTTCCTGACGGGCCACTGTTTTGCCCACTCCTGTGAACGGCTGACACCATGTGGTATCTGTTGGCTCGAGAGAGGGATGATAGCGGAGGGCGGGGAAAGTGTCTGGTGTGATTGAAGATATCTTTATTTTTTAATTTTTTTTTTTTTGAGATGGAATTTTGCTCTTGTTGCCCAGGCTGGAGTGCAATGGTGTGATCTCAGCTCACCGCAACCTCCACCTCCCAGGTTCAAGCTATTCTCCCTTCCTCAGCCTCCCGAATAGCTGGAATTACAGGCATGCATCACCGTGCCCAGCTAATTTTGTATTTTTAGTAGAGACGGGGTTTCTCCATGTTGGTAAGGCTGGTCTCAAACTCCTGACCTCAGGTGATCTGCCTGCCTAGGCCTCCCAAAGTGCTGGGATTATAGGCGTGAGCCACCGCGCTCGACCTATGTTTTATTTTTTTCAAGACAAAGTCTCACTCTGCTGCCCAGGCTGGAGTGCAGTGGTGCGATATCAGCTCGCTGCAACCTCCACCTCCTGGGTTCAAGCGATTCTCCTGCCTCAGCCTCCCAAGTACCTGAGATTACAGGCGCGTGTCACCACACCCGGCTAAAGGTATCTTTAAAAGAACTGAGCACAGCAGAGTTTGCTTCCACTTGGAGATGAAGTCAAGATTCTCCATGGGGGAGGTGGAGAAACTGGAAAGACTCTGACAGAGCGAGGCGGAGAGAAAAGGGGACAGAAGTTACTGAAGTGTTGATAGGTCTGGAATCCAAAGGGGAAGTTTTGTGCTTCTATTCCAAGGAAAAATGGGGAAGATGGGGTGGGCGGCCCCCAAAATAACATCTGAATGGTTTATCGCGGGAGAAATGACTGAAACGGCCCCCAAGTCTGTCTTCAGCTTGGGAGGCTAAGGGCAGGATGATAGCACTGGGGTGGGGAGGGTCCATCCTCAGGAGCCATCGGGTCAAGAATAAAGAGGAATGCAGGCTGGGCGCAGTGGCTCACCCCTGTCATCTCAGCACTTTGGGAGGCCAAGGTGGGTGGGTCACCTGAGGTCAGGAGTTCGAGACCACCCTGGCCAACATGGTGAAACCCTGCCTGTACTAAAAATACAAAACAGTAGCTGGGCATGGTGGCAGGTGCCTGTAATCCCAGCTACTCAGGAGGCTGAGGCAGGAGAACCGCTTGAACCCAGGAGGTGGAGGCTGCAGGGAGCTGAGACTGTGCCATTGCACTCCAGCCTGGGCAACAAGAGAGAACCTCTGTCTCAAAAAAACAAAAACAAAACAAAACAAAAGCCACCAAAAACAAACAAAACACACACACACAAAAACAAAACAAAACAAAGCGAAGCAAAAAAACGAAAGAAAAAACAGATGCAGCTGTGAGGGCCAACCCTTGAAGGTCAGGTGGGGGTGACCCAGTCTTGGATAAATGGTAATGGAGAGATCCAGATAAGCTCCCAGCACTTAAACGCCATCTCGAAAAAAACAATGTCTCCATTTGACTAAGATTAAATTAAGATTCTATACCATGCAGAAGTAGGGCTTCAAACAATGAAAACAAATGGTAGAATTAATACTTGGGGGCACTCAGAAGTTTGTGAACTAGAATCCATACCAAAGTCCTTTATTTTATTCTTGGGAAGGGAGAGATCTCAAAATGATACCCCACTTGTGGTCCATTAATTCTATCTTTGTAATGAATAAGCAAATGCTACCAAGTGTACAAGGGTTTAGAATGAAATCATTTATGCTCATGATGAAAACACTAGATATAAGGTACGTGGTCCAGCTTTAGGAAATTTTTAAAGTTTAGGAGATTTTTAAAGGCTACACCATTCAATGAAATACCTTACCATACTTCATTTATTATAATAGACATATCCTCAGACACAATGTGAGACCAACACCAAAGTTTTGGTTTCTTGGGAGTTCAATTCTCCACTGGATATGATGGGGGGTGGTGAGACTACATAAGATTAGATATACAAAATATTTCGTGCTCTGCCTGCCACATGTTAAGAATGCATTAAGTGCTTGGCGGGGTGCAGTGGCTCGCACCTGTAATCCCAGCACATTGGGAGGCCAAAGCGGGTGGATTGCCTGAGGTCAGGGGTTGAAGAACAGCCTGACCAACATGGTGAAACCCCATTTCTACTAAAAGTACAAAAATTAACCAGGCATGGTGGCACACGCCTGTAGTCCCAGCTACTCAGGAGGCTGAGGCAGAAGAATCGCTCGAACCTGGAACACAGAGGTTGCAGTGAGCTGAGATCATGACGCTGCACTCCTGACTGGGCAACAGAGCAAGACTCAAACAAATAAACAAAAAGAAAAAAAGAGAACGCATTAAGTTGCATTAAGTGCTGACTACTATGATCCTTTCTTTGTAAAACATCAAATGCACGTTTGCATCTAGGACAAGAGAACCCCAGAAGACATCCAAACCACTAACAGGGATGACTGCATGGTTGTGAGACTGAAGATTGATTTTTGCTCACTGAGCTCTTTTACTTTTTCTACAGTCTGTTTAATGATGGGATATTCCTATTCAATAGAAACATTTCAACAAAGGGTGAAGAAATTTGAGCCCCAGAGGGAGAGATTAAGAGACAAGCACTCTCCCTTCTCCATAGAGATAAATAGCTGAAGATGAACTTAGGGCAAGATGCCTTCCTCTGAGGAATGAACAGTGTTTAGGTATCAAGGGTTTCTCAGAACTCATGGTTCCTCCCATGAGGCTCCATTGGCCCTTCCCATGCTCACCGTGGTGTCAACACCTCAACTTACCTAGGTTGCCCTTGGAAAAACGAGTGTCAGCTCACCCCGAAAGCCGTTTTTGGTTCCAGTCTCCCTGCTCCTACCTCTTGACCTTTCAGGAACTCCAAACCCCAGTATGGTAGAGTTGACCCAACGCCCATGGGAAACTCACTCCAGGTCCTGGAGATGACAAGATGGTTCTCTCATGATCTCACACAGAAGCTTCACGCCGTTGTCTTCCACAGGGTTCATGCTAAGGCTCAGGTGCGTCAGCCATGAGTTAGCCACAAGCGCAAGTGCAAGAAAACCACAGCCAGCCGTGTCCAGGTGGCACTGATTCAGCCTGTGGGGCGCACACATGGGAAAGAAGATCGTAACACTCATTCCCCAGCATGACCTCAAGTGAGCTGTGGCTCTCCTTCCAGCTCCAGTCTGCTTCTGTGTAGGGGGGGGGTCATGTTTTTTTTTTTTTTTTTTTTTTTTTTTTTTTTTTTTTTGAGGAGTCTTGCTCTGTCACCCAGGCTGGAGTGCAGTGGCAAGCTCTCAGTTCACTGCAGCCTCTGCCTCCTGGGCACAAGAGATTCTGCTGCCTCAGCCTTCTGAGTAGCTGAGATTACAGGTGCACCACCACGCCTGGCTAATTTTTGTATTTTTAGTAGAGATAGGGTTTTATGATGTTGACCAGGCTGGTCTCGAACTCCTGACCTCAGGTGATCTGCCCGCCTCGGCCTCCCAAAGTGTTGGGATTACAGGCATGAGCCACCGCACCCGGCCAGGTTTAAGACCTTCCCTCTGACAGAACCTACCCAAATGAGAAGGAAGCAGAAAACCAACTTTGGTAATATGACAAAACAAGGCTCTTCAACATCCTCCCAAAATCACACTAGTTCACCAGCAAAGGATCCAAACCAAGAAGACATCCTCGATTTTCCTGAAAAATTTCAGGAGCTTAGTTATTAAGCTAATTAGAGAGGGATTAGAGAAATGTGAAGCCCAGTGCAAGGAAATCCAAAATATGATACAAGCAAAGGGAGAAATATTCAAGGAAATAGCTTAAAAACAATAAAAAAAATCAGGAAACTTTAGATACGTTTTTAGAAGTGTGAAATGATCTGGAAAGTCTCAGCAATAGAACTGAACAAGTAGAAGAAAGAAATTCAGGCTGGGCACGGTGGCTCACCCCTGTAATCCCAGCAGCACTTTGGGAGGCCAAGGTCAAGAGTTCGAGACCATCCTGGCCAACATGGTGAAACCTCATCTCTACTAAAAATACAGGCTGGGTGCGGTGGCTCACGCCTGTAATCTCAGCACTTTGGGTGGCCGAGGCGGGTGGATCACCTGAGGTTGGAAGTTCGATACCAGCCTGACCAACATGGAGAAACCCCATCTCTACTAAAAATACAAGAAATTAGCCAGGCATGGTGGCGCATGCCTGTAATCCCAGCTACTCGGGAGGCTGAGGCAGGAGAATTGCTTGAACCCAGGAGGCGGAGGTTGCAGTGAGCCGAGATCATGCCATTGCACTCCAGCCTGGGCAACAAGAGTAAAACTCCATCTCAAATAAATACATACATACATACATACATACATACATATATACATACATACATACATACAAACAAATAAAAAATAAGTTAGCTGGGGGTGGTGGCACACACCTGTAGTCCCAGCTACTTGGGAGGCTGAGGCAGGAGAATCACTTGAGTCCAAGAGGCAGAGGCTGCAGTGAGCCGAGATTGCACCACTGCACTCCAGCCTGAGTGACAGAGCAAGACTCTGTCTCAAAAATAAATAAATAAAATAAAAAATAAAAATAAATAAATAAAAATTCAGAGCTTGAAGTCAAGGTCTTTGAATTAACCCAATCCAACAAAGACAAATAAAAAAGAATAAGAAAATTTGAACAAAACCTCCAAGAAGTCTGGGATTATGTTAAATGCAAACCTAAGAATAATTGGTATTCCTGAGAAAAAAGAATTCTACTAATTGGGTGCATAATTGAGGAAAACTTCCCTGGCCTTTCTAGAGACCTAGACATCCAAATACAAGAAGCACAAAGAACGCCTGGGAAATTAATCACAAAAAGATCTTTACCTAGGCACAATGTCATCAGGTTATCCAAAGTTAAGATGAAGGAAAGAATCTTAAGAACTGTGAGACAGAAGCACCAGGTAACCTATGAAGGAAAACCTATCAGATTAACAGATTTCTCAACAGAAACCCTACAAGCTAGAAGGGATTGGGGCCCTATCTTCAGCTTCCTTGAACAAAACAAGTATCAGCCAAGAATTTTATATCCAGCGAAACTAAGCATCTTATACGAAGGAAAGATACAGTCTTTTTCAGACAGACAAATGCTGACAGAATTTGCCATTACCAAGACTCCACTAAAAGGAGCTCTAAATCTTGAAACAAATCCTGGAAACACATCAAAACAGAACCTCTTTAAAGCATAAATCATACAGGACTCACAAAACAAAATACAAGTTAAAAAGCCAAAGCAAAAAACAAAACCCAAGGTACACAGGCAACAAAGAGAATGATGAATGCAATGGTACCTCACATCTCCATCCTAACATTGAATGTGAACGGCCCAAATGCTCCACTTAAAAGATACTGAATGCAGAATAAAGAAGAACTCACCAACCAACCATCTGCTGCCTTCAGGAGACTCACCTAGCACATGAAGACTCTCATAAAGTAAAGGGGTACAAAAAGGCATTTCACGCAAATGGACACCAAAAGCGAGCAGGGGTAACTATTCTTAGATCAGATGAAACAAACTTAAAAGCAACAGCAGTTAAGGAGACAAAGAGGGACATTATATAATTATATAATCCTTGTCCAACAGGAAAATATCAAAATTCTAAACATACATACGCCTGACACTGATGGTCCTAAATCCATAAAACAATTACTAATAGACCTAAAACATGAGATAGATAGCAACACAATAATACTGGGGGACTTCAATACTCCGCTGACAGCACTGGACAGGTCATGAAGACAGAAAGTCAAAGAAACAACGGATTTAAACCATACTTGGGAACAAATGGACTTAACAGATCTATACAGAACATTTCACCCAACAACTGCAGAATACACATTCTAATCAACAGTGCATGGAACTTTCTCCAAGATAGACCATAACAGGCTATAGAATGAGCTTCAATAAATTTAAGAAAATTGAAATTTTATCACTCTCTCAGACCACAGTGGAATAAAACTGGAAATCAACTCCAAAAGGAACCTTCAAAACCATGCAAACACATGGAAATTAAATAACCTGTTCCTGAATGAGCACTGGGTCAAAAATAAAATCAATATGGAAATTAAAAAATTCTTCAAACTGAACAACAATGACACAATCTATCAAAACCTCTGGGATACAGCAAAGGCAATGCTAACAGAAAAGTTCATAGTCCTAAATGCCTACATCAAAAAGGCTGAAAGAGCACAAACTGACACTCTAAGGTCACACCCTCAAGGAAGTAGAGAAACAAGAGCAAACCAACCCCAAACCCAGCAGAAGAAAGGAAATAACCAAGATCAGAGCAGAATTAAGTGAAACAAACAAAAAAATACAAAAGATAAATGAAACAAAAAGCTGGTTCTTTGAAAATATAAAATTGATAGACCATTGGCAAGATTAACCAAGAAGATAAGAGAAAATCCAAATAACCTCACTGAGAAACGGAACAGGAGATATTACAACTGACACCATTGAAATACAAAAGATCATTCAAGGCTCCTGGGAACACCTATATGCACATAAACTAGAAAACCTAGAAGAAATGGATAAATTCCTAGAAAGATCCAACCCTCCTAGCTTAAATCAGGAAGAATTAGATATCCTGAACAGACCAGTAACAAGTAGCGGGATTGAAATGGTAATTTAAAAATTACCAACAAGTCCAGGACCAGACGGATTCACAGAATTCTACCAGACATTCAAAGAAGAAGTGGTGGCCGGGCGCGGTGGCTCACGCCTGTAATCCCAGCACTTTGGGAGGCCGAGGCAGGCGGATCACGAGGTCAGGAGATCGAGACCAGGGTGAAACCTGTCTCTACTAAAAATACAAAAAAAAATTAGCCGAGTGTGGTGGCGGGCGCCTGTAGTCCCAGCTACTAGGGAGGCTGAGGCAGGAGAATGGCGTGAACCCAGGAGGCAGAGCTTGCAGTGAGCTGAGATCGCGCCACTGCACTCCAGCCTGGGCGACAGAGTGAGATTCTGTGTCAAAAAAAAAAAAAAAGAAGAAGAAGAAGAAGAGGCACCAGAATTGGTACCAATACTTTTGACACTATTCCACAAGATAGAGAAAGAAGGAGCCCTCCCTAATTCATTCTATGAAGCCAGCATCACCCTAATACCAACAGCAGGGAAGGACATAACAGAGAAAAAACACACACACACAAGAAACTACAAAGCAATACCCTTGATGAACATAGATGCTAAAATCCTTAACAAAATACTAGCTAACCAAATCCAACAACATGTCAAACAGATAATCCACCATGATCAAGTGGGTCTCATACCAGGGATGGTTTAAACATGTACAAGTCAATAAATGTGATACACCACATAAACAGAATTAAAAATAAAAATCACATGATTTCAATAGATGCAGAAAAAGCATTCGACAAAATCCAGCAACGCCTTGTGATTAAAACTCTCAGCAAAGTTGGCATACAAGGGACATACCTTAATGTAATAAAAGCTATCGATGAGAAACCCACAGCCAACATAATACTGAATGGGGAAAAGTTGAATGCATTCCCTTTGAGAACTGGAATAAGACTGAGGTCTTCTGAGCAGGATGCACCATGGTCAAGCCATCGTGACCTCTGTGACCCACATGTACACATCCAGAAGGCCTCTTGGAGCCAGAAAGTCTAGGATAGCAGGAAAACCACAAAAGAAAAACAGCTAGCTCCTGTCTTAGCTGATTAGCCAACCTTGCAACATTCTATCATTGTAACATGCTTTACCCTAACTGATAATCAACCTTGTGACTTGTGCTGTGACCCCTCTCACCTTGTGACAATGTACCATGCGACATTCTTCCCCTACCCGCAATAAATGGCCCCAGACTGTTACTTTCCACTGCTTACCCCTAACCTATAAAATTAGCTCCAGACTATCCCAAGGACAAAAAACCAAACACCACATGTTCTCAACTCATAGGTGGGAATTGAACAATTAGAACACATGGACACAGGAAAGGGAACATCACACACTGGGGCCTGTTGTGGGGTGGGGGAGGGATAGCATTAGGAGATATACCTAATGTTAAATGATGAGTTAATGGGTGCAGCACACCAACATGGCACATGTATACATATGTAACCTGCACGTTGTGCACATGTACCCTAAAACTTAAGGTATAAAAAAAACCAAAAACTAGCTCCAATCCCATCACCCTTCTCTGACTCTCTTTTCAGACTCAGCCCGCCCACACCCTAGTGAATACACAGCCTTGTTGCTCACACTCAGCCTGTTCAGGTTGTCTCTTCACTTAGATGCATGCATAACAAAGACAAGGATGCCCACTCTCACTACTCCTCTTCCACATAGTACTGGAAGTCCTAGCCAGAGTAATCAGACAAGAGAAAGAAATAAAGGGCATCCAAGTCAGTAAAGTCAAACGGTCACTGTTTGCTGACGATATGATTGTTTACCTTGAAAGCTCTAAGGACTCCTCCAGAAAGCTCCTAGAACTGATAAAACAATTCAAGTTTCCAGATACAAGATTAATGTACACAAATCAATAGTTCTATACACCAACAGCAACCAAGTGGAGAATCAAATCAAGAGCTCAACCCCTTTTACAACAGCTTCAAAACACAACACAACACAACACAACTTGGGAATATACCTAACCAAGGAGGTAAAAGACCTCTACAAGGAAAACTACAAAACATTGCTGAAAGAAATCACAGACCACACGAACAAATGGACACACATCCCATGCTCATGGATGGGTAGAATCAATATTGTGAAAATGACCATACTGCCAAAAGCAATCTACAAAATTCAATGCAATCCCCATCCAAATACCACCATCGTTCTTCACAGAATTAAACAATTCTAAAATTCAAATGGAACCAAAAAAAGAGCCTGCGTGGCCAAATCAAGACTAAGCAAAAAGAACAAATCTGGAGGCATCACACTACCTGATTTCAGACTATAAGGCATAGTCACCAAAACAGTGTGGTACTGGTGCAAAAACAGGCACATAGACCAATGAAACAGAATAGAGAACCCAGAAATAAACCCAAATACTTACAGCCAACTGATCTTCAACAAAGCAAACAAAAACATAAAGTGGAGAAAGGACGCCCTTTTCGACAAACGGTGCTGAGATAATTGGCTAGCCACATGTAGGAGAATGAAACCGGATCCTCATCTCTCACCTTACACAAAAATCAGCTCAAGATGGATTAGAGACTTAAACCTGGCCGGGTGTGGCGGCTCACGCCTGTAATCCCAGCACTTTGGGAGGCTGAGGCAGGCAGATAAGGAGTTCGAGACCAGCCTGGCTAACACGGTGAAACCCCGTCTCTACTGAAAATACAAAAATTAGCTGGGCGTGGTGGTGCATGCCTGTAATCTCAGCTACTGGGGAGGCTGAGGCAGGAGAATCACTTGAACCTGGGAGGCGGAGGTTGCAGTGAGCTGAGATCGTGCCACTGCTCTCCAGCCTGGGTAACAGAGCGAGACTGTCTCAAAAAAAAAAAAAAAAAAAAAGACTTAAACCTAAGACTTGAAACTATAACAATTTTAGAAGATAACACGGAAAAACTCTTTGAGACATTGGCTTAGGTAAGGATTTCATGACCAAGAACCCAAAAGTGAATGCAATAAAAACAAAGATAAATAGCTGGGACCTAATTGAACCAAAGAGCTTTTGCACAGCAAAAGAATAATCAGCAGAGTAAACAGACAACCCATGGAGTAGGAGAAAATCTTCACAATCTAGACATCTGACAAAGGACTAATATCCAGAGTCTACAATGAACTCAAATCAGTAAGAAAAAACAATCCCATCAAAAAGTGTGCTAAGGACATGAATAGACAATTCTCAAGATACACAAATGGCCAACAAACATGAAAAAGGCTCAACATCACTAATAATCAGGGAAACACAAAGGAAAACCACAATGTGATACCACATCACCCTTGCAACAATGGCCATAATCAAAAAAAAAAAAAAAAAAAAAAAAAAACAGTAGATGCTGGGGTGGATGTGGTGATCAGGGAACACATCTACACTGCTGGTGGGAAAGTAAACTAGTACAGCCGCTGTGGAAAACAGTGTGGAGATTTCTTAAAGAACTAAAAGTAGAATTACCATTTGATCCAGCAATCCCACTACTGGGAATCCACCCAGAGAAAAAGTAGTCAATATTCGAAAAAGATACTTGTACCCATATATTTATAGCAGGACAACTCACAATTGCAAAATCATGGAACCAACCCAAATGCCCATCAATCAATGAGTGGATAAAGAAACACATACACACACACATACATATACGATGGAATACTATGCAGCCATAAAAGGAATGAACAGCATTTGCAGTGACCTGGATGAGATTGGAGACTATTATTCTAAGTGAAGTAACTCAGGAATGGAAAACCAAACATCGCATGTTCTCACTGATATGTGGGAGCTAAGCTATGAGGACACAAAGGCATAAGAATGATACAATGGACTTTGGGGATTTTGGGGGAAGAATGGGAGGGAGGCAAGGGATAAAAGACTTCAAACACGGTGCAGTGTACACTGTTTGAGTGACAGGTGCACCAAAATATCACAAATCACCACTAAAGAACTTCTCATGTAACCTGGCTGGGCACGGTGGCTCACGCCTGTAATCCCAGCACTTTGGGAGGCCAAGGCGGGCAGATCACCTGTGGTCAGGAGTTCAAGACAAGCCTAGACAACATGGCGAAACCCTGTCTCTACTAAAAATACAAAAAGTAGCCAGGTGTGGTGGTGCACAGCTCTCATCTCATCTACTTGGGAGGCTGAAGCAGGAGAATCGCTTGAACCTGGGAGGGGAGGTGAAGGTTTCAGTGAGCTGAGATTGCAGCACGCCACTCCAACCTGGGCGACAGAGCCAGACTGTCTCAAAATACAAGAAGAAAAGAACTTACTCGTGTAACCACCTGTACCCCAATAACTTTTGGAAAAATAATGAGAACTGCATCTGTATTGTGTCTGTGTCACTAGCAACTAATAAACGCAGTAGTAATCAACACAATTGATCCTCATTATTCATGGATTCTGTATTTGTGAATTTTCCTACTTGCTAAAATGTGTTGGTAATTCTCCAAATCAATACCGGGAGTTCTCAGTCCTTCCTGGACATGCATGTGTGCAGAGCAGAGAGACTTGTGTCTCCAGGCGCACATGTTGCTCCCAGTGGAGGCTGAACTGATTTCAGCTCTCCGCTGTCAACAATGTCCTTTTTGAGGGTATTTAGTGCCGTGTTTGTTGGATTTTTGTGCTTTTTGTGGGAAATTTTGTTTTGTTTTGTGATGCAGTCTCACTCTGTTGCCCAGGCTGGAGTGCAATGGCGCGATCTCAGCTCACTGCCACCTCCGCCTTGCAGGTTCAAGTGATTGTCCTGCCTCAGCCTCCTGAGTCGCTGGGATTACAGGTATGCACCACCACACCCGGCTAATTTTTTGTATTTTTAGTACAGACGGGATTTCATCATGTTGGCCAGGGTGGTCTCAAACTCCTGAGCTCAAGTGATCCACCCACCTCCGCCTCCCAAAGTGCTGGGATTACAGGTGTGAGCCGCCACGCCCTGCTGCAATTTCGTGGTTTAAAATGACCTCCTAGCGTAGCCGCCAAAGTGCTCTCCAATGCTGGGGAGCGTGGGGAGGCTGTGAGGTCCATCACTTGTGTCAGATGGGCTTTGTCAGGCACAAGTCACGGTGCCGTTGGTCATGTGCTCAATGTTAACGAATCAATGATGTGTATCAAGTAAAAGCCATTGAACGGAAACAA
This sequence comes from Hylobates moloch, assembly GCF_009828535.3. Classification (NCBI taxonomy): domain Eukaryota; kingdom Metazoa; phylum Chordata; class Mammalia; order Primates; family Hylobatidae; genus Hylobates; species Hylobates moloch. Next base: position 103,066,271 of record NW_026652287.1, on the reverse strand, counting down.
GAAATACGAAGTTTTCATTGATTGATGAAAACGTGACTAGAGGTTCACAGGAAGCTAACCCTGCACCTGTCTCAGGGGCAACGGCTCCGTGCGAGCTGGTTCAGTGCTCAAGAGTGACTTCGTAGAACATGAGGACCTGCAATTATGAGAACTGACCGTCCGTGAACAAATGACTTCCCACTGTAAGATAACATAGAGGCAGACACAGAATTTTCCAAGAAAGGATGAAACCTAGGAGACATGGACAGAATTCAGCACATACCAGTCCCTTCATGTGACGGTGTCCACACCCCCTCCCCACTGCTTTCTGCTTTGAGAGCTACACCACGCTATGTTAGAAAGCTAGGAAGTCCTTACAGGGGAGCAAGCCAGACTCACATCAGCCTCTGCAGACTACAGTGGGGAAGCCTCATGGATCGACACAGCAGATTCACACCTTCGTTCCCCAGGCCGTTGTTGGACAGGCACAGGTGTGTCAAGCTCCGGTTGCTGACGAGGGCTGAGGCCAGACTCTGGCAACCCGTGGCTGTGATGCCACAGTCCTCCAGGCTGCAAGAAGAGAACCCCAGAGAGGACGTGAGGCGGTGCCTTCTTAAAGTGCCATCTCTCCCTCCTTTACAAGGAGGGGAAAGACATATCACCCCCATAGTGGGCATGTCCCTGCAGACATATGAGGTCGCATCCTCTCTGCCTTTAACTTGCAAACTCAACTCCAGTGCATCAGCCCCAAAAGAATACTCTAAGTATTGTGGGTGATTAGATCTGCCAGTCACAATGGGGAATGGCTGGGTAACGTTGGTCTGCTCACTGCTCGGCCATTTCCAGTTCCCACATGGCTATGATATAAGGCTTTGCCGAAATGAGTAGTTTTTCCAATTTATTTCTTTTCTTATTTATTTTTATTTATTTGAGACGGAGTCTCGCTCTGTTGCCCAGGCTGGAGTGCGGTGGCATGATCTCAGCTCACCGCAACCTCTGCCTCTCGGGTTCAAATGATTCTCCGGCCTCAGCCTCCCGAGTAGCTGGGATCATAGGCGTGCACCACCACGTTTGGCTAATTTTTGTATTTCTAGTAGAGACACGGCTTCACCATGTTGGTCAGGCTGGTATCGAAGCTGGTCTCCAACTCCTGACCTCAGGGGATCTGCCTGCCTCGGCCTTCCAAAGTGTTGGGATCACAGGCATGAGCCACCGTACTGGGCCAATTTTTCCAATTTAAAAGTACACTTAGGCCAGGCACCGTGGCTTATGTTTGTAAACCCAGCACTTTGAGAGGCTGAGGCAGGAGGACTGCTTGAGCCCGGGAGTTCGAGACCAGCCTGGGCAACATAGCAAGACTCTGTCTCTAAAAAGAAAAAATTAGCCAGGCATGGTGCTACCTGCATGTAAGTCCCAGCTACTTGGGAAGCTGAGGCAGGAGGATCCCTGGAGCCTGGGAGGTAGAGGCTGCAGTGAGCTGTGACTGTGCCACTGTACTCCCACTGGGTGAACAGAGAGCAAGACCACCCCCCAAAACAGTACATTTAACACATCATGACCCTTAGGCATAAACTAGATACTCTGCCTGCTTTTGAGGTAGAGTTTCGCCCTTGTTGCCCAGGCTGGAGTGCAATGGTGTGACCTTGGCTCACCACAACCTACGCCTCCCGGGTTCAAGTGAGTCTCCTGCCTCAGCCTCCCGAGTAGCTGAGATTACAGGCACCTGCCACCACGCCCAGCTAATTTTTTTGTATTTTTAGTAGAGATGGGGTTTCACCACATTGGCCAGGCTGGTCTTGAACTGCTGACCTCAGGTGATCCGCGTGCCTTGGCCTCCCAGAGTGCTGGGATTACAGGTGTGAGCCACCACACCTGGCCATTTAAGTAGCTTTTTATGTAGCACTGAAGTGATTCCAGACACAGTCGCTACATAAGTGATAGGTGTTTTGCTGTAACAAGAACTTGGAGTGAACGCCCCTTCCCCTTGAGAATATGACACCTGAGACAGAGAGCTCAGGGTGTGATGGGGCCACACCCTGTCACCCTCTGAGCCTGGATGTCTCACTGCTGATACCAGCACTGCCATGCAGGTAAGATTAAAGGTCACCTAGAGCTGTGCTGTCCAGAATGGGAGCTGCTAGCCCACATGGCTACTGAGCTCTTGACATGGGTCTAGTGTGATGAGGAAACTGACTTTCCCATTTAATTTAGGTTTGGCCGGCCACACGTGGATTCGTGGTTGCCACGCTGGGTGGCTCAGCTGAATCAGCCCCACCCTTGACTCCTGCCATCACCATCCGAGCACCGTCCAACTGTGGACAAGTGACACAGCCTTTTGGAAGCTGTCTCATCTGTCAGTAGGGTTATCAACAGCACCCGCTCCGTAGACCTGTTCTGAGAACTCAGCGAGGAAGGGTTGGAGGGATTTTAGCACTGTGCTTGGCACAGCTCAGTAAGTATTGAATAGTGGTTGCTATAACTGTTGCTGCTGCTTCGCCTCCCTCCCTAGATCAGTTATCAGTAAGCAAGTGGGCTGGGCATGGTGGCTTACACCTGTAGTCCCAGAACTTTGGGAGGCCAAGGCAGGAGGATCGCTTGGGCCCAAGAGTTGAGGCTGTAGTCAGCTAAGATCTTACCACTGCACTCATCCTGGGCAACAGCAAAACTCTGACACGGAAAAGGAAAGAAGTGATATCCCTTTAGGGGTTAGGGGTGCAGAACTGCTGTCCCCTGCGTTTCCACTTGGAGGCACTTCTGCTAGAACAACACAGGCCTGGGTTCATCCCTGCTCTGGGCTCCCTCGTCTCCGTAGAAGGAGGTGGGATTGGGATTTTGGGTGACCCTTCTCCTTTTTGAGCCTCTGCGCCCAGAAGCCCGGAATGCATGAGCTCTGGCCTGGACTTTACCAGGCAGAGGGGAGCCTGACCCCCACCCGCGTTCTTTGAGTGACTGCGTGGGTATACCTCTCCAGTCGTGGGGCCCAGCATTCACTAACCCAGTGTAAGCTGCACCCATGAGCCTCACGCCCAAGAGAGCTTTATCAGGAGGGAAGGTCATTATGCAATTTCCACCTGGCTGATTCTTGCGTCCACCTTTTATCTCCATTTAGAGTCTGGGAGCAAGAACAGATGTTCTTCAGGTCACTCTTACACCCCACATTGTGCAGGTCTTGAGAGGTCCCAACTTCCTTCCTCACCCCTGGTTTGTGCATCTGCTCATTTCCCTCCCACCATGACCTGGAGAATCGAAGTTACGATAATCCCGGTGAAAGGAAGTGGCACTCACATCAGCTTCTGCAGGGCGCACTGGGAGACCTTCAAGGCATCACTGAGAGGCGTCACTCCCTGGTCTGTCACCTTGTTTCCTGCCAGGCTCAGAGATTTCAGGCTGGGGGAGGTCGTAAGGATTTGGGAGATCTTCAGGTAACAGGCGTGGGTCAATCCACAGCGATCCAGCCTGCAGAAACAGACAGCATGAAGCAACCCCAGCTCTCACCCAAAGCAGCCCATCTCCCCTCTACTCAGCACACGCCAGCAGCACCGGCCGTTTTCCTGGTCTTCGGACTCTGTCTGCTCCTGCCTCCAGGCGTGAGAAGTCACTGCTCCTTCCATTGCAACCTCCCCTCCTCCCTCCCTCAGGGATTCATGTCTCTTGAAGGTTCACGTCCTCATTCATGTCTCTTGAAGGTCTCCTTTCGGGTAAGCCAGACCTTAAACGGTGCCTACTCCACTTCCCTCCATTGTCTCAACATTCATAGCAACCCACCCCAGCCAACCCTTTTTTTTTTTTTTTTTTTGAGACAGGGTCTTGCTCTTGTCACCCAGGCTGGAGTGCAGTGGCACAATCTTGGCTCACTGCAACCTCCGTCTCCCGGATTCAAGCAAGTCTCCTGCCTCAGCCTCCTGAGTAGCTGGGATTACAGGTGCCCGCCACCATACCTGGCTAATTTTTGTATTTTTAGTAGAGACAGGGTTTCATCATGTTGGCCAGGCTGGTCTCGAACTCCTGACCTTGTGATCCACCCACCTTGGCCTCTCAAAGCACTGGGATTACAGGCGTGAGCCACCACGCCCGGCCTCCAGCCAACGTTCCACACACTTATGTTAGTGCTTGTTTCCTGCCTGTCTTCCTTCCTAGAATGTCATCTCCATGAAGGTGGAGGCCTGGTTGCTTTGTTCTCTATGGTCCCCTCAGCAGCTGCGATTGTGCCTAGTACACAAAGGGCACTCGAGCATTTGCTGAAGGGCACGAGCTTCCGGGATGACCGGCGGTATTTACGAAAGAGGAACGTACACAGCTACCCCACGAGCCAGCACGTCCACCCCCAAGTCTAACACATCACTTAATTCCCTATTCACCGAGTAGCTTAGCATCTCTGTGACTCAGTTTATGCCCTGGAAATGAGGACAACAGCACTACCGACCTCAGCGGTGGTTGTGAGGATTAGAATATTAGAATCGCCACAAAACACTTAGGCCAGTGCCTGGCTAGGACAGAGATGACGGAAGCAGATTTATTTTATTATTATTATTTTTTTGAGACAGTCTTACTCTGTCACCCAGGCCAGAGTGCAGTGGTACAATCTTGGCTCACTGTAACCGCTGCCTCCTGGGTTCAAGTGATGCTCCTGCCTCCGTCTCCCAAGTAGCTGGGATTACAGGTGACTGCCACCATGCCCAGCTAATTTTTGTATTTTTAGTAGAGACGGGGTTTCACCATGTTGGCCAGGCTGGTCTCGAACTCCTGACCTCGGGTGAGCCACCCACCTCAGCCTCCCAGAGTTCTGGGACGATAGACGTGAGCCACCATGCCTGGTCTGTGTTGAATTTTAGACAGAACTTTTAGAGCTCTCCAAGCCTATACATGTTCCTGCCGTGTGTGTGCATACATCATTATTTTTGTCTTGTTTTGCTCTCCCTGTGCTGGCCTGTGAGCACCATGAGAGCAGGAATCTCGTTTCATTCATCAGCTCATCTCTGGAACATGTTGTAGTACTACACGCAGAATCAAACATCTGTCGTTATTGAATAAAACAATCTCGGCCAGGCGCAGTGGCTCACGCCTGTAATCCCAGCACTTTGGGAGGCCGAGATGGGCAGATCACGAGGTCAGGAGATCGAGACCATCCTGGCTAACATGGTGAAACCCTGTCTCTACTTAAAAAAATACAAAAAAATTAGCCGGGCGTGGTGGCAGGCACCTGTAGTCCCAGCTACTCGGGAGGCTGAGGCAGGAGAATAGCTTGAATCTGGGAGGAGGGGCTTGCAGTGAGCCGAGATTGCACCAATGCACTCCAGCCTGGGCAACAGAGCGAGACTCTGTCTCAAAAAAAGAAAAAAGAATCTCATTTCATTCATCAGCACATCCCAGGAACACGTCGTAGTACTACACACAGAATCAAGCATCTGTCGTTATTGAATAAAAGAATCTAGTTTGCACTCCAGCCTGGGTGACACAGCAAGACTCTGTCTCAAAAAAAAGAAAAAAAAAAAAAAAAAAGAATCTAGTTTCATTCATCAGCACATCCCTGGAACATGTCGTACTATAACGCAGAATCAAGCATCTGTCGTTATTGAATACAAGAAAGTTCCAACTCCTCAATGTGATAGTGAATGGAAACCCTTCACGATGTGGCCCAATCCATCATTCAACATCAAAGTCTCCCATTTAGAGAGTTAGCTGATCATCCCATCCCTCTAGCCTATAAATACTTTGGGGAATATGGGCCAGGTGTTGGGAATAGAGCAGTTCTAGGTCCTGGGAACACAGGAGTGAAGGAAGAAAGCAATACTCCTGCCTCCATGAGTTATGAGAAGGTAAATTCGTTAGACTTCCAAGAAACTGGACCTCAGTGACTTCATGCTTTTTCCTTCCTTGGCCCCAAATAGCCTCCATTCATCTTTTCTGACATGTATCTTATTTATTCTTTGAATCTAAGCTCCAGCTCTCTGCACTTGTGGTGCAGAGAGTGAGCATGCAGCTTCCTCCAATCTGTTCCCAGATAAACCCCACACGATGTCAGGCACAGCATTTCCATCCTGAGACAACATCTATGCTTTGGCCAATTTCCCTGGGTTACATCTTCTTAAAGTGCAATTCCCTGGCTGCCAGGCAAACACACACGTGGTGCAAAGCAAATTCTTCTTTCTTATTATTCTTCGATGTTAGTTGATGTGCCAACTAACAAAGCTCAAAGCAGGGCTTGCACTTGTCTGTCTCAGAATACGTTATTTGGGAAGGCATGGCGGGTGGATCACTTGAGGTCAGGAGTTCGAGACCAGCCTGGCCAACATGGTGAAACCCCATCTCTACTAAAAATACAAAAATTAGCCAGGTGTGGTGGTGTGTGCCTGTAATCCCAGCTACTTGGGAGGCTGAGGCAGGAGAATCCCCCGAACCTGGGAGGTGGAGGTTGCAGTGAGCTGAGATCATGCCACTGCACTCCAGCCTGAGCAACTGAGCTACACTCAGTCTCAAAAAAAAAAAAAAAAAAGAATACTATATAAACATTAAATAGTTGTATCTCTAGACCAAGCTAATCTAATGAAAAAACCACCTTCCCAGGACTTACAAACCACAGTAAGAGCCACAAACTGGGACCGACCAACCAACCAACCAACCAACTTGTCACCAGATAGGTGAATGCTTCAACTGTGGTACTCCACAGCACTGAATGGCTATCACCAATAGAAGGAAGAAAATGTGTAACACATGACTGCTTGGGTGGATCTCAAGCGCTGATGGACCAAAGCCAGTCTCAGGCGATGATGTACCACACTGATTTAAGAGCACTGTCGAAATGACAAGGTTATACAGAGATGGAAAACACACGTGGCTGCTGAGGACGAGGATGAGGAACGGTGCAGTTGGGGAGGGGTGTGTGACTACAGAGCGTCTTGGTTACTGTGATCATTACACAAATCTAGATGTAATAAACTACTGTAGAATAATGTACACACACTGTACCAGGATCTGTTTCCCAGTTTTGATATTATGTGATAGTATGTGAGATTAACCACTGGGAGAAACTGCCAGAAGGACACTTCTTTTTTTTTTTTTTCATTTGAGACAGAGTTTTGCTCTTGTTGTCCAGGCTGGAGTGCAGTGGCACGGTCTCAGCTCACTGCAACCTCTGCCTCTGGGTTCAAGAGATTCTCCTGACTCAGCCTCCCGAGTAGCTGGGATTACAGGTGCCTGCCACGCCCGGCTAATTTTTGTATTTTTAGTAGAGATGGAGTTTCACTATGTTGGCCAGGCTGGTCTTGAACTCCTGACCTCAAGTGATCTGCCCGCCTCTGCCTCCCAAAGTGCTGGGATTACATGCATGAGCCACTGCCCCCAGCCCAGAAGGGCACATTTGACCTCTATACAATTAAAATCTCACCGGGTATGGTGGCTCACGCCTATAATCCCAGTGCTCTGGGAGGCCCAGCGGGGAGGACCACCTGAGCCCAGGAGTTCAAGACCAGACTGGGCAACCAAATGAGACCTTGCCTCTGCATAAAATTTTTTTAATGAAACTTTGAGTTTTTTTTTTAATTGTGATAAAGTACTTATAACCGAAAATGGACTATTTTAACTATTTAGGTGTGCAATTCAGTGGCACTCAACTCCTGCAACCGTTACCACCATCCATCACCAAAACTTTTCCATCTTTGCAGCTCTTTAATTTTTGCCGTTTTCTGTAATAATTTCAAACACAAGTAAAAATGAAGAAACACAAGGCAAAAGCCCTACCAGAGACGTACCTCAAAGACTCCAACAAACATTTCGGGTGTTTTAAGGCTTCACATGCCATCCTTACATCCTCTTCCTTCAGGTGGGTGCCTCCCAAGTTGAGGAATCTTAGGTTACGGTTGGCAATGAGGGTTCTCCAGAGGTGCTGCAGACCAGGGGTAATCTGTGCATTTCTAAACCTGCAATGGGGAAGGGGAGACACATTCAACACTGGTGACGTTTAGTTGTATCCTCATTTTTCCTTCCCATCCTTCTCCCATTCTAACTTGCGAATTTCTAATTAATTGTATTTCCTTTTAAAGCAATGAATACCTGAGTGCCTGTGATGGGCCAGCTACTGGGAATAGTGTAGGAAACAGTATTACCAATCCCTGCCTTGGGGAGCTTAATCCAGCCAAACCCGTCCAAACCTGGTGTCAAGGAGCCTGCTTCAGTCACATCATCACAAGGTTGTTGTTTTTTTTTTTTTAAGATGGAGTCTCGCTCTGTCACTGAGGCTGGAATGCTGTGGTGCGATCTTGGCTCACTGCAACCTCCACCTCCCTGGTTCAAGCAATTCCCCTGCCTCAGCCTCCCAAGTAGCTGGGATTACAGGCACGTACCACCATACCCTGCTAATTTTTTTTTGTATTTTTAGTGGAGATGGGGTTTCACCATGTTGGCCAGGCTGGTCTTGAACCCCTGACCTCAGGTGATCCACCCGCCTTGGCCTCCTAAAGTGCTGGGATTACAGGCGTGAGCCACCGCGCCCGGCCGATCACAAGGTCTTTAGCGACTCCCCACTCTGTGCTTTTGGGAACTTGGTTCCTACACCTTTGGTGGCACTTACGCCCTCAGGCTGCACTTGAGGGGTTTCAGATGGGTCTTCTCTCAGGAGGTAGGGGAGAGCTGGGATAGCGTCATGGGAAGGGATTCTCTCGTAGGGGGCGGGCAGCCTTACATTAGAGTCTGCATCTTGCAGGTGTGATGCCTCAGCTTGGCACACAGGGTCTTCATGGCCCGCTCTGTCAGGATGCTGCTGCCCAGGTCCAGCTGCCGCAGGTGTGGGTGGGTGCCGAGCACGGAGCAGAAATCTTCCCACTGCTCCTCAATGAGGGCCTTACCCCACATCCTATGTCAGGGGGGATAGAAACACGGGCTCGTGGGATGGAGTTTAACGTGAGCAGTCGTGGCAACACGTGGAGGAGAGGGACCAAGCTATCCAGGTGAGACCGGGGTGGCTTTAGAGGCTCTGAGGCAATGTAGCAGCTTCCATCATGCTTTGCATGACTAGCCCTGCATCCACCCTGCCTCCCGGATATATCAGTACCCGAGGGGGTATGCAGGCATGACTAGGAACTGCCAGCTCCTGAACCAGTTTTTTTTTTTTTTTTTTTTTTTTTGAGATGGAGTCTCGCTCCATCGCCCAGGCTGGAGTGCAGTGACATGACCTCAGCTCACTGCAACTTCTGCCTCCTGGGTTCAAGCGATTCTCCTGCCTCAGCCTCCCGAGTAGCTGGGACTACAGGCGCATGCCACCACGCACAGCTAATTTTTGCATTTTTAATAGAGATGGGGTTTCACCATGTTGGCCAGGACAGTCTCGAACTCCTGATCTCATGATCTACGCCCGCCTCAGCCTCCCAAAGTGCTGGGATTACAGGTGTGAGCCACCACACCCGGCCCTGCATCAGATCTTTGCTTCAATTCCAGCCCCACTTGAACGTGAAACTGTGCAACAGCTATGGAGAACAGTACAGAGGTTCCTAAAAAATATTAAAATAGAGCTACCCATACCACCTAGCAATCCTACCTCTGGGTATATACCTGGAAGAACTGAGTCAGGATGTGGAAGAGGTATTTGGTCTCCCACGCTCACTGTGGCATTTTCATAATAGCTCAGATCTGGAAAACTTACGTGTCCATCCATGGACGAACACATCGAGAGCACGTGATACATACGTTAATGGACTATTAAAGGAGGACATTCTGCCATTTTTGACAGCGTGGATGAACCTGGAGGATATTATGTTAGGTGAGCTATACCAGTCACAGAAGCACAAATGCTGCATGAGTCTACTTTTTTTTTGGAGATGGAGTCTCTATTTCCCAGGCTGGAGTGCAGTGGCGTGATCTTGGCTCACTGCAACCTGCGCCTCCCAGGTTCAAGTGATTTTCTTGCCTCAGCCTCCCAAGTAGCTGAGATTACAGGTGCCCACCATGCCTGGCTAGTTTTTGCATTTTTTAGTAGAGACAGGGTTTCACCATGTTGGCCAGGCTGGTCTTGAACTCCTGACCTCAAGTGATCCACCCACCTTGGCCTCCCAAAGTGCTGGGATGACAGGTGTGAGCCACCAACACACTCAGCTCATGATTCTACTTTGAAATATCTAAAATAGCAGAAAGTAGAACGGAGGCTGCCAGGGTACTGGGGAGCAGGGAAGATGGAGTTATCATTCCATGGGCGTGAAGTGTCGGTGATGTGAGATGAAAAAGTTCTAGAGGTCTGCTGTACAATGTCGTGCCTGTAGTTAAAATTGTATCGTACACCTAAAAACCGGAGCAATTAGTCTCCCATCCACTGGCAATCATCTCCTGTATGAGTTTATACCTTCCCACGTGTCTGAGTGTATACCTTCCCACATTTGTGAACAGGGAGCTAACCTCACAGCTTTGCCCCGAAGAATAAAAGAAAAATAGAGGCCAAGCGCGGTGGCTCATGCCTGTCATCCCAGCACTTTGGGAGGCCGAGGCGGGAGGATCACAAGGTCAGGAGTTCAAGATCAGCCTGGCCAATATGGTGAAACCCCATCTCTACTAAAAATACAAAAGTTAGCTGGGTGTGGTGGTGGGCAACTGTAGTCCAGCTACCAGGGAGGCCGAGGCAGGAGAATCGCTTGAACCCAGGAGGTGGAGGTTGTAGCAGTGAGCCAAGATCACGCCACTGCACTCCAGCCTGGGTGACAGAGCGAGACTCTGTCTCAAAAAAAAAAAAAGTGAATGGGAAGTATAGCACAGGGTAGCTGTGAACACGAGTAGCTGTGACGTTTTATGATATGTAAATTTCCCATCTCAGTGCTTAGCCTGTGGCTGTGCACATTTTCAGCCAATCTACAGGAAAATTGCCCAGGCTGTGACTCGCCTTGGCTGTGGAAAGAACAAGGTAACAGGCAAGCTGTTCTTTCTTTCTGCACTGACATGAGCTCGCCTCCTAAAAAGCAAGCATTTGTACTTAATTGTTTTCCAACCAAGGGTAACTGCCATGTTATCAAGGCCGCAGCACACACCAGGTGCTGTGCCAGACCTCTTCCATGTGAGAATTGTTTTTTTTGTTTTTTTTTTTTTTTTTTTTTTTTTTTTTGAGATGGAGTCTCACTCTGTCACCCAGGATGGAGTGCAGTGGTACCATCTTGGCTCACTGCAACCTCCACCCGCTAGGTTCCAGCAATTCTCCTGCCTCAGCCTCCTGAGTAGCTGGGATTACAGGTATCCACCACCATGCCCGGCTAATTTTTGTATTTTTTAGCAGAGATGGGGTTTCACTATGTTGGCCAGGCTGGTCTCGAACTCCTGACCTAATGTGATCCACCTGCCTCAGCCTCCCAAAGTGCTAGGATTACAGGCGTGAGCCACCATGCCCGGCCCCATGTGATAATTTGATGCTTTATTATTTTTTTATTTTTTGAGATGGAGTCTCACTCTGACGCCCAGGCTGGAGTGCAGTGGCATGATCTCGGCTCACTGCAACCTCCGCCTCCTGGGTTCAGGCAATTCTTTTGCCTCAACCTCCTGAGTAGCTGGGACTACAGGCGCACGCCACCACGCCCTGGCTAATTTTTGTATTTTTAGTAGAGACAGGGTTTCACTATGTTGGCCAGGCTGGTCTCAAACTCCTGACCTCGTGATCCACCCACCTCAGCCTCCCAAAGTGCTGGGATTACAGGCATGAGCCACTGCACCCGGCCTGTCCACAGACAGGGTCTTACTTTGTTGCCCAGGCTGGTCTCAAAAACCTGGTCTCAAGCAATCCTCGTCTACCAATCCTGTCCACATTCTTCACTGCTGTGTTCTGGGTCATAGGAGGATGACATTGAGACAGTCCAGCAAAGTGTGTTTTCTAGACCTGCACTATTCAGTAAGCATCAGCTACATGTGACTATTTAAATACAAATGAGGCTGGGCACAGAAGCTTATGCCTGTAATCCCAGCACTTTGGGAGGCTGAGGCAGGTGGATCACCTGAGGTCAGGAGTTTGAGACCAGCCTGGCCGACGTGGCGAAATCCCCTCTACTAAAATTACAAAAATTAGCTGGGCATGGTGGTGCATGCCTGTAGTCCCAGCTACTCGGTAGCCTGAGGCAGGAGAATCGCTTGAGCCTGGGAGGTGGAGTTTGCAGTGAGTTGAGATCATGCCACTGCACTCCAGCCTGGGTGACGGAGCAAGACTCTGACTCAAAATAATAAAATAAACCACATATTCCTGGGTTTCAACCCCAGAGCCTTTCCTTTCGAGTCTTGGGCGGGGTCCTGTATTTTGAAAGACCTTTCCCAGGTGTGGACAATGAGCCAGATTCGGGTCCTGGCATTTTAGCCAGCTGGACGTCATCTGGGCCATTCATCCCGAAAGAATTATCTGGGACCTTGAAGTTCCTGGAAGTCATGTCAAGTCCCAGCAGTAGAGACACAGAGCTCAGCACATGGCATAGGATAAATCCGCCTGTAGAGACACAGAGCTCAGCACACGGCATAGGATAAATCCGCCTGGGGTACTCACCACTGAGGAACCACAGGCCATGCCTCAGCTGACTCATCTCTTGGGAAGACCCCTTTGACATCCACCCGAATTTTCCGCAAATACGGACAGTGCTGGAGGCAGAAGGAAGCTGCTATCAAGTCCAGGTTCTGGTTAATCGGAAGCCACACTTCTTGGAAGCCGTTTAATGCCAAGCGAACAAACTCTTTGTCTTGAGTCTCGAAAAGACAGTGGAAGGCGTCCAGGGTATCTCCTGGGGCGGTGGCGTTAGGCTGCTGACCCAACAGAGAGACCCAGTGCAGAAGCTTCTGCTTCGCCCCCAGGGGAACGGGACAGCCCAGCAGGCCCTCCAGTGGCCTCCTTACGTCTTCGCTCACGAGGCCAAACAAGAAACGCTTCATCCAAAGCGAGTGGATATGGAAGCCTGCTTGTTTAAGCTCCATGGACCTCTTTGTCTTCTCAACGTACAGAGGGCAGACAGCCGGCTCGATTTCCAGCCCCTCTAACACGTAGTACAAGGCGGCACAGAAGTCCTGGAGACTGAGGTGGAAGAAGGTGTAGCACTCCTCACAGTGGCTGTCTGGGAGAAGGATGTTCATGTGAAACAGAGCACGGAGCTCAGACTCCCCGAGTCCTTGAACCATGAGGTCGTCACCATCAAACACAGACTTCCCATTCCACACTCCCTCCACAGCCATACGGCAGAAGCGCTTCAGGACAACTCTTTCCTCCAGATTGAGACAGCGCCGGACCACGCCTCGAGGGGTGAGCTGGTGAAACACAAAAGCGGCGTACAAGCCTGTGAGCGTTTGGTTGAAGGGGGCGACGCTGTCCCCCACCACGTCCTGCAGCTGCAGAGCCACGCAGATCAGAGAGCCCACGGCGGGGACCTGGCACTGGTCGAACAGCTTACGGTTGTTCATTATCACACGCAACCCTTGCGTCTTCTGATGCTCACCGATCCCGCGCTCAAGGAGCAGGTGCATTCTTTGTTCCGCGGAGATTCCTCTAACTAACAGGTAACGGGGAGACACGACCTCTGACTTGAGCTTCTCTATGCCCACGTCTCTGACGGTGACGATCAGGAAGGACTCAGGGAGCAGGACTTTCCTCAGCAGACTGCGTAGGAGGATGAATGGGGGCTGCTTCTCAGCCCAGTCTTTGCAGAGCTTCGTGTCATTGTTGAGGACAGAGCCCAGGTCATCGAAACCGTCAATGATGAACAGCAGCCTTTCTGGTCGGGACATGATCTCCGTCACTGGGGCCTGGGAGTCTGGCCACTCCCTGGAGATGAACTCTGTGACACTGCTCTCCTTCTTCCGCTGCATCTCTCTAACGGGGAGGAAGAAGACGTAGGAGAACATTCCCTGGTACAGTCCACCTTGTGCCCAGTGCAGCACGATCCTTCTGGCCAGAGCCGATTTCCCAATTCCTGACTTTCCATGCAGAACCACCGTGTGAGGCCGGAAGCCCCACTGGTCTGAATTAAAAGCACCAGCCAACGTTTGCATTTCTGGCCAGTCAGCAGAAGTTTTTTCAAAACTACGACGTACATCCTCCTTCTCAGTGAATTTGGTCATCACGTGACTCTTGTAGTCCCATTTGTCACCTCCAGGGCCTGAGGTCAGAGAGGGTAGAATGAAAATCAGGAAACAGACCAGGCACGGTGGCTCGTACCTGTCATCCCAGCACTTTGGGAGGTCGAGATGGGTATATCACCTGAGGTCAGGAGTTTGAGACCAGCCTGGTCAACATGGCAAAGCCCCGTCTCTAATAAATACAAAAATTAGCTAGGCATGGTAGTTGGCACCTGTAGTCCCAGCTACTCAGGAGGCTGAGGCAGGAGAATCGCTTGAACCCAGGAGATGGAGGTTGCAGTGAGCTGAGATTACACCGCTGCATTCCAGCCTGGTGACAGAGCAAGACTCCATCTCAAAATAAAAATAAAAATAAATCAGGAAACAAAATTTGAAGCCAGTCTGATTTTTTTTTTTTTTTTTTTTTTTGAGACAGAGTCTTGCTCTGTTGCCCAGGCTGGAGTGCAGTGGCACAATCTCGGCTCACTGCAAGCTTCGCCTCCTGGGGTTCACCCCATTCTCCTGCCTCAACCTCCCGAGTAGCTGGGACTACAGGCGCCCACCACCACACCCAGCTAATTTTCTGTATTTTTAGTAGAGACGGGGTTTCACCATGTTAGCCAGGATGGTCTCGATCTCCTAACCTCGTGATCTGCCCACCTCGGCCTCCCAAAGTGCTGGGATTACAGGCATGAGCCACCGTGCCCAGCTGAAGCCAATCTGAATTTTAGTAAAAACATACCTCACAGAAACCCTGTGTCAGTGGGGCCTGAGTCAGCCTCCCGACGTGGGTCTTGTTTCCTCCTAGCCAGGTGCTGAGAACATGCTCACTCTTCATTCCCTACTTTAAAGGCCTCGAACGCTTCTTAATAATCCACGAAATAGCTCTGCTTCCCCCATTCAACCTGATGTCCGTTTTTTGCACTGGGGACCTGATAAGTTACATTGTATTGCCGGGCGCGGTGGCTCACGCTTGTAATCCCAGCACTTTGGGAGGCCGAGGCGGGCAGATCACGAGGTCAGGAGATCGAGACCACGGTGAAACCCCGTCTCTACTAAAAAATTACAAAAAATTAGCCGGGCGTGGTGGCGGGCGCCTGTAGTCCCAGCTACTCAGAGAGGCTGAGGCAGGAGAATGGCGTGAACCTGGGAGGTGGAGCTTGCAGTGAGCCGAGATCGCGCCACTGCACTCCAGCCTGGGCGACAGAGCAAGACTCCGTCTCAAAAAAACAAACAAACAAACAAAAAAAAACGTTACATTGTATTTGCTGATGGTCTCCCCCCATAGACTCTTTATGACAGTGCCTGGCACTCTGTGGGAACTCAAGTATTTGTTAAATGAATGATGTATGCCAACATATGTAGTCTTGGGGAGGGGGAGAGGGAGGGGAACTTGAGGGAGCTGAGGATGCACGTACCATGGCCCCAAGTTCTACACCTGTAGGACAGGTGTGCCCCTCCTGTTCCATCTCTTGGTTTCCCCCACGCAAAGGGGGAATCCTGCTGTACATAAAGAGGGGAGCGGCCGGATGTGGTGGCTCACCCCTCGAATCCCAGCACTTTGGGAGGCCGAGGCGGGTGGATCACGAGGTCAGGAGATCGAGACCATCCTGGCTAACATGGTGAAACCCCATCTCTACTAAAAATACAAAAAAAAAAAAATTAGCCGGACGTGTTGGCGGGCGCCTGTAATCCCAGCTACTCAGGAGGCTGAGGCAGGAGAATGGGGTGAACCCAGGAGGTGGAGCTTGCAGTGAGCTGAGATTGTGCCACTGCACTCCAGCCTGGGCGACAGAGGGAGACTCCATCTCAAAAAAAAAAGAGAGAGGGGAGCACGTTCCTTGAGGTCAGACAGATCCTGCCTGGAACCCAAGCTCTACAGTACAGCAGTGATCCCCAACCTTTTTAGCACCAGGGACCGGTTTTGTGGAAGACAATTTTTCCACAGACCAGGGTGGAAGGGGGGTGGTTTTGAGATGATTCAAGCACATTGTTTATTGTGCACTTTATTACAATTACATTGTAATATATAATGAAATAATCATATAACTCACCATAATGTAGGATCAGTAGGAGCCTGAGCTTGTTTTCCTACAACTAGATTGTCCCATCTGGGGGTGATGGGAGACAGTGACAGATCATCAGGCATTAGATTCTCATAAGGAGCGCGCAACCCAGATCTCTCACATGTGCGGTTCACAATAGGGCTCATGCTCCTGTGAGAACCAAATGCCACATCTGATCCAACAGGAGGCAGAGCTCAGGTGGTAACACGAGTCATGGGGAACAGCTGTAAATACAGATGAAGCTTTGCTCCCTCCTGCTATACTGCCTGGTTCCTAAGAGGCCACCCTACCAGTCCATGGCCTAGGGGTTGGGGACCCCTGCTGCAGAGCGTCTGTGTGATTTGATACAAGCTGCTGTTCAGTTTCCCCACCTGATAAAGATTTTTTTGAGACACAGTTGCACTCTGTTGCCCAGGCTGGAGTGCAGTGGCATGATCTTGGCTCACTGCAGCCTCTACCTCCCAGGTTCAAGCAATTCTCCAGCCTCAGCCTCTCAAGTAGCTGGGATTATAGGTGCCTGCCACCATGCTCAGCTAATTTTGTGTGTGTGTGTGTGTGTGTGTGTGTGTGTGTGTGTGTGCGTATATATAT
>NW_026652287.1:102938768-103044347 GCF_009828535.3 Hylobates moloch | reverse complement strand
AATCCCAGCACTTTGGGAGGCCGAGGTGGGCAGATCACAAGGTCACGAGTTCGAGACCAGTTTGGCCAATATGGCGAAACCCCATCTCTACTAAAAATACAAAAATTAGCTGGGCACGGTGGCAGGTGCCTGTAATCCCAGCTACTCAGGAGGCTGAGGCAGAAGAATCACTTGAACCCGGGAGGCAGAGGTTGCACTGAGCCAAGATCGTGCCACTGCACTCCAGCTTGGGTGACACAGCGAGACTCCTTCTCAAAAAAAAAAAAAAAAAAAATGCCATGAAGGCAAGACGTGTTTTGCTTACCACTGTGATTCCAGCACAATTCTTCAATGGCAGGTATTCATGTACATATTAGTTGATAGAAGGAATTACAAAAATAATTACTGCCACTTAAGTTTGAAGAAAGCATTTGACTACTCTTGGCCATATGTTTAGCACCCATCATACAAAGTTGTGATTGATTCGAGTCCCCTAGAATTACAGGTTCTTTAGAATTTTGTCTTCATAGTATCTGACTGTAGATAACCACAGTGAACTTGTGTAGCTCTATCTCCATGGTACTGATCAAGAGCTTGAAGGGAAGGGGTTGACACCAGAGACAAATCAGAATGAAGAAAGGCAATCTGAACTACATACCCTTGAAATCTAAACTACTTACACTTCTTTCACCCAGCTTTTTTCCAGGAGGGCAACCAAGGAATAAATCTATTTTCCTCACCTTGTTCTTCTGTCTCTGCTGCTGTGGCACCTTCTTGTTCCATAGCTTGTGAAATTTCTGCAAAAGAAGAATGAATTCCAACATACTTGTGTTTATTACTCAAGTCAGAGATGTCAGACACCCCCCAAGATAAGCTTAGTCATGCCATATTTAATTTTCTGGCCAGTTGAAAACATGGCAACCACTGGCTCAGCTAGAAGACAGAGTGCACTAGTATAATGAGCACTAATTCAAAGCTTGAGGGTGAGGGTCCCAGGCTCATTTCTCCTTGGAGAGCCTCGCACAAGTTATTAAAATGAAGGGTAGGTTGGGCGTGGTGGTTCACGCCTGTAATCCCAGCACTTTGGGAGGCTGAGGCGGGCAGATCACCAGAGGTCAGAGGTTCGAGACCAGCCTGACCAATATGATGAAACCCCATCTCTACTAAAAAATACAAAAATTAGCCAGGCATGGTGGCCCGTGCCTGTAATCCCAGCTACTCAGGAGGCTGAGGCAGGAGAATCACTTGAACCCGGGAGGCGGAGTTTGCAGTAAGCTGAGATCATGCCACTGCACTCCAAAAATAAAAATAAAAAATAAGAATACAAAAATTAAATGAGGGGTAAAACCTACAGTTAAGAATTAAGGATCTTAGGATCTTAGAGCCAGATGTTGTGGTACATGCCTGTAGTCCCAGCTACTTGGGAGGCTGAGGCAGGAGAATCACTTGAGTCCAGCAGTTGGAGGCTGTAGTGCGCTACAGTCGTGCTTGTGGATAGCCACTGCGTTGTAGTCCCAGCGATACAGCGAAACTCTCTCTCTTAAAAAAAGAATTAAGGATTTGAATTAGACACAGGATTGAAATGTGAGTTGTCATAAACTACTTGTAAGATCTTCATCAAGTTACTGAAGTTACATGTTTCTGTATGTTCATCTACAAAAGCAAAGAAATTGTTCCTATGTTGCTGAGTTGCTGTGGAGATGATTTAGTAGAGTAATAACACAGCCTCTGGCATACAGTAGCTACCACTGACTGAGAATAACCACTATATATATTTATCAGGAAATAGTTACCATGTGAGGCTAAATACAAATTCATCTTAGGATATATGAGAATAGATTTGCCATTTTAAAGAATAATCATTAGGGTGGTCTTTGTCTTGTCAATTAGAGAAAAATTATAGATTTTTAAAAATCACAAACAGAATAAAAACCATTTAAGGATTTTTAAGCATGGGAGTAAAGTTACAGGTGTAAATTTTTAGATCGCCTTGGTTATTGTATGAAAAATTGATTGTATGTAAAAGTGGATTGTGTTTGAGATGCAAATGAAATGCCTTTAAATACAGCAGATGGGAAGAACTGTGTAAAAATGGGTCATATATTACAGGTAGAGACCATATGATCTTCTGATTTGCTAGATATAAGGTGGAGAAAATAAATATTAAAAAAATACAGCTACTCAGGAAGTCGAGGCACGAGAACTGCTTAAACCTGGGAGGTGGAGGTTGCAGTGAGCTAAGATTGCGTGACTGCACTCCATCCTGGGAGACAGAGTGAGACTCCATCTCAAAACTAAACAAACAAACAAAAAGACTAAGCTTTTGGTGTAAATGACCAGGCATACAGTGATGCTATTTACCGATACGGAAAACAGTGAAGGCAGGTATCAAATGAATGCTCCACCCAGCAGAAAACATGCCCTTCTCAACTGCAAATAGACCTTCTCCAAGATAAATATATCAGGCATAAAACATGTTTCAAGTTGATGTGCCTTGAAATTATACAAAGTATGCTCTCTTAACGCAATGAAATAAGATTAGAGATCAGTCAGAAAATTTGAAAATTTCCAAATATATGGAAGTGAAGCCACACGATCCTCAGTAGGTCAAAGGGGAAACAAAAGGGAATTAAATACTTTGAAATGAGTGGAAACAAAACAGCAATATTTACAGCGTATAGGTAGAGCCGTGCATAAAGGAAAATTTATAGCCATAAATGCCTAAGAAAGATCTGAAATATAATATAACTTCCCACCTTAAAGTAGGAAAGAACCCCCTTTGGGATTAGTGAGTAGCAAACTAACCCCAAAACGGGCAGAGAAAGGGAACAAAGAACAGAAGTAAACAAAATACAGGATGGAAATACAATAGAGAAAATAAACCTAGCAGTTTGTTCTTTGAGAAGAACAAAATTGACAAACCTTTAGCCAGACCAAGAAAGAAAAGAGACGGCTAAAATTACTGGAGTCAGGAATGAAAGAGGGTCACAGCTAACAACCTTAAAGAAATGAAAAGGCTTTTGGCTGGACACGGTGGCTCACGCCTGTAATCCCAGCACTTTGGGAGGCTGAGGTGGGCGGATCACGAGGTCAGGAGATCAAGACCACCCTGGCTAACACAGTGAAACCCCGTTTCTACTGAAAATACAAAAAATTAGCCGGGCGTGGTGGCGGGCACCTGTAGTCCCAGCTACTCAGGAGGCTGAGGTAGGAGAATGGTGTGAACCCGGGAGGCGGAGGTTGCAGTAAGCTGAGATCGCACCACTGCACTCCAGCCTGGCTGACAGAGCGAGACTCCGTCTCAAAACAAAAACGTTATGTTAAATGAAGAAAGCCAGTCACACAATACAATAAAATGTCTGGTTTCATTTATATGGAAAGTCCAGAAAAGGCAAAATTCACAGACACAAAGTGGGTGACTGGTTTCCAGGGGCTGGGTATGGGGGAATGATAGCTAATAGGTATGTGGTTTTCTGGGGTGATGAAAATTTCCTGAAATTAGATAGCAGTGATGGTTACACAGTTTTGTTAATACAATAAAATACTGAATTGTATTAAGATGAATTTTATGATACGTGAATTTTCTCTCAACTTTAAAAAAGCAAGGAAAGTATATGAAGAGATTACAGACCAGTTCACTCAAACACAAATGCCAAATTCGAAGTGACTTATCAGCAAACTGTATCAGAAGTGTATCAAAGGTATGTAATAGTGCTTATGTCACAGATACTCCAGGAAAGCAACAGC
Organism: Hylobates moloch; assembly: GCF_009828535.3. Taxonomy (NCBI): domain Eukaryota; kingdom Metazoa; phylum Chordata; class Mammalia; order Primates; family Hylobatidae; genus Hylobates; species Hylobates moloch. Next base: position 103,040,621 of record NW_026652287.1, on the reverse strand, counting down.
AGTTTAACACTTGAAAGAAGTCTGTAAGTGTCATTCATTACAGCAACAGGTTCTGGGAAAATAAATCGTAAGATCTTTCCAAATTATGCAAAAATAAGAAGGCCAATTTTCTCCCCCTTGCTGTCTCTGCTGAAGGATTTTTTTTGGGGGGGGGGGGTTATAGAAATGTCCTAAGACTGGACTATGGTGATAGTTTCATGTTTATACATTTTTGAATTGTATTCTCAAGATTTTATGATATGTAAACCTGCATCGAGTTATCTGGGAAAAAAAAAAAAAAGGCCAGGCACGGTGGCTCATATCTGTAATATCTCAGCACTTTGGGAGGCCAAGGCAGGAGGATCACGAGTGAGGAGTTCTAAAGCAGCCTGGCCAACATGGTGAAACCCCGTCTCTACTAAAAATACAAAAAATTAGCCAGGCGTGGTGTCTGGCGCCTGTAGTCCCAGCTACTCGGGAGGCTGAGGCGGTAGAATAGCGTGAACCCGGGAGGCAGAGCTTGCAGTGAGCCGAGATCACGCCACTGCACTCCAGCCTGGGCAACAGAGCAAGACTCTGTCTCAAAAAAGAAAAAAAAAAAAAAAGCAAGCAGCTGCTATGTCTTGAGCATAATACATTCAATCTATTAGACTAAATAGATTCGCCACGTAAGAGATGAAAGAATCTGAAGTTACATAGAATTTATAAGATCTAGGCTGGGTGTGGTGGCTCATGCCTGTAATCCTAGCACTTTGGGAGGCCGAGGTGGGTGGATCACCTGAGGTCAGGAGTACTAGGCCAGCCTGACCAATATGGTAAAACCCCATCTCTACCAAAAATACAAAAATTAGCCAGGCGCGGTGGCATGTGTCTATAATCCCAGCTACTTGGGAGGCTGAGACAGGAGAATCGCTTGAACCTGGGAGGCAGAGGTTGCAGTGAACCAATATCAAGCCATTGCACTCCAGCCTGAGTGACGGAGCGAGACTCTAAGGGGGGAAAGAAAAAAAAATAGGAAAAGAAAAAAAGATCTAACACAAAGACGACATCTCAGTCTGGAAAGAAAGAAAAAAATCAGGCTGTTGCTGATCTTCCTTGGGCAAATCTGTCTCTCTGGGCTTTGGAATCATCATATGAACGATGCTGACTTCGGATGGATGTATCTTATTGTCTTCTCTAGAGTTTTGTAACAGATTTACAGAAATAAATTTCACAAATCATACAATTCACCCATTGAAAGTGTGCAATCATGACAGAATATTCAGATTGTAACCGTCACTACAATTTTAGAACGTTTTAATCACCCTCAAAGAGAAAAACCCTGCCCTCTTAGTCCTCACCCTCTGTTTCCCCATTCGCCCCAGCCCTAGGCAACCACTAATCTGCTTCTAGTATTTAAATGGATTTTCCAATTCTAGACATTTTATATGAATGGAATCATTCAATATATAGCCTTTTGTGAGGGATTTCCTTCACTTAGCCTACTGTCTTCAAGGTCCATCCATCTTGCAGCATACATTAGTGTTTATATATATATATATATATATTTTTTTTTTTAGACACAATCTCATTTTATCACCCGGGCTGAAGTGCAGTGGCACAATCATGGCTCAATGCAGCCTCAACCCCCTGGACTCAAGCAATCCTCCTGCCTCAGCCTCCCAAGTAGCTGGGACCATACGTGCGCACTCCCACACTCAGCTAATTTTATTTTTTTTTGGTAGACGTGGGGTCTTGCTACATTGCCCAGGTTGGTCTCAAACTCCTGAGTTCGAGCAATCTGCCTGCCTCAGCCTCCCAAAGTGCTGGGATTACAGGTATGAGTCACCGTGTCCAGCCACATCATTCCTTTTTATGCCAAATAATATACTATTGTATACGTATACCGCATTTGATTCTATAGCTCGATAAAAAACAACTGCATTTATTGGGTTGGCTTAGTTTCAAGGGACACTTTTTTTTTTTCTCTTGAGATGGAGTTAAGCTCTTGTGTCCCAGGCTGGAGTGCAGTGGCTCACCACGATCTCTACACCTCCTGGGTTCAAGTGATTCCCTGCCTCAGCCTCTTGAGTAGCTAGGATTACGGGCACGTGCCACCATGCCTGGCTAGCTTTTTTTTTTCTGTATTTTTAGTAGAGATGGGGTTTCTCCATGTTGGTCAGACTGGTCTCGAACTCCCAACCTCAGGTGATCCACCCACCTCGGCCTCCCAAAGTGCTGGGATTATAGGCATGAGCCACCGCTCCCAGCCTTTGAGGGACATCTTTCCATACCCAGCCAATTAGGAGCAACGACGAAGGCCTGTGATCCCCTATGATGTAAGCTCCTTGAGGGTAGAGTGTCTCTGATGGCCTTCATCTTTGTACATGGATAACACCTGCAGTCAGGTCTTTCTGGCACAAGCCCACCTTGCCTCAATTTAACCATGTGAGATTTTGGTGTGCCATCGCGCTTCTGGGTATCACTGGACAACTAACGACAGTCAGTACCACATAGGATTGAGAAGCGAGAGCTCAAGTACTGGCACAGTGCGTGATCCACGTGGTCTCGAGAAGTGGTAGTTCTGTGTCCAGGAGCAGCTCAGAGGGATCTCCTAACGTGGCTGATGGCAAGACCCCCGGCTTTTGTCAGGTTTGTTTCAGTCCTACTATCAAGGTTAGTCTGTGTGTTTATTTTATGCTCTAAGCCACCACTCACTAACTTATAAAACCTCTGAGATGCAGTTTTATCACATGAAGGATAACACGTCACACTCACCTGGTGAAGCCTAGATTGACAAACTGTGAGCAATGTAGAACCTTTGGGACTCAGAGCCTCTGACTCAGATGCCAGTTACTCAGATGTTAGCTTTGAAGAGCTCTTTCCCACCCACAGCCTGAGCAAAGCTCCATCAAAATGAGGTTGGTTTCAACCCCTTCCAAACCAGGTTAGGTTTCACGGTCAACAGTGGCTGCTGGGAGCTGAGCAAGATGATGGTGGCGCAGGTAGCAGCGGAGAATTCATGGTGTCTACGCAGCCTGCCTTTCTCCTTGTGTGTTTTGCCTTCCCTGGTGTCATCTTAGTTTTTTGGTTTATCTTTCCTGTCCCACAACATGTGAATTTCACGAACACGTGTGCTTCGGCCAATGATGTATTGTAAATATGCAGAGCAGTGGCTGGCACGAGGTCAGTGCTCAAATGTTTGGGGAATTGTATTGAATCTGGTTTCATGCTATCTGGTTCTTTCCACCAAAGCCTCCCAACTGGGTTATTGGGAGGAGCTTGTCATAGTAGGGTCATAAGGTTACCCAAACTGAAGACGGGAAGTCCTCAAGTTATAACAAAGCCTGAAGACCACAGAACTTTTTTTTTTTTTTTTTTTGGATGGAGTCTTGTTCTGTCACCCAGGCTGGAGTGCAGTGGTGTGATCTCAGCTCACTGCAACCTCTGCCTCCCGGGTCCAAGTGATTCTCCTGCCTCCACCTCCCAAGTAGCTGGGAATACAGGCACCCACCACCACGTCTGGCTATTTTTTTGTATTTTTAGTAGAGATGAGGTTTCACCATGTTGGCCAGGCTGGTCTTGAACTCCTGACCTCAGGTGATCCACCCACCTTGGCCTCCCAAACTTCTGGGATTACAGGAGTGAGCCACTGGGCCTGGCCCCAGGCCACAGAACTCTTTAACTTGGAAAGAGAAAGACCAGAATTACCAGATCCTCAGAACCCATCCAGTCAGCTAATGGTAGGGTAGTTAGACTAGAAAGAACACTGGACTATCAGAAGTCATGGTCGTAACACCTAGAGATGCAGACTGGCTGCCACATGTCTTTAAGCACATCCTATTTCCCCCAGCTCCACCCTACTAACCTGGCACTTCTTCCTTGCTTGATCCTTGGTCAGTCGTTGTTGCTTCAAGATCTTCTGGTGAATGTCCTGCAAGACAAAGAAAAAGGGAGATTGGCCTCAACGAAGTCACTGTAATTACCCAAGCCAACGATAAGAATGTCCTGTGCCCAGATTATGGAGGGGAACCAAGACAACCCTCAGGATCTCAGTTTATTCCATGATTGGCCTATAACGGAGACAACAGAGTCAGACTTTCCTGAGCCAGAAGAAGCACAATGAAGAAACAGAGGTTTACAAAGAATTCTCTGGCCCCCGTTTTGCTGGATGGCCTTGGGTAAGTCACACAATGAGGTTAATTATGGTGATTAAGCTTCTTTTCAGGAGTCCTCCTCAAGACCTGTCTTGAACTCCAGACCCAGTTAGTCAATGACTCACTAGGTGCCTATGAATTACCCAAATACAAGTGCCTTCAACTTACAAGGTCCAAACTTGACTACCCATCCCCCAATCTACTTTTCGCAAAACATCTCTTCCATGGGGTGAGGTGATGGAACACCATCCACCCAGTTTATCATGCCAGAAACTTGGGTATCACCCATGACACTGTGTTCTCTCTCTCTGCATTTAGTTCTTAAAAACTGTCTTGTGGCCGGGCGCGGTGGCTCACGCCTGTAATCTCAGCACTTTGGGAGGGTGAGGCGGGCGGATCGCGAGGTCAGGAGATCGAGACCATCCTGGCTAACACGGTGAAACCCTGTCTCTACTAAACATACAAAAAATTAGCCGGGCGTGGTGGCGGGCGCCTGTAGTCCCAGCTACTTGGGAGGCTGAGGCAGGAGAATGGCGTGAACCCGGGAGGCGGAGCTTGCAGTGAGCCGAGATCGCACCACTTGAACTGCTGACCTCAGGTGATCTGCCCACCTCAGCCTCCCAAAGTCCTGGGACCACAGTCATGAGTCACTGCGTCCAGCCCACACCTGTATTTGTAGGGCTAATTCAGGGGCTCAGTGAAGGGATTTGTTTTCTGTCTACAGTTGGAGAGATCCTCTAGATAAAAAAGAACTGCTATTTTCTAAATGACCTTTCTCCTACATACCCTAAAATAATCACAGAATCTGATCCGAATTCTTGCTGCACTATGGACACCAATAGTCTAAGGAAGTCCAAGCCTTAGATGAGCACCTAGAACCTCAGTCCTTCATCCCATGGCCAAGCACGAGACTCGCACCGAACAACTACCAATGTTATCAGCCAATGAGGTTCTTAGCCACTTTCTATGCATTACATTATTGAACTTTTGCAATGGCACACACAGTATCACATTTCCTGTTCCAAGATGTGGGATCCAAGGGTCAGAACAGAAGGAGACATTCCCAAAGTCTCACAGCCGACCCGTGGTAGCACCGGAGCTCAAGCTTAGCACTTACAACTCGAATCCTATTAACTTCAGTGAAGTCCGTGTGGGTGGAGCTGTTGTCTACCCATTTCTCCCTCCTCCATTATTTTACAGGCTAGAGACTACACTAATTTCCAGCCAGTGACGATGACCAATGAGATCCTTCTCACAGCTCAGACTCACACTGCAGAGGTGGACCCGGTTACTGAACAATGATTCTTCCCTGTTCCCATGAGAACCTGAAATCATCTCCCCTGCCCTAGACTTGCCCCGCGTCTCGCTTACTTTTCATGTCATCCCGTGCCTTCTCCGAGAGGGTTCGCAGGTTCATATTTTCAAAGATGCCAATGGACGTAGCCCAGGCGAGCGATGCTCCATAATACTCATGCAGGAGGAGCGCCAGGCATTCCACGCTGGCATTCTCAATTTCAAACCGTGGAATAGAGCATGTGGTCGATTCTGAAGATTTCTTCTTTAGTAATTCCTTGAATGTCTGAAATTCTTCCTTGTCTAGCTCATAGAGACACCATTGCAGCCCGTAGCTGGAAAAAGTGAGCGATTTGTCTCCTTCCATCTTGACACAAGGCTGAGAACTCAGGTTTTTGGGGAAAAGTGGATTCTTTGGTAATATGGAGCAAGTAGGACCTGTGGAAAGAGTGACAAGACTCAAAAGAGGATCTTACAGCAAATTCTCAAGTTGATACAACTGATGTCAATCATCTCACTAGATGAGCAGCCTTCTCTTCTTCAACTCCTCATGGACGAAGCATCTTCCACAGCATCTGTTTCTCCTGTTACTGGAACATCAGTGCTGGGACATTTTGTTGTCTGTACCCTTAGTTCCCAAACAGCATCTTAGAATAAAATTGGACAGGCATGCCACAGATGCTCTTCGCTAGTATGTCATACTCAAAAACGCTGGCAATGGCTGGGTGCAGTGGCTCACGCTTGTAATCCCAGCACTTTGGGAGGCCAAGGCAAGTGGATCACTTGAGGTCAGGAGTTCGAGACCAGCCTGGCCAACATGGTGAATCTCCATCTGTATTAAAAATATAAAAAAATTAGCCAGGAGTGGTGGCACATGCCTGTAATCCCAGCTACTCAGGAGGCTGAGGCAGGAGAATCGCTCGAATCTGGAAGGCGAAGGTTACAGTGAGCTGAGACTGCGCCACTGCACTCCAGCCTGGACAAGAGTGAAACTCCATCTCAAAAAACAAACAAAAAACCACTGGCAAATAGATTCCTACCAGTTACTAATAACCAGTCACAGCGTTCTTAGATCAGTTGATTTCTGTTACACCTGTTAACATCAGGTTCCATAAACATAGTAAACAGTTTTGGTGTAAAAATAAACTGATAAATACTTGAAAGTCATATCTGATAAGGGATTTTTATCTAGATAATATACACGCACTAATAGGGAGACAATCCAATTTAATATGGGCAAAGGGTCTGAGTATCCATTTCTCCAAAGAAGCTACACAAATGGCTAATTAGCACATGAAAAGATTAATGTCATAAGTCACCATCAGGACCAATTCCATCCCTACCTGCTAACTCATTTTATAGGTGCACGTCCAGGACCTCTGCTATGAATTACCTCTCCAAGTTGTCTAGAAGCCTGGTCTATGATGACATCAAAATGTAGCAGTTGTTATAAGGCCCCAGGAATAATTCCTAAATCTCTCAAATTTCCTTTTTTTGTTTTCATTATAAGAGCTCTATAAACAGTGACAGCCAGTACTGGTTGGCCAGTTTGAGCAAATCTTGTTTTCCCCCACCATTACTTTGTGATAGACAACAAAGCAATCGAAGGAATACCACGTAATAAAACATTTTAAAGACTTGGGTAGACAGCAGCTTGTCATTTTCTGAGGGGTGGTATTGGTGTGAGGTCACCCTTGCTTGACATCTGTGCATTTATAGTTTTTGAGCTAAACTTGCAGATACACAGTAAGGTCCTGTCATGTCACCTCCCTGGAACTGGAAGCATCCCACCGAGGTAAAAATCAGCCTGCAGGGGGCAGGTTCTGTTAACACTGATTTTTTGCTCTTCCTGCTTAGACGGGGCACCTGCTTTATACTCCCTTGATCTGCAGGGACAAACTTGTCCCCAGTAGTTAGCCCCTGTCTTTCCTTCTGCCTACTATTCTTTCCATGGGAAAGTTTTAAGATGGGCTTGCTGAGATTACTTCAATTAATTAGGAGAGTCAGAAGATAAATTATAAAATACACAGAAGAAAACATTTAAAGGATGATAGAGGTGGGAGACAAGAGCCTAGAGAGGTCAGGTAGCTAAAATCCATTTAATAAGCTCAAGTTTTTTTGTTTTTTTGTTTTTAAATGACTGAGTCTTGCTGTTGCCCAGGCAGGAGTGCAGTGGTGCAGTCACAGCTCACTGGAGCCTCGAACTCCTGGGCTGAAGCAATCTTCCCGCCTCAGCCTTCCTAGTAGCTGCAACCACAGGCTTGCTATCACTGCACCAGGCCCTTTTATTAATTTTTTTTTTAAAGTACAGACAAGGTCTCACTATGTTGCCCAGGCTGGTTTCAAACTCCTGGGCTCAAGTAATCCTCTTGCCCTGGCCTCCCAAAGTGTTGGGATTACAGGCATGAGCTACTGTACCCAGCCACATTTGATTATTATTATTTTTTCTTTTTGATGGAGTCTCGCTGTTTTCAGGCTGGAGTGCAGTGGCGTGATCTCTACTCGCTGCAACCTCTGCTTCCCAGGTTCAATCAATTCTCCTGCCTCAGCCTCCCAAGTAGCTGGGATTACAGGCATGCACCACCATGCCTGGCTAATTTTTGTGTTTTTAGTAGAGACAGGGTTTCACCATGTTGGCCAGGATGGTCTCGATCTCTTGACCTCATGATCCACCTGCCTCGGCCACACCCGACCAAGTTTGAATATTTCTAACCCTGTTCTGATTTAGTAATTTAATATGCTTTACAAGATGAGGTGGCCGGGTGCGGTGGCTCATGCCTGTAATCCCAGCACTTTGGGAGGCCAAGGTGGGCGGATCACAAGGTCAGGAGATTGAGACCATCCTGGCTAACACAGTGAAACTCCGTCTCTACTAAAAATACAAAAAATTAGCTGGGCATGGTGGCAGGCGCCTGTAGTGCCAGCTACTAGGGAGGCTGAGGCAGGAGAACGGCGTGAACCCGGGAGTCGTTCACCCAGCCTGGGTGACAGAGTGAGACTCCATCTCAAAAAAACAAAAAACAAAAAAAAAACATGAGGTGATATACATGGCTACACATTTTCCCCTGGGACACAGGAAACATGTTATCACAAATACCCTCTTTATGGGAAGGGCCTCTGAAAAGAGGGGCGAGGTAGCAGTCCCTGGACGATTGTCATTGAAGAGTGGAGAGGTGGCAGTCCCTGGACAACTGTCATGGAAAAGAGTGGAGAGGTGGCAGTCCCTGCACAACTGTCATTGGAAAGAGTGGAGAGGTGGCCGTCCCTGCACAACTGTCATGGAAAAGAGTGGAGAGGTGGCAGTCCCTGCACAACTGTCATGGAAAAGAGTGGAGAGGTGGCAGTCCCTGCACAACTGTCATTGGAAAGAGTGGAGAGGTGGCAGTCGCTGGACAACTGTCATGGAAAAGAGTGGAGAGGTGGCAGTCCCTGCACAACTGTCATTGGAAAGAGTGGAGAGGTGGCAGTCCCTGCACAACCGTCATGGGTTGACCACCTCCCTGGAGAAGCTAATAGGCTTTTTCCTGCATTCCTTCATTTTCTTTCTACCCCGGGGAGTGTTCTGCTACAACAGATTGCTAATAACATTGCAGCAGGCAGCAGCTAGGGCAGGGGATTAGATCCATGTGTCATGGTACCAAGGCTGAGGGTCAGTTTCCTCATAGGTAACTCAACTCTAAGAGGCTGTTGACTCCCGTGGTGATGCTCAGAGCAGAGAGACAGCTCCAAGTTCAAGTCCTGCAACCTTCATGATACATCCCCATGGAAAGTAACTGAACATCTAAGGCTGGGCTCTCCTCTGGAAGCTGGAAATCAGAGTACTTACCTCTTCAAGGGTTACCGTGGGGTTTCAGTGATGCAACAAGAGAGGCGGTCGGAAGGGATGGCACAGAGCATGCATGGGAACCCTGAACACCACCTGCTCTAAAGCTACCTGCCAGACCGAGACGTCCTGAGCAGAAGAGTATGTTACAGTACACAAGCGTTCAGGCTTAAGACGCTACTGCTGAGGCGGGCAGATCACCTGAGGCCAGGAGTTCGAGACCAGCCTGGCTAACATGGTGAAACCCCATTTCTACTAAAAATACAAAAAATTAGCCAGGCATGGTGGCGTGCACCTGTAACCCCAGCTACTCAGGAGACTGAGGCAGGAGAATCACTTGAACCCGGGAGGCAGAGGTTGTAGTGAGCCAAGAGTATGGCATTGCACTCCAGCTTGGGCAACAAGAGCAAAACTCTCTCTCTCTCTCAAAAAAAAAAAAAAGATTTAGTAGGATCTCAATTATGTGGATTCTAAAACAATCAAATTCATAGCAGCAGAGAGTAGAATGGTGGTTGCCAGAGACTGGGGGATAAAATGGGGAAAAAGGAAATGCTGATGAAAAGGTACAAACAAGTTTCAGTTAGATCAGAGAAATGAGTTTTAGGGATCCCCTGAACAGCATGGTGCCTAGAGTTAATAATGATGTATTTAACCTGCCATGGAATTCAAGAAAAGATGTATTATTAATATATGCTCCAAAATTGCTAAAAGTAGATTTTAAACATTCTCACCACAAAAAATAACTAAGGTGATAGACATGTTAGCTTTTTCCTGCAATATATACATATATCAAAACATCGCATTGTACCCTGCAAATATATACAATTATTGTCAATTAAAAATAAAAGTGGATTTAGGATTGCTTCAATTTGTGAATCTGCAGGTGAGGCTATATATACACACACACACACACACACACACAAACATATATATTTTGAGATGAAGTCTTACATTGTCACCCGGGCTGGAGTACAGCGGCACAATCTCAACTCACTGCAACCTCCGCCTCCTGTGTTCAAGCAATTCTCCTTCCTCAACCTCCCGAGTAGCTAGGATTACAGGCACCTGTCACCATGCCCGGCTAATTTTTTGTGTTTTTAGTAGAGACGGGGTTTCACTGGGTTGGCCAGGCTGGTCTCGAACTCCTGACCTTGTGACCTGCCCACCTCGGCCTCCCAAAGTGCTGGGATTACAGGCGTGAGCCACCGCGTCCGGCCTCATATATATTTTTAGAGACAGGGTCTCACTCTGTCGCCCAGGCTGGAGTGTGGTGACTATCATAGCTTGCCATGGCCTTGAACTCCTGGGCTCAAGTGATCTTCCTGCCGCAGACTCCCAAAGTAGCTGGGACTACAGGCGCACACCATCACACCTGGTTTCTTATATTTTTATAATTTTAGAATGTCTGAAATTCAGGACTGAGATAAGATAAATCTAACCCAATCTTTGGAATTCCTACTTAATTTCATTAAAAGAGGCAAGGTTTTCATTAACCTACCTATCCTCTAGGAAAAGATGTTTTTTGTGTGTGTGCTACCATGGTTGTTTTGATTATTTTGATTATGATAAAGCCATTTGTAACAGTAGATAGTACTTCCTGCTCCCTACCTCGAACATTCAGAGAATAAAAAAAATAGCTTCAATGGATATATAAATAGTATCAACAGAAACACTTTACAAACTAGGACTAGCTATCCTTCAAATTAATTTTTTTTTTTTTTTGAGATAAGTGTCGCTCTGTCACCCAGGCTGGAGTGCAGTGGTGCAATCTCAGCTCACTGCAACTGCTGCCTTCTGGGCTCTGATCCTCCTGCCTCAGCCTCCCAAGGAGCTGGAATTACAGGTGCCCGCCACCCCACCCAGCTAATTTTTTGGCATTTTAACCAAAATTTTTGGTATTTTGGTATTTTTGGTAGAGATGGGGTTTTACCATGTTGGCTAGGCTGGTCTCGAACTCCTGTCCTCAAGTAATCTGCACCACCTTGGCCTCCCAGAGTGCTGGGATTACAGGCATGAGTCACCATGCCCAGCTGCCTTTTAAACTTTTACAGAACTTATACCAATTCTTCTCAAACTATTCCGAGAATTGAAGGGGAGAGAATTCTTCCTCATTCTGTGAACAAAGCATTGTCCTGATACCAAAACCAGACAAGGACACACAAAAAAGAAAACTACAGGCCAATATCTCTCATGAACATAGATGCAAAAATCTTCGACAAAATTCTAGCTAACCAAATCTAAGAATACATCAAAAAGGTCATTCCCCATGATCAAGTGGGATTCATCTCAGGGTTGCAAGGGTGGTTCATCAGCAGACTGAAGGACAAAAACCACATGATCATCAAGACATGTAGAAAAAGCATTTGATAAAATTCAACATTTACAAGGAAAAAAACAACCCCATCAAAAAGTGGGCAAAGGATATGAACAGACACTTCTCAAAAGAAGATATTCAGGTAGCCAACAGACACATGAAAAAATGCTCATCATCACTGGCCATCAGAGAAATGCAAATCAAAACCACCATGAGATATCATCCCACACCAGTTAGAATGGCGATCATTAAAAAGTCAGGAAACAACAGGTGCTGGACAGGATGTGGAGAAATAGGAACACTTTTAAACTGTTGGTAGGACTGTAAACTAGTTCAACCATTGTGGAAGTCGGTGTGGCGTTTCCTCAAGGATCTAGAACTAGAAATACCATTTGACCCAGCAATCACATTATTGGGTATATACCTAAAGGATTATAAATCATGTTGCTATAAAGACACATGCACACGTATGTTTATTGCGGCACTATTCACAATAGCAAAGACTTGGAACCAACCCAAATGTCCATAAATGATAGACTGGATTAAGAAAATGTGGCACATATACACCATGGAATACTATGCAGCCATAAAAAAGGATGAGTTCATGTCCTTTGTAGGGACATGGATGAAGCTGGAAACCATCATTCTGAGCAAACTATCGCCAAGGACAAAAAACCAAACACTGCATGTTCTCACTCATAGGTGAGAATTGAACAATGAGAACACATGGACACAGGAAGGGGAACATCACACACCAGGGCCTGTCGTGGGGTGGGGGAGGGAGCATTAGGAGATATACCTAATGTAAATGACGAGTTAATGGGTGCAGCACACCAACATGGCACATGTATACATATGTAACAAACCTGCACATTGTGCACATGTACCCTAGAACTTAAAGTATATAAAAAAAAGATGAAGAAAAAAAGATTCAACATCCCCTTATGATAAAACACAGAAGAAACATAACTCAGAACAATAAAGGCCATATATGACAAACCCACAGCTAGCATTCTACTGAATGTGGAAAAGAAGAAAGCCGTTCCTCTAAGAACTGGCACACAGGGTGCCCACTTCCGTCACTCCTCTTTAATACAGTACTGGAAGTCTCAGCCAGAGCAATAAGGGAAGAAAAAGAAAGTGGATCAAAATTGGAGAAGTCAAATTGTTCTTGTTTGCAGGCAATATAATCTTGCATTTAGAGAAGCCTACAGACTCCACCAAAGGATGGAGAACTGATAAATGAATTCAGTAAAGTTGTGGAATCAACATACAAAAATGTTGATTTTTGGATAAATTTTTCAGTATGATGCAAGTTTTTGTATAATAAGTGAACTCAGTATGATGCAAAAATCAACATAAAAACAGTAGCATTTCTAAACACCAATAATGAACTAGCTGAAAAAGAAAGCAATGTCCTTTATAATAGCTACAAAAAAGTACCTAGAAATAAATTTAACTAAGGAGGTAAGAAATATCTATAGTTAAAAACCACAGAATACTGAAAAAAATTGAAGAGGATAGATAAAAATGGAGAGATCTAATGCTCATGGATTAGAAGAATGTTGTTAAAATGGCCATCCTACCCAAAGCAATCTACAGATTCAATGCAATCCCTATCAAAACACCAACAACATTCTTCACAGAAATAGAAAAACAATCCTAAGATTTGTATAGGACCACAAAAGATCCCAAATAGCCCAAACAATTCTGAGCAAAAATAACAAAGCTGGAGACGTATTACCTGACTTCACAAAGCTATAGTAACCAAAACAGCATGGCACTGTCATGAAAACAGACATAGACCAACAGAACAGATAATTCAGAAATCCATATATTTATAGCCAACTCTTTTTTAATGTATTGCTTATGACTTGTTAGAATATTTTAAGATTTTCTTTTTTTTTGAGACAGAGTCTTGTTCTGTTGCCCAGGCTGGAGGTGCAGTGGCGCAATCTTGGCTCACTGCAAGCTCTGCCTCCCAGGTTCACGCCATTCTCCTGCCTCAGCCTCCTGAGTAGCTGGGACTACAGGCGCCCGCCACCACGCCCGGCTAATTTTTTTGTATTTTTTTTTTTTTTAGTAGAGACGGGGTTTCACTGTATTAGCCAGGATGGTCTCGATCTCCTGACCTCGTGATCCACCCGTCTCGGCCTCCCAAAGTGCTGGGATTACAGGCGTGAGCCACCGCGCCCAGCCAAGATTTTTTAATACTTTAAGTTCTAGGGTAAATGTGCACAATGTATAGGTTTGTTACATATGTATACATATGCCATGTTGGTTTGCTGCATCCATTAACTCATCATTTCCATTAGATATTTCTCCTAATGCTATCCCTCCCCATCCCTGCACCCTATGACAGGCCCCAGTGTGTGATGTTCCCTGCCCTGTGTCCAAGTGTTCTTATAGTTCAATTCCCACCCAGGAGTGAGAACATGCGGTGTTTGGTTTTCCGTCCTTGCAATAGTTTACTCAGAATGATGGTTTCCAGCTTCATCCATGTCCCTACAAAGGGCATGAACTCATCCAACTCATTTTCAAAGGCACCAAGAAAGCGCACTGTGTTGAATAAGTGGTACTGAGAAAACTGGATAACCATATGCAGAATGAAACTAGACCCCTGTTTCTCACCATATACAAAAATCAACTCAAGATAGATTAAGTACTTAAACATAAGACTTGAAACAATAAAACTACCAGAAGAAAACATAGGGAAAGCTCTTCTGAATACTAGTCGAGGCAAATATTTTGTGGCTAAGACTTCAAAAGGACAGGCAACAAAAGCAAAAATAGACCAATGGGAATACATCCAACTAAAGAGCTTCCGTACAGTAAAGGAAATAGTCCAAGAGTAAACAGACAACCTGGCCAGGCGCGGTGGCTCACGCCTGTAACCCCTGCACTTTGGGAGGCCGAGGCAGGTGGATCACGAGGTCAGGAGATCGAGACCATCCTGGCTAATACAGTGAAACCCCGTCTCTACTAAAAAGTACAAAAATTAGCTGGGTGTGGCGGCACGTGCCTGAAATCCCAGCTACCGGGGAGGCTGAGGCAGGAGAACCGCTTGAACTAGGGAGTTGGAAGTTGCAGTGAGCTGAGATGGCACCACTGCACTCCAACCTGGTGACAGAACAAGACCCTGTCCCCCCTCCCAAAAAAAACCCTGCAGAATGGGAGAAAGTATTTGTAAAATAATGATCTGGCAAGAGACTAATACCCAGAATATACGAGAAACTCAAACAACTGTATAGCAAAACTCCAAGTAATCCATTAAAAAGTGGGTAAAAACCTGAACAGACATTTCTCAAAAAACATCCAAATGACCAACAGATACGAAAAAAGATTCAGCATTACTCATCATCACACTCTCACTGTGGTTTTGATTTGCATTTCCCTTTAGTTAGAATGCCTATTATCAAAAAATACAAAAAAATAAATGCCGGCAAGGATGCAGAGAAAGAAACTCCTTTCCACTGTTGATGGAAACGTAAATTAGCACAGCCATTATGGAAAACAGCGTAGAGGTTTCTCAAAAAACTGAAAATAGAATTATTAATACCCTATGATCCAGCGATCTGGTGATTTACCCAAAGTATATCAAAAGCATGTGTGCACTCCCACGTTTACCACCCCACTATTCACAACAGCTAAGATATGTAATCAACCTAACTGTCCATCAACTGACAAACGGATAAAGAAAATGTGGCACACACACAAGGGAACACGATTCAGCCTTCAAAAAATCCTGCCATTTGTGACAACACGGATGAGCCTGTAGTTCATTGTGTGAAGCAAAATAAACCAGGCACGGAAAATGAAACACTGCATGTATTTTACTCATATGTGGGAATTAAACGGAGCAAATGGGACCATGGAAGTAGGGGATATAATTGTATTAGAGGCTGGCAAGGGGAGGAGGGGAGGATGGGGAGAGGATGGTTCATGGGTGCTAAGATTACAGGTAGACAGGAGAAACGGGTACAGGTGTTCTGCAGCACTGCAGGTGAATATGGTGAACTATAACTTATTGTCTATTCTCAAAAAGCTAGAAGGGAGGACTGAGTGTTCACAACAAATGTTTGGGGCGATGAATATGCTAAGTACCATGATTTGATCATGTCACATTGTATACAGGTATCAAAATACCACTTTCGGGCCGGGCACAGTGGCTCACGCCTGTAATCCCAGCACTTTGGGAGGCCAAGGCGAGTGGATCATCTGAGGTGGGGAGTTCGAGACCAGCCTGACCAACATGGTGAAACTATCAGAAGTCTCTACTAAAAATACAAAATTAGCTGGGCATGGTGGCACACGCCTGTCATCCCAGCTACTTGGGAGGCTGAAGCAGGAGAATTGCTTGAACCCGAGAGGCGGAGGTTGCCGTGAGCCAAGATCAGGCCATTGCACTCCAGCCTGGGCAACAAGAGTGAAAATTCATCTCAAAAAAAAAAAAAAAAATCTCTCTGTAAATATGTACGGTTATGTGTCAACTAAAACAAAGGAAAAACTGCAGCAAATATATCTATTTTTAAAAAACATCAGCGGTCAGCAAATCTCCCAAAAGGAGCCAGGCATTTTCGGCTTTGGGGCCATCTGCTCTCTGTCACCACTACTTAGCTGCTCCTGTGCTGTGAAAGTAGTTGTAGACAATTCGTCAACAAAGGAGAAAAGCTGTGTTCCAACAAATATGTACAAAAATGGGCAGTGGGCTGGACTTGACACACAAGCTCTACAGAGAATCCCGTAAGAATGTTAGGTGTCATTAAAAAGTCAAAAAACAGATGCTGCTGAGGTTGTGGGAAAATGGAATGCTTATCCACTGCTGGTGGGAGTGTAAATCAGTTCAGCTATTGTGGAAAGCAGTGTGGAGATTCCTCAAAGAGCTAAAAAAGCAGAAGTAGCAATGGACCCAGCCATCCCATCACTGGGTATATATACTAAGGAATATAAAGCATTCTCCCATGAAGACACATGCATGCAAATGCTCACTGTGGCACTGTTTGCAATAGCAAAGACATGGAGTCAACCTAAATGCCCATCGAGCTCAGATTGGATAAAGAAAATGTGGTACACGTACACCATGGAATACTATGCAGCCATAAAAAAGAATGAGATCGTGTCTTTTGCGGGAACACGGATGGAACTGGAGGCCATCATCCTAAGCAAACTAAGACAGGAACAGAAAACCAAATACCACATGTTCTCACTTACAAGTGGGAGCTAAATAAGAACACATGGACGCAAAGAGGGGAACAACAGATACTGGGGTCCACTTGAGGGTGGAGGGTGGGAGGAGGGTGAGAAGCAGAAAAAAATAACGACTGGGTACCGGGCTTAATACCTGGGTGAGGATATAGTCTGTATAACAAACCCCCATGACACAAGTTTACCTACGTAACAAACCTTCACATGTACCCCCAAAACTAAAAGGTAAAAAAAAGAACGTTAGCTGTCAGCACTTCCGTTCAGTTTTGTACTCTACTATTCTTTATATTTGATATTCCACTATTATTTATATTTACCTAATTTATATTTGGTAGGAAAGCAATCAGATAAAGAGGTATAAAAGTGGAAAAAAGGTGAAAATTAACATTTGTATGTAGGTATGTATGCCTAATAAATTACTCGAACAATTTTAAATTATATGCAGTTATTAAATTGGGCTGGTAACAAATGTAACTATAAAATCCCACACAAAATCTAATAACCAGTTAAACGTGAGATCAAATGAACAGCAACTATAGAGGTAAAAAATGCGCATAATTTAGAAAAGCAGCATATCTGTTTTGAGAGCTTTAAAATGCTGCTGCTAGATAAAAGCCTTGATGTGGTGAAGCAGAGGCAGATTCCCAACACATCAGTGATCCTTCATCAGTAGAATATCATCCAAGAAGTCCTGCTGATATTTTTATCAGGACAAGAAACTCAGTGTTTCTATGAAAAGCCAAAACTAGACAAGAGAATTCTAAGAAGAATGATATTCACTCTGTTGATTTCTAGGCTGCACTTTAATGTCTATGATAGAAGGTCACCATTTCCAGGGTGCACACAGATGTGCTAAAGTTTGAAATATTTATGTTCATGAATTCCTACTTTACATTTAGCCCCCAAATAATGAGCAAATAGAAGGTCTCAATTGAATGGTATAAGAGACAAGACGACAGATTAATTCAATACAGTACCCTCCTCACTCCAGAAAAACAAACAAATCTTTAAAGTTCCCCTGAAAAAACTGCTGCAAATAACTTTGAGACTATGACAAAGAATGCATTACGTCAACAGCTCCTCCAACCCGTGATAATGATCAACAGCTCAGTGGATTTTTTTTTCTGAGATGGAGTTTTGCTTTCGTTGCCCAGGCTAGAGTACAGTGATATGATCTCAGCCCACTGCAACCTCCGTCTCCTGGGTTCAAGTGATTCTCCTGCCTCAACCTCCCCAGTAGCTGGGATTACAGACACCCTCAACCATGCCTGGCTAATTTTTGTATTTTCAGTAGACAGGGGATTTCGCTATGTTAGTCAGGCTGGTCTTGAACCCCTGACCTCAGATGATCCACCTGCCTCGGCCTCCCAAAGTGCTGGGATTATAGGCATGAGCCACTGTGCCCAGCCTATTAGAAGGATTTTGAAGAGTTAAAAAAACCACATATGACTTTTGTAATCCCAGCACTTTGGGATCCTGAGGCAGGTGGATCACCTGAGGTCAGGAGTTTGAGATTAGCCCGGTCAACATGGTGAAACCCCATCTCTACTAAAAATACAAAAATTAGCTGGGCATGTTGGCATGTGCCTGTAGTCCCAGCTACTCGGGAGGCTGAGACAGGAGAATCGCTTGAACCCGGGAGGCAGAGGTTGCAGTGAGCTGAGATCACACCATTCGTTGCACTCCAGGCTGGGCATAGAGTAAGGCACTGTCTCCAAAAAAAAAAAAAGAAACTGCATGACTTTTAAATGTACTTTAAAAAAACAATGTTATTACTGATAAGATAAATAGCCAAAATGATGTACCACGTTTGACATGTGAGGCTGACAATGTCCATGATGCGTGACTGGACCCTGCTTTGTGATGGGTGAAGGCAAAGGTGCTCCTACATTTGTGGAAGTGTAAATGGGTGCCATCTTTTTGGACGGTACTTTAGTAATCTTTATCCATTTTAAATACAATTAGACCCAGCCTTGTGTAAAACAGCAAGACTGAAGACCATTTAGGAGTCGATTAATAACAGATGGGTTAACTTAAGCATCAAAGTACCCTGCACCCTTAAAAATGCACAAGAATCAGCACAGAAAGCTACCCCATCTGTAAGGCTCTTAACACCACACACGTGCACAGAACGTCTTTGGGTGAAAAGCAGAAAATAGGGAGGAGACACTATGGGGGCAGGGAAGGACACACTTCCCGCCACACCTTCTCGTATTGCTGCTCTTTCAAATTAATACTGAAAAAGGCCGG
The DNA here is from genome assembly GCF_009828535.3 of Hylobates moloch. Taxonomy (NCBI): domain Eukaryota; kingdom Metazoa; phylum Chordata; class Mammalia; order Primates; family Hylobatidae; genus Hylobates; species Hylobates moloch. The sequence continues at coordinate 103,021,621 of NW_026652287.1, read as the reverse complement.
GCGCAGTGGCTCACGCCTGTCATCCCAGAACTTTGGGAGGCTGAGGTGGGTGGATCACCTGAGGTCAGGAGTTCGAGACCAGCCTGGCCAACATGGGGAAACCCCGTTTCTACTAAAAATATGAAAATTAGCTGGGCATGGTGGCAGGTGCCTGTAATCCCAGCTACTCGGGAGGCTGAGGCAAGAGAATTGCTTGAACCCGGGAGGCGGAGGTTGCAGTGAGCAGAGATCATGCCATTGCGCTCCAGCCTGGGCAAAAGAGGCAGACTTTGTCAAACACACACACACACACACACACACCACCAAATACTAAAAAGTCCTCCCATTAAAAAATCATTTTAATAGAAGCTAAGTAGACATAAGTGAATTTCACCAAAATTGAGGTATTCTTAACATTACCCATCCATGGAAGACCAAAAAACTAGGTACACGTGAGCACTGATAGAACATTGAAGTTTATGTGCTGTATTGCTCAAAATAGAACCATAGCAAGAAAATAAGCTTTTCTACACATTCCTATATTTAGGGACAGTATTGACTATTGGTAAATGGAAAAATACTTATTTCTGAGCACACGTTTAAAAGTTTACATCCCAACCACAGAACAATTAAGATTTTTCTAGGTTTTTCTCCCCCTAAGTTAACACAAACCACCTGGACACATGGAACTTGAAAGCAAAACACAGAAGACAAAGACTCTCAACTTAGGCAATGAAATTAGGAAGGAAGGTTATTTAAGAGAGAATGAATTTTGGATTGTCATATGTAAACACTTCTATATACACGTAATTTGAATTAAACATTTCCCTTACCGCGCTACACAATCCTTTAAAGGGGCTGGAGGACCAAGACGTGAACCAGGGCTGTAAAAACCAACAAAAACCTCAGGGGTGGGTAAGGAAATGAGTATAGTCTAGGGCCGGTGATTTTATTTTTAGGATGAGGTGATTGAGCAGGTTCATATGTTCAGAGCTGAGAATAAATAAAGGTAGAAGAAGCAAGAAGATGATGAAGACTTTGTCTATATCCTGTCTTAGGTGACTCAAAGCATTTCATTTAAACTTTATATAGCATATATATATATATATATACACACATACATATATATTTGTGTAAATGTATTTTTTTTTCTTGAGACAGAGTCTTGCTCTGTAGCCCAGGCTGGAGTGCAATGGTGTGATCTCAGCTCACTGCAACCTCTGCCTCCTAGATTTAAGTGATTCTCCTGCCTCAGCCTCCCGAGCAGCTGGGATTAGAGGGGCCCACCACCACGCCTAATTTTTTGTATTTTTTTAGTAGAGGCGGGGTTTCACCATGTTGGCCAGGCTGGTCTGGAACTCCTGACCTCAGGTAATCTGCCCACCTCGACCTCCCATAGTGCTGGGTTACAGGCGTGAGCCACTGCGCCCGGCCTTACATAGCATATTAATATAGAAAGGGCATCACCGTCCTCACTCCAGGGTCTGAAGCTGAGGTTCTGTGGTGTTGACTGGGTTGCTCTGTTTCAGGGGGAAAGTGCATTAACGCATACGGGATGATAACGCCCAGTCGTCACAGAGTGGGAACTGATCAATACAAGCCCCAGAGACAGATGACTGGATGGCGTAAGGATTAATTTGGGATAGACACAGTCACTTTTTCCTGTGAAGTCGGGTGGGTGAGGAGTTGGGGAGAAGCTAGTTATTCGAGTCCAGGCAGGATTACAGCTGGAGGGAGGTAAAGGAAGGCTGCTGGTTGAGGTTATTTTCTGAGGATGAGTGACTTCCCTAAGCTTGCATTTTGTCTCTATGCTTTTCCTACAGACCGTACCCCTCCCACCTCACCTTTCTACGCAGATGTCCTGAATGGTTAGAAAGAAGCAGTTAAGATTATAGGGCTTGAAGTCTCAGACCCAGCTTTGAACGATTTGCCGCTTTCTACCCCAGGCAAGCCATTTAACTTACCTGGGGCTCAGCTTCCTCCCTTGGTAAACAGGACAAACAACACCGTCAGAATTATATGACATTTCAATAACTAAGTTACGGTTAACTATAGTATTTGCACAATTAGCACCATAACACCCTCTGGACTCCTACCAAATGCAGACCAGACATTAGCTAATCCTGACGTTCAAGTCGCAGTACCCCCTACTCTGTACTCTTATTTTTTACTTGAGACGAAGTCTCACTCGGTCACCCAGGCTGGAGTGCAGTGGCGTGACCTTGGCTCACTGCAACCTCTGCCTCCTGGGTTTCAAGTGATTCTCCTGTCTCAGCCTCCCTAGAAGGTGGGATTATAGGCACATGCCACCACACCCGGCTCATTTTTGTACTTTTATTAGAGATGAGGAGTTCGCCATGTTGGCCAGGCTGGGCTTGAACTCCTGACCTCAGATGATCCACCTGCCTCGGCCTCCCAAAGTGCTGGGATTATAGGCGTGAGCCACTGCACCCAGCCCTCTGTACAGTATTCTAGACCGAATGTCTGAAAAGGACGAGAGACGTACCTAAATATCCCGAGTAAATATGAGGTTTTAGAGGAAGATCTTTTCAGCAAAATGGGGTAGCTGGACTTTGTTCTTTCGAGGAATCCTTTGGTCCTGGGCTTTGAGCAGCCAGAAGGGAGAGGTTGGGGGCACCTAGTAAGCTCAATACGCAGGTTCTAATCAGCAGTGGAGAACAAAAGCGGGAAGGGCAGAGAAGACAGGAGGATACTCACCAACTTCACTCCTCACCGCCAAGAGCAGGCCCAGCTCCGGGCCAGCTGGCAATCACGGAAAAAAGAAGGCCACGCCCAGCTCCACGCCCACGTGACGGTAGTTCCTGGGGAGCCCTGAGCCAGTGATGTTGCTGCTGCTCATTGGCTGCAACCGGCTCTGAACCACCAGCCCCAGGGAACAGGCACTTTTCTGCACCTGTGTACACCACTCACAGGTGCTGCTGCTGGCAAGAGGCTGCCTTCACCCCCACACACCTGTGCTGAGGGCGCCCAGATGCTGACAGCCTTCAGCTGGCTGTCCCGGAGCAATTAGTGTGTGTGTGTGTGTGTGTGTGTGTGTATGTGTGAGAGAGAGAGAGACAGAGAGACTGCATGTGTGTGAGAGAGACAGTGTGTGTGTGAGAGACTGTGTGAGACAGTGTATGCGTGTGTGAGTGTGTGAGAGACACTGTGTGTGTGAGAGACAGAGTGTGTGTAAGAGACAGAGTGTGTGCGTGTGAGGGAGTGTGTGTGTGTGTGTGCGTGTGTGTGTTGGGTGCCCTTATTTTACATAATCCGGAAGTTGACCTTGGCATTTTTTTATTTTTGTGTATTGACAAATTATCATTGTATATTTTCCTGGGGTGCAGTGTGATCTACGTATACAATGTCAAATGATTAAATCAAGCTAACAAACACATCCGTTGCCTTGAATACTTATTTTTTTGTGGTGAGAACACTTGAAATGTACTCTCTTAGCAATCTCGGAACAGAAGTGTATACTTTTGATAAAGTCCCATGTATTTATTTTTAGTTTTTTTGATGTGGAGTCTTGCTCTGTGACCCAGGTTGGAGTACTCAGTGCGAACTCCGCCTCCTGGGTTCAAAGGATTCTCCTGCCTCAGCCTCCTGAGAAGCTGGGACTACAGGTGTGTACCACTACGCCCGGCTAATTTTCGAATTTTTAGTAGAGATGGGGTTTCACTATGGTGGCCAAACTGATCTCGAACTCCTGACCTCAGGTGATCCACCCGCCTCAGCCTCCCAAAGTGCTGGGATTACAGGCATGAGCCACTGTGCCTGGCCAAATGTGTCTGAAAATTCCATTTGAAGAATTTATGGTGAATGCATTTTAAAATTTATGGTCTCTCCTTAGTTCATGAAGGTCTTCTGATTAACTTTTAGAAAGTGTACTGTCTTTCATATTTAGATTTATGCTATACTTGGAATTAATTTTGTATATGGTTTGAGGTAGGAATTCAGATTATTTTCTTCTATGTATGACCAATCAATTGAGCACCATTTGTTAAAATACCACCCTTTCCCTAGTCTTCTGTAATGTCAGCTTGTCAGAAGTCACGTGATCATGTTTGTGACCTTCTGTTTTGGACTCTATTCTGTTTCCCTAGTATATTTCTCCAATCTCTAATTAAATGCATGGAAAATACCATACTATGCTAGCTATCCTGAACTCTTTGCATTTCTTCTTTTTCCTTTTTTTTTTTTTTTTTGAGACAGAGTCTCGCACTGTCGCCTGGGCTGGAGTGCAATGGCATGATCTCAGCTCACTGCAACCTCCGCCTCCCCAGTTCACGTGATTCTCCTGCCTCAACCTCCCTAGTAGCTGGGATTACAGGCGCCTGCCACCGTGCCTGGCTAATTTTTTGTATCTTTAGTAGAGACAGGGTTTCACCATGTTGGTCAGGCTGGTCTTGAACTCCTGACCTTGTGATCCGCCCACCTGGGCCTCCCAAAGTGTTGGGATTACAGGTGTGAGCCACCACACTTGGCCACATTTCTTCATATACTTTAGAATTTGCTTGTAAATTTCCACTAGAGTACTTTGGGAATTTTATGGTAATTGCAATAACTTTATGAATACAGCCGAGGAAAATTGTCATCTTTGAAAGACAGTGTTCCTATTCATGAAGTTTGTATATTTTTCCATTTATTAGGTATTCTTTAAATTTTTCTTTTGAGACAGGGTCTCACTCTGTTGCCCAGGCTGGAGTGCAATGGTGCAAGCATGGCTTACTGCAGCCTCGACCTCCTAGGCTCAAGTGATCTTCCCCACTTGGCCTTCCAAAGGGGAGGGATTACAGGCATGAGCCACTGGACCTGGCCATGGCACAACTTTTTTTTTTTTTTTTGAGACAGAGTTTTGCTCTTGTTGCTCAGGCTGGAATGCAATGGCGCGATCTCGGCTCAACGCAACCTCCACCTCCTGGGTTTAAGGGATTCTCCTGCCTCAGCCTCAAAAGTAGCTGGGACCACAGGCATGCACCACCATGCCCGGCTAATTTTGTATTTTTAGTAGAGACGGGGTTTCTCCATGCTGGCCAGGCTGGTCTCAAATTCCTGACCTCAGGCGATCCGCCCGCTTCGGCCTCCCAAAGTGCTGGGATTACAGGCGTGAGCCACCGCACCTGGCCACAACTGTTATTGTTTATTCCTATTTGAGATTATTGACACCAGTATAAAATAAATTTTTTATGCTTTTAAAAACTGCTTAATAGTACATAGTAATACATTTTATTTTCATATATCGAGTTGTTGTGTGTGGGATCTTATTAAATTCACTTTTTAATTATTATTTTTTAATCCCCAAGGTTTGCCAGGATTATCAGTTCTTGTTCTATGTATGTAATCATATTGTTTGTGGAAAATGACAGTTTTATTCCCATCTTTATAATGTTGTGTTTATTATTCCTCTTGTTGCCCTGTTACACTGACTAGGACCTCCAGTGCAAAGTTAAATAAAAGTTGTAATAGTGGTTGGGTTTTTTTGCTCTCATTTTTATCTTAGGGAAAGTATTTTCACTATTCTCCAATGAACATGTTAGCAGTAATTTTTTAAAGCCCTTCCTCAAATTAAATAAGTCACCATCAGTTCCAAGTTTGCCAAGTGTTTTTAAAAATCATAAATTGATGTTGAATTTTATCAACTTTTTTTTTTTTTTTTATGTCTACTGGGTCGGTCTTCCTGAATCTGAAATAGTTCCTGCCGACTTTGTGTTCTTGTTCTGTCATGTCACTGAGGCCCTGCCGTGTTTATCTCAGCACGTTCCATCTGCAGGCACATGATATTCATTTGTCTTCTTATTGGTGATGTTAACTTTGAGCACTTAGCTAAGGCACCATCTGCCCTGTTTTCCCACTACTCTTACTTTGTAATTCACATGTAGTTTCTGGGGAGAACCTTAAAGACTCGTGAGTACATCAAGTCTCCATCTACTTGTTTCAGCACCTTCTGATGGTTTCTCTAACACCACATTTCTTCATTCATTTATTTGCTTTTTTTGTTTGTTTGTTTTGAGACGGAGTCTCATTCTGTCACCCAGGCTGTAGTGCAGTGGCACAATCTCAGCTCACTGCAACCTCCACCTCCTGGGTTCAAGTGATTCTCCTGCCTCAGCCTCCTGAGTACCTGTGACTACAGGCATGCACCACTATACCCAGCTAATTTTTGTATTTTTTAGTAGAGACGGGGTTTCACCGTGTTGGCCAGGCTGGTCTCGAACTCCCGACCTCAGGTGATCCACCTGCCTCAGCCTCCCGAAGTGCTGGGATTACAGGCGTGAGCCACTGCACCTGGCCTACTTTCAAAATATTCTTTTTCTTTTGCAGCTGCCCTATGCTGTATCTCCTTTGCTGTGTGTCTTTTGCTTAAATTCTTTTAAACGAAGACAAGAACTGAGGTCTCACGACTGTCATCCACATTTCTATCATTATTTGGTTTGATGATTAAATTATTCCAGATTTGGCCAGTGGGAACTCATTCAATCAGGCTCCTTGTTCCTATTGCTATGTCCCCATTATTATTATTTTTTCAGAGACAGGGTCTCACTCTGTTGCCCAGGCTGGAGTGCAGTGATGCACCATGGCTCACTGCAGCCTCGAACTTCTGGGCTCAAGTGATCTTCCCACTTCAGCCTCCCAAATAGCTGGGACCACAGGCATGCGCCATCATGCCAGGTGATTTGTAAAACATTTTTAATGTAGATGGGGACTCCCTATGTTGCCCAGGCTGGTCGCTAACTCTTGGGCTCAAGCAACCCTCCACCTTAACCTCCCACAGTGCTGAGATTACAGGTGCGAGCCACTGGCCTGGCCCCCATTGCTCTCTGAGCATTGTCTTACTTCTGGCACAAGAGGTTCCAGGCCCATTCTGTACATTCCCAGCACCAACGATGGAGTCAGCTCTTTCTCTGAAGATTCTTGGTTCCTTTAATGAGGAGTGGTGCTTAGAAAACAATACCTGAGCACCAGTGTGCTGTTTCTATGATACCATTGTTTCTACACTTAAGTTTCTTTTTCATGGCTGAATAGTACTCCATTGTGTATAAGTACCACATTTTCTTTACCCAGTCATCTGTTGATGGACACTTAGGTGCTTCCAAATCTTAGCTATTGTGAATAGTGCTGCAATAAACATGGAAGTGCAGATATCTCTCTGATTTACCGATTTCTTTGGGGTGTATACCTAGCAGTGGGATTGCTAGGGTGGAGGTTGAAGATCCCAACTGCTCTGGCTTTTGAAATAAAATGTCTTCAGAATTAAGAAACCAACCTGGGCCGGGCTTAGTGGCTCACACCTGTAATCCCAGCACTTTGGGAGGCCAAGGCAGGTGAATCACGAGGTCAAGAGATCAAGACCATCTTGGCCAACATGGTGAAACCCCGTCTCCGCTAAAAATACAAAAGAATTAGCTGGGAGTGGTGGTGCATACCTGTAGTCCCAGCTACTCAGGAGGCTGAGGCAGGAGAATCACTTGAACCCAGGAGGTAGAGGTTGCAGTGAGCCGAGATCGTGCCACTGCACTCCAGCCTGGTGACAGACTGAGACTCCATCTCAAAAAAAAAAAAAAAAAAGAAAAGAAAAGAAACCAACCTGGATGATACCTGATCGTTACGTTGTAAAAAGACGGCTGTTTCAGAAGGGAAAAAAAAACCATTGTGATTGCTTTCTAGATCTTTGAGTTTTAAATGCTGCCATAACTAATTTAAGAATGTAGTAGTTAGTTAGGACCTTAAAAAGTTGAGAGTTACACTTCATTTTTAGAGCCCTTAAACATGAGGCGATTTCTTTTTTCCAGTACTTGCTACATTTATTATCTTCCCTAGAAGTTCCTTGTGCACACTTTCCCCAGACACGTTAAGAACAGGTTTCTTCCTTAACAGCTGATGGACCAGTCTATTGGTAAATAAATCACACGCTAAAAAATTTCAAATTGCATTCATGCATATTTTTAATTAAATTTTTCTAATACCCTTGAAGATATGAAGACATATCTCCAAGAGATGTTTACATGACATATTCAAAGACATTCTGGTAGCCAGGAGTAGATGTGGGTTGGAACTCACCTTACCTTGGTGCCCACAATGCAGTGACTAATCTATGTGTTAACACATGACACTCCATAATGTTGATGGAGCTATTTGGAGGTCATGCTCTACACCAGTTCCCAGAACGAATGGAGCCATTCCAGAGTCAGGAGGGCCCACAAAATAGGCAGCTGTGTCCCAATTTCTCATTGGGACAAAAAATACCCAGAGGGCCACCAGATCAGTCACCAGAGGGTCCAGGTTGATTCATCTCTATTGCTTCATCACAGCACTAAGAATTCCAGTCCTGTATTATCTTCAGGAAGTCTCCTTCCACTGTAGGGCCCTCCAGTCTTGCCAGCATATCCACTTCATTACTGTCTTTCTTCTCCCTTGGAAGGATAAAAACAAGGTTTTTTTTCTTACATTTGGTTTTCTTTTGCAGCCCCGAAACAAGGAGACAGAACCTCTAGAACAGAAATTTACTACCTAGGAGACCACCATGACCCCATGCAGTAGGTCAAGATGAATAGGGGCACTCTTAGGAGCTCAGGAATGAATTCAAAGTGCCTTGGGGTTCAACCAAGACAGCCCCCATGATCCCTCCTCCTACGAATCACACTCTTGGATGGCTCCCTCTCTCACTGGACCAGGGCTGGACTGTGGCCAATAAAACAAGGCAGACGTGATGGGCTGTCAGTCATCTCTCTCTGCCACCGTCTCCCTCTGCCTCTGCCTCTCTCAGCCTCTTGTTCTGGAGGAAGCCAGCTGCAATGTCATGAGCAACTCCCTGGAGAACAACTGAGGCCCCCTGCCCACAGCCACACAAGTGAGCCTGGAAGCAGATTCAACAGCCCTCATCAAACCCTAGCCAGTGGCTCAACTGAGACCTCGGGAGATACCACGAGCTGGAACCTCCCAGTCACATCGCTGTCATATTTCTGACCCTCAGAAATTGTGTAAAACAATACGCCTTTACACTGCTTTAAGTTACTAAGCATTGAGGTAATTCACTGCATAGCAATAGATGACTAACACACCAGGAAAAATTGCATCTTTCACCCAGAACCTACCACTGGTTGAGAACATGTGTTAGGCACTGTGCTAAGTGCCGTATGTGTGACTTTTTCTCAGTCATCATAAAATCTCCATGGGAGAAGACACCATCCCAATTTTATAGATGAGCGAATCGAGGCTCAGAAAGATTAACTTGTTCACGGCTATACAGCTGGTAAGTGATAACAACAAACTCAGTTGTTCAGGAAGAAAAGGTGAAGAAATGAAGAAAAGAGAAGACAAAGACAAGAAAGAAGATATCAGACAGCAGAATCCCAGTTAATGGTTCCTTTAGGTAAAAGTGGGAGTTGGGGGTTTGTACAGCTACATTAAGGGAACTATAAATCCCCAGGAAACAAAAGCAGAATGGTAGCGACACCTGAAACAATAGCATTCCAGGTCCACCATCTCACTTTCTATTTTTAGAGACAGGGTCTCACTCTGTTGCCCAGGCTGGAGTGCAGTGGTGTGATCATGGCTCACTGTTGCCTCAACCTCCTGGGCCCAAGTGATCCTCTCACCTCAGCCTCCTGAGTAGCTGGGACTACAGGCATGCACCACCACGCCTAGTTAATTTTTCTATTTTTTAGTAGAAGACAGGGTTTTGCAATGTTGCCCAGGCTGGTCTGAACTCCACACTCAAGCGATCTGCCTGTCTCAGTCTCCCAAAGTGCTGGGATTACAGGCATGCACCACTACACCCAGCCCAGCATCTCACATTTTACAAGGAGTGATTGGTTTTGCACAGGAAACCTGGTGGAGACTTACAAAATGACCTCTTCTCTCTTCTTTTGGCTTGAGAAGGCCTCACACAAGGTCAGAATACCATAGACTCCAATCGCATTCTTGCTCATGTCCAGATGTCTCAGATGTTGGTTTTTGCGGAGCACAGAAGCCATGGCCTGGCAGCAGATGGAAGTGAACAGGCAGTTTTCCAGCCTGTGACACAGAAACAGACAGCAGAGAAGTCATCACGACTCATCTGAGAGCTTAGCCGGTGTGACACCTTACAGCCTAGAGATCGCACTGACAGGAATGCGTAATGTTGTTCCAGCTATGGTCTATTCACCTATAGTCAATCAGTTTCTTTGTGTCCTTTCGGTGATTTCAGAGCAGGCTATAGAATTCCTCACTCTAAGAATTTATGAGCCAAGTATATCTTTTGAAAATGGCTTGTACCTACTTATCTTCATTCATTCAAAAGATATTTGATTCCACCTAGTGGACATTTTTGACACAAAAGTGAGCAACACACACCATCCTTGCCTTCCTGTAACTCACAGTTGACTGGGCAGGGTATTGAGGGAGGAGACAGGTAACAAAATACATGTATTCATATAGCATGGTTTTATTGTCCTAATGGGCCAGGTGTTTGGATCTTTTTTAAAAAAATTTTATTTGGAGACTGAGTCTCACTCTGTTGCCCAGGTTGGAGTGCAGTGGTGTGACCCTGACTCACTGTAGCCTCAAATTCCTTGGCTCAAGCAATCCTACTACCTAGTAGCCTCCCTAGCAGCTGGGACTGCAGGCACACGCCACCACACCCAGCTCGAATCCTTCTATGAGTAAGTCACTTTGCCCTCCCACACAGTACTCACTGAAAAGTTGGGGAGGCACCTCTACAAATAAGTGACCATGTCTCAAAGAGGTGCCGTGTATCATAAATACGGTGCCGGCCCATGAGAGTCCTTGAACAAAGAGTAAAATTCATGGATTATTAATCAGTTAATGGGTTATCATGGGAGTGGGATAGGTGGCTGTATAAGAAGAAGGAAAGAGATCTGAGCCAGTATACAGCGTGCTCCGTGACTCACTAGTGACCCTGCAGAGAATCCCCACCAGCACTAAGGCTCTCACCAGATGCAGCCTCTCCACCTTGGACTTCTCAGCCTCCACAGTCCTTTTCTTTATAAGTCATGCAATTTCAGGTATTCTGTTATAAGCAACAGAAAATAGATTAAGACAGATAGGGTCCATGAATTTTACACTGAGCCAAGTTACTGCTCATGGCCGAAACTAGATTAAAAAAAAAATCTCAATAACTCGCCATTTAACATTAGGTATATCTCCAAATGCTATCCCTCCCCCCTCTAAAACTTAAAGTATAATAATAAAATAAAATAAAATAAAATAAAAATAAAAAAAAAGAAAACAGCAAACCCAAAGGGGACAGGTGGATGAAAAGGACCTAAAGCAGATAATTGTCTTGTTAGCCCCACAGGTATACTGGAAACATAAAATTAATTTTGTGATCTGAAAAAAAAAAAATCTCATACAAGCAAAGGCTTAGAAAATACTGCATAAACACTTTCAAGTATAGAAAGTTCTTTTCTACCTGAAAATATATTTCACTCAATCTAAGAGATAAATCAACATTTAAAACCCAAACTAGATTTGAGGCATCAAAGAATCATGACTGGCAGTGAATTCATACTGAATTTAATTTGAGAAGCAATTCATCAACAAAAAGGAACACCATTATCCAAACTAATCCTGGAAATGAAAGATGTTCTACAATACAATAATTTATTTATTTATTTATTTATTTTTATTTATTTATTTATTTTTTTGAGACAGAGTCTCGCTGTGTCCCCCAGGTTGGAGTGCAGTGGCGTGATCTCAGCTCACTGCAAGCTCCTCCTTCTGGGTTCACGCCATTCTCCTGCCTCAGTCTCACGAGTAGCTGGGACTACAGGCGTCCGCCAACACGCCCAGCTAATTTTTTGTATTTTTAGTAGAAACGGGGTTTCACCGTGTTAGCCAAGATGTTCTCGATCTCCTGACCTCGTGATCCACCCATCACGGCCTCCCAAAGTGCTGGGATTACAGGCGTGAGCCACCGCGCCCGGCCAAGACAATAATTTAAATGAGCTAGATTAAATACCAAGATTATACTAATGGAGAGCAAAAAATTTGGATTGAAAGAGGTAAAATTAGATTCATTTTTTGATCATGAGAGAAGAGATGTTTACAAGTCTTTTCCAAATACTTAAGGTAACCAAAGAATTAAAAAGAGAATGAATGCTTTTATATCACTGGCTGGTATACATGTTAGCAAAGAGACCATAAAAAACAGGGAAATATATACATTATACATTTCATATATAAATATATTAATATAATTAATATATATTTTAATATATATAAATATATAATATAATACATATATTTATATAATATAAATTATGTATATATAAATATATAATATATAACAATATGTAAGTATATAATGTATAATATATTGTATATTTACATATAATATATTCATATTTATTTTTATATATTATTTATATATACTTATATATAAATAATATATACTTATATGTATAATATATAAAATAAGTATCTACATATAAATAATATCTATAAAATAAGTATATATGTGTCTGTACATATATGTGTACATATATGTAGATATCTTACGTATCTTTACATACTATATATGTATCTTATGTATCTTTATATACATACATGCATATATATGTATCATGTATCTTTATATATGTATATACATATATACATATCTTATGTATCTTTATATACACATAAGTATATGTGTATATACGTATCTTATGTATCTTTATATACATATATACATATATATGTATCTTTTTTTTTTTTTGAGACAGAGTCTCGCTCTGTGGCCCAGGCTGGAGTACAGTGGCGTGATCTCAGCTCACTGCAAGCTCCGCCTCCCGGGTTCACACCATTCTCCTGCCTCAGCCTCCCAATTAGCTGGGACTACAGGCGCCTGCCACCATGCCCAGCTAATTTTTTGTATTTTTAGTAGAGACGTGGTTTCACTGTGTTAGCCAGGATGGTCTCGATCTCCCGATCTCGTGATCCGCCCTGCTCGGCCTCCTAAAGTGCTGGGATTATAGGTGTGAGCCACTGCGCCTGGCCACATGTGTCTTTATGTACATATATACGTATATATGTGTCTTTACATACATATATGTGTATATCTGTATCTCCTAAGTGTAAAATTCAATTTCAGAAGACCAGTCATCTCAGGTATCCATCTAAAATTGACAAACTCTTTGTTATCTTTTATTCAACTGGAAGAATATTTTCTAAAACAATTATTAACACAGATTGCTGCATCCCACTCTCAGAGTTTCTGATTCCCTAGGTCCGAAGTGGGGCCTCAAAATTTGTATGTGTCCTGCCCAGGCGAAACTGCTGCTGATCCACACTTTGAGAACCACGGCTCAGAAGCTTCCCAGCTCTCCAATTCAATGGAGGCAACAATCCAGAAACTTAAAAAGACAGCCCTTTCCTGTTATATGTTCCATCCTGAGAGATGCTTATATACAATTCTCCTGGTCTCATAGGAGGAGACGAGGGGCCACTTACTCCAGGACCTGTAACGTACAGTCAGGGTTCTTCAGGGTCTCACACAGTAGGATCATCCCATCATCCTTCAGGCTATTAAAACTCAGGTCAAGACTTTTCAGGGTTTTATTTTTACAGAGCGCAGAGATCATATCCTGACAGCAATTAAAGGTCAAGTCACACTTTCTCAGCCTGCAAAGAAACACAGGTTAAACAACAACAACAACAACAACAACAAAAACACCCTTACGTTTTACTTCTTTGTTTTTGGTTTCTGTTTTTATTTGTTTTGTTTGTTTGTTTTTTGTTTGTTTGTTTTTTTGCATAACAGTATAACCAAGATGCAATTAATATACCACACAATTCGCCCATTTAAAGTGTACAAAATATTGGTTTTCAGTCTATTTATAAAGTTGTACGATTATCACCACAATTTTAGAATATTTTTGTAAATTCGGTATAGAATATATTCGTCATCCCCAAGGAAAACCCTGGACACTTTAGAAGCCACTTCTCACTTCCTCCCCCAACCCACCCCAACCCTAACACCACGAATTTGCTTTCTTTTTCTGGATTTGCCTATTTTTGGCGTGTCATTTAAATGGAATCATACAATATGTGACCTTTTGCGTTTAGCTTCTTTCATCTACCATAATATTTTGAAGATTCGTCCATGCTGTAGCATGAATCAGTATTTCATTTAACAAATAACGTTCCATCACGTGAATACACCATACTTTCTTTATGCCTTCATCAGGGCACAGACGCAGGTTGTTTCCAGGTCTTGGGTATTATGAGTATTATGAATAATGCTGCTGTGAACTGTGTGCAGGTTTTCATGTGGAGGTGGGTTTTTATTTCTTTTGTGGATACACCTACAAGTGGGACTGACGGCTCACGGATTAAGTCTGTGCTTCACCTTTTGAAGAACTGCCACAGCTGCTTTCCAAAGCAGTGGCACCGTTCCCTGCTTCTTTTTGGGGAGCTAAAAGTATCAGTGTTTCAGGGGGGTATTTTGCACCACCTCACGCCTTTCACAAACATTTGCTGAGATTTACTATGCTTGGGGCATTGAATTAGGGGATGGGAATTCACGCAGACAGGGCCCCTGCCTTTTAGCAGCTGATATTCTCATGTGAGGCAAGAAATAAAGAGGGGATTCGATGGTTACGGTTCAGTGATGTCCTAGTAAACCAGCTCTCTAGGGCGAACAAACAAAAGCGCTCATATGTAGTGATTGCCAGTTTCCATGGTGCAAACACTTCTGCCATGGCTGATTTCAAGCTGTGGAAATGAACTACCTCGTGACAGAGCAGGAACACCATCATCTTGGACAGACACTGCCACTTTTAGTTCCAGCTCCCTTTCTAGCCTCATGCATTTCAAGGAAATCACTTCTCTCCTAATTACAAGCAGCCAGAAAGAGCAGACAGTAAAACACAGATAAGACAGCTCTGGCACAGAGGGAGGTGGGGGGAAAGTCTCTTGGGTAACTGCCAAACTTCCCCCTCATGCCATGAACCCCAGTAAAACAGTGGGCCTTAATAGCACATTCCTTTCCCTTCAGGTGCACTAAGATAGGGAAGCTAAAAGCAGACTCAGGGGATATGCCTGCAGCTGCAGAAAGATGTATGGGAACAGACACACAACTCTCCCTCCCAGATAAGCACAACCAAGCATCACAGAAGCAGTCCAAGTCTCTGATAAACATTCCCACCCTGAATCCTTAAAAACTCTTAGTCTATAAGAGAGTGTAGCTCTGACCTAACTCAGCCAGAAGCCCCTCTCAGGTTTATTTTCTCTAAAATAAACCTGTCCTTAGCTGTCAAGCCACTTTTTGTGTTTCTTTCCTCTTTCTTTAATTCTTATACCTCGAGGTAGTCATTCTTACAGTGATGAACAGATAGATGTCAATATTCCTTATATTTAAAATACCCTGCAATCCCTCTGAGTTCACTCCTGGGTGTCTTGGTACACAGTTTGGGAACCCTGCCTCTAGATCATTTGCCTCTGAATCAGAAATAATAACCCTCCTCTTTATTGTGCTTTTCCCCTCAGCGCCAGCACCATGCCTAACACACAGTAGACATTTAATAAATGTGTGACATGAATGAATATATAACAGGTTCTCTTCATCACCCTGTTCTGCTCCAGGGAGTTCCAAGAAGAAAGCATTCTGGGACTTACACCAGCCTCTGCAGAGGACATCTCAGGTGTGGCAGGGCATTCCAAATATGCTTGGCCCCTTCATCTTTCAAGGCGTTTTCCGCCAAGCTCAGGTGGGTCAGCATCTTACTCTGCCTGAGACAGGAGGCAAGGCTTTCACAAGTAAGCTGTGTAAGGTTGCAGTTCTCTATCCTATGGGAGAGAAGCACACAGATGACTGAATGGAGAGGGGTCTTTGTCTCACACAGAAGGGTGATCCTCTCAGTCAGGGCTCTCCCTCTGGATGCAGAAGCATCCTCACACCTCTGTCATCACCACTCAGGACTTCCAAGCTTTCAAGGAAAGGACAGCAGCTTCGATGTGGGACTGGTGGGATGAAGGCATTGTGGATCAATAAAATTGATAGACTAAAAAGCTTCTGCACAGCAAAAGAAATAATCAACAGAGTTAACAGACAGCCCACAGAGTGGGAGAAAATCTTCACAATCTGTACATCTGGCAAAGGACTAATATTCAGAATCTACAAAGAACAATTCAGCAAGAAAAAAAAAACAATCCCATCAAAAAGTGGGCTAAGGACATGAATAACAATTCCTAAAAGAAGATATACAAATGGCCAAAAAGCAAATGGAAAAATGCTTGACATGACTAAGTATCAGGGAACTGCAAATCAAAACCTCAATGCGATACCACCTCACTCCTGCAAGAATAGCTATAATCAAACAATAAAAAAAGGTGTTGGTGAAAAGGGAACACTTTTACACTATTGATGGAAATGTAAACTAGTACAGCCACTATGGAAAATAGTGTGGAGATTCCTTAAAGAACTAAAAGTAGAGCTACCATTTGATGCAGCGATCCCACTACTGGGTATCCACCCAGAGGAAAAGAAGTCATTATATGAAAAAGATACTTGCACACACATGTTTATAGCAGCACAATTTGCAATTGTGAAAATATGGAACCAGCCCAGATGCCCATAAATCAACGAGTGGATAAAGAAAATGTCACACACACACACACACACACACACACACACACACACACACCATGGAATACTACTCAGCCATAAAAAAGGAACAAAATAATGGCATTTGCAGTAACCAGGGTAGAATTGGAGACTATTTTTCTAAGTGAAGTAACTCAAGAATGGAAACCAAACATCGTATGTTCTCACTCATATGTGGGAGCAAAGCTATAAGGACACAAAGGCATAAGAATGACATACTAGACTTTGGGAACTCGGAGGAAAGGGTGGGGGGTGGCAAGGGATAAAAGACTACACATTGGGTACAGTGTACACTGCTCGGGTGTTGGGCATGCTAAAATCCCAGAAATCACCACGATAAAGCTTATTTATGTAACCAGACACCACCTGTTCCCGCAAAACTTATTGAAACAAAAATTAAAACCTGAAAAAAAAAGACTAGGTGCAGTGGCTCACATCTGTAATCCCAGCACTTTGGGAGGTCAAGGCAGGTGGATCACCTGAGGTCAGGAGTTCAAGGCCAGCCTGGCCAATGTGGCAAAAGCCCGTGTCTACTAAAAATACAAAAATTAGCTGGGTGTGGTGGTGGGTACCTGTCATCCCAGCTACTCAGGAGGCTCAGGCAGGAGAATCACTTGAAGCCAGGAGGCAGAGCTTGCAGTGAGCCAAGATAATGCCACTGCACTCCAGCCTGGGCAACAGAGCAAGATTCTGTCTCAAAAAAAAAAATTACAACATAGAAAATAAATATATGGGAGTAAGAGGGAAGAGAAAGAGACCATCAAAGAATAAATAGCAGACAAGGAGATGGCCGAGGAAGAGACTAATTTCGGAAGTTATAAAAAAGGAAAGACCCATTAAATACATGGGAAGACACGCAAATTAGGTAAACTAAGATGAACAGTCAGATGATAAAAAAATCGTCACTAGTAATCAAGGAAATGCAAATTAAAACCGTAAGGTACCATTTCCTGCCCAACAGATTGGCAACAACAGTAACAACAATACTGATAATAATAAGACTTGGGTAAGAATCTGGAGTTAGGGGCACTTTCATACCCATTGCTCTGGCTAATTGGTACACTCTGGAAACAAACCCACTAAAACTGAAGATGAATACTCACCATGGCCCCACAATTCTTTTCTTAGAATGTTCATCACAGTGTGTGTGCATGTGCGTGTGTGTGTGTGTGTGTCTGTGTGTAGCCAACAATTGGAAGCAGCCCAAACCTCAACTGTGAGTAGAATGAATAACTAAATTCTTGGATCTTCATATCAATATCATTCTGTAGTGAAGAGGAATTAACTATAGAAGCAACTAAACAGATGAACACTAAGATATAGATCAGGAAAAAAACACATCGCAGGTGATACTTTTATGTAAAATCCTTTTTTTTTTTTTGAGACGAGTCTCACTCTGTCATTCAGGCTGGAATGCAGTGGTGCGATCTCGGCTCACTGCAACATCTGCCTCCTGGGTTCAAGGGAATCTCCTACCTCAGCCTCCTGAGTAGCTGGGATTATAGGTGCGCACCACCACGCCCGGCTAATTTTTGTATTTTTAGTAGAGATGGGGTTTCCCCATGTTGGCCAGGCTGGTCTCAAACTCCTGACCTCTGGTGATCCACCCACCTCAGCCTCCCAAAGTGCTGGAATTATAGGCATGAGCCACCATGCCCGGCCCTTTTATGTAAAATTCAAAGCAACGCAAAACAGTGTGATGCCTGTTTAAGGATACACGGGTAGTAATATTAACACTAAACATAAATTAAGGAGCCTGATCAACCTGATTCAATATGTCATCACAGTGGGGTCAGGGGCAGGGTCAATAAAACCAGTGAGGACAGAGGAAAACAGAACTGATGAGTTCTATTTCATAAACGGGATGATGGATACATAGGACTCATTATGCTTGATACAGAATACTTTCATGTAGGTATGTTATTTCTCTTTCATTCTTGGCTGGACCCTTATTGACCTATCTATATGATTACATCGATCACAAGACTTAGGTTTGCTCCTTTACATGTACCTTCCCTGTGACTGCTTTTCTCACGGAAGCACTAAATCTACCGAACAATCACCACAACCACAACCACAACCACAGCCACTAGAAAGGAGACTTACGACAGCCTCTCCAGCTGGGCCACGGACAGGTAATATGCCCCACAGTCCTCCAGGGAGTTTTTTCTTAGTATGAGAGTCTTTAGATGTCTGTTACCTTGAAGATTATTGCCAAGATCGGTCCAAATTCTAGGGGTGGCCAAGCAGCTTTCCAACCTGTAGAAGCCAGACACAAATGCTGAGCCGTGGCTCTGGGGAAAATGGTACGTGTAGAGCCTCCTGGATCCCACTGTCTCACGTCTCAGTCTTCACAGCAGAGACTCAGGGGATTATTTCCAACCTTCCAGCCAGCACACCTGCACCAAGCTTAGGAACTTCCTACCAAGTCATCAGCAGAAAACAGCACACTCTTGGGGCTGTCATCAGCTGGAATACAATAACGACTGAGCTCTAACTATCTCCATTCAGCTCCTTGAAATACAAATTTCAAAAAAAGTTAGTTGGAAAAAGATAATTGTGTATATTTACGGGGTCCAATGTAATATTTTCATTTATGTATACATTATAGAAAGAGTCAATCAAGCTAATTAACATATCCATCATCTCACCAACTTAATTTTTTTTGTAGTAAGAATGTTAAAAATCTACTCCTTTAGCAACTTTGAAATAATAGGTTATTATTAGTTACAGTCACCCTGCTGTGCAATAGACCTCAATGCTTATTTCTCCTGTCTAACTCACACTTTGTGCATTTATTTGCCCATCACCATCAAGGTGAAGAACTGAGATGCAGTGACGTTAGAGAATTTTTCCTGAGTCTCACGGCTACTGTCTTCTCAGGCTGGATTTCAGCCTCAAGGTGGGCTGTTTACATAAAGACATCCAGTGAAGCATTGTGCTTACCACCTCCAGGTTCCAGCCACCTGAGCTTTCTGTTCTGTGCAAGAAAGATAATGAAATGCAGAGATTATCCAAGCTACATTCAGCTCTGTTGGATGTAAAGGAGCAACGCTGGCAGATGAAAACAAAACAAGAGGTCATACAAATTCTGTTGAGAGAAGGTTTGCACATGGAAAGGCTGGAGAGTGGGGTCTGAACTAAAGGTGGAACTACCATTCGATCCAGCAATCCCACTACTGGGCATCTACACAATGGAAAAGAAGTCTTTATATGAAAAAGACACTTTCACATGCATGTTTATAGCAGCACAATTCACAATTGCAAAGATATGGAACCCACTGAAGTACCCATTGACCAAAGAGTGGATAAGGAAAATGTGGTATAGACACACCATGGAATACTACTCAGCCATGAAAAAGGAATGAAATGATGTCTTTTGCAGCAACTTGGATGGAGCTGGAGGCCATTATTCTGAGTAACTCAGGGATGGGAAAACCAAATGTCGTATGTTCTCATTTACAGGTGGGAGCTAAGCTATGATGATGCAAACACATAAGAATGATGTAATAGACTCTGGGGACTTGTGGTTGGGGTGAAGGTTGGAAGGAGGTGAGGAATAAAAGAATACACATGCGGTACAGTGTACACTGCTCGGGTGACAAGTGCACTAAAGTCTTAGAAATCACCACTAAAGAACTTATCCATGAAACCAAAAATCACCTGTACCCTAAAACCTATGAATATAAACAAACAAACCAAAAAAGTCGAGTCTGAGTAGGTGCGTGGCAGTAAATGTCTAACCACTGCCGTTCTGGAGAAGGGAGTCCTGGTGCTCAGTGTTTGCCAGTGCCTGTTGTGTAAAGGCCTCTGCCATGGCTGATTTTCAGCTCAGAGTGGGAGGTCACTGAGCGAGGAGCTGGGAGGAGGTGCAGAGCAGTACACCATGACCTCATGTTTCCACCAAATGGGTACAGTAGACAGTGGCAGCCCCAGGGCAGTGGTCAGGAGCTGGCAAGCAGTGGCTCGTGGGCCTCCTCTGGAGCACCACTTGGTTTTCTACAGCATATCAACTAAGAATGTTTTCAAATAAAAGATTATTTTATTTATTTATTTTTTGAGACAGAGTCCTGCTCTTGTTGCCCAGGCTGGAGTGCAATGGCATGATCTTGCCTCACTGCAACCTCCACTTCCTGGATTCAAGTGATTCTGCTGCCTCAGCCTCCTGAGTAGCTGGAATTACAGGCGTGTGCCACCACGACTGGCTAATTTTGTATTTTTAGTAGAGACAGCGTCTCACCATGTTGGCCAGGCTGGTCTCAAACTCTTGACCTCAGGTGATCCACCCACCTCGACCTCCCAAAGTGCTGGGATTACAGGCGTGAAACACCATGCCTGGCCTATTTTACTTTTTTTTGAGATGGAGTTTTTGCTCTGTCACCCAGGCTGGAGTGCAATGGTGTGATCTCGGCTCACTGCAACCTCCGCCTCCCAGGTTCAAGCAATTCTCCTGCCTCGGCCTCCTGAGTAGCTGAGATTACAGGCACGCACCACCACACCCCGCTAATTTTTGTATTTTTAGTAGAGAGGGGGTTTTGCCATATTGGCCAGGCTGGTCTCAAACTCTCAACTTCAGGTGATCTGCCTGCCTCAGCCTCCCAAAGGGCTAGTATTACAGGCATGAGCCACCATGTCCAGCCCCCACAAAAATTTTTAAATGGTTAAAAAAATTATTAAAAGAATATTTTGTGACATATGAAAATTATATTAAATTCATGTTTCAGGGTTCATAAAGTTTTATTGGAACACAGCTGTATCCATTTGTTTACCTACGAACTCTGGCAGCCTTGGCACTGCAGTGGCAGAGTGGAGTCACCATGATAGACGGCATGGCCCCAGAGGCCAGAAGTGTTTCTTATCTGGCCGGTCATAGAAAAAGTTTGCGGAACGCTGGCAGTGACAATAATGAACCATAAAATGATTAGGAAACAATGCATTTTGATAATCTATGACTTTGGTTGTTTAATATATTTGTAAGCCTATGATTTAATTTTTAAAAAC
Source organism: Hylobates moloch (assembly GCF_009828535.3). Taxonomy (NCBI): domain Eukaryota; kingdom Metazoa; phylum Chordata; class Mammalia; order Primates; family Hylobatidae; genus Hylobates; species Hylobates moloch. The sequence continues at coordinate 103,000,053 of NW_026652287.1, read as the reverse complement.
GCTGTTTAACAACTGGCTCACGAAATTCCTGAATGATGAAAAATCAGCTCTTGCAGGCTGCCATGTGATCCAGCCATCCACTACTGGTATTACCCCAAAGAAAGGAAATCAGTCCATCAAAGAGATGTCTGCACTACCATGATTGTTGTAGCTCTGCTCTCGATAGCTAAGATTCAGAAACAACCGTCCATCAACAGACAAATGGATAAAGAAAATGTGGTGCATATACGCAATGGAGTACTATTCAGCCATGAAAAAGAATGAGATTCAGTCATTTGCAATGACATGGATGGAACTGGAGACCATTCTGTTAAGTGAAATAAGCCAGGCACAGAAAGACAGACCGCATGTTCTCACTTATTGGTGGGATCTAAAAACCAAAACAATTGAACTCATGGACATATGGAGTAGGAGGGTGGTTGCCAGGGGCTGGGAAGGGTAGTGGGAGGGTGGAGAGCAGGGGAAGGTCAGGACAGTCAAAACCATTTATGCCTAGGATTCCATTATTGGAACGCTAAGCACGTGGGAGTTATTTATATCTCACTGCTCAGGGTCATCCCCAAAGTCTGACTGAAAAAATTCAAAAAATTGCAGCCTCAGGCATAAACGGGTTAACAGGTTGAAAAAGAATAAGACCTAGTATTTGCTGGCACAACAGAGGAACTGTAGTTAATAATAAATTGTACATTCCAAAATAACTAAAAGTATAAATCGTTTGTAATACAAAGGATAAATGTTTGAAGGGCTACATCTCCCATTCTCCAAGATGTGATTATTTTACATTGCATGCCTGAACCAAAACATCTTATATACCCCATAAATATATACACCTACTATGTACTCACAAAAATTAAAATAAAAAGTTAGAAAATATCCAGCTTTTGCAATCCAGTAGGAGCTGGGGCTCAGGTTTCCTGGTATCAGACGGATCTAGAGCATAGTCAAATTGTACTTTTTATTTTTATTGTTTTAGTTGAACAAAGCCAACAGTAGATCAAAGGAAAGGACGGAGGGAAGCTGAGCCTCTCATCACCGCCCTTGAAAAGACCATCCGGGTACCCCGGGGTTCCTGCTCTTACCCCCGTCTCAAATCTCACCTGAGACACTGCAGACGGCACCGGGGGGATCTCAGCGCCCTGCATAGAAGCTTCACGGCCTTGAACTCCACTTCCACATGTTGTATTTCCAAGTATCTCAGATGCTGGTTCCCCGTCAGAACACCGATTAAGTCCTGGTTCAACATGGTGCTATTCACACGCCTTAAGCTGGAGAGGGAAGAGCGTCTCCTTGGAATAGGGTCCCGTCCACAGTCGTAGAATTCTGTGGCCTCACAAACGAGGCTACAGCTGCGCGTGGGACAGGTGCAGTCCCACCCTCAGGGGGTTTACAACTGAATTCAGGACGCAGACATTAAAGAGTGACACAAACCTGTGATTATTCAGGTCCTATCCCGGGAAAACTGTAAGTCAAAATGAATGGCTACATTTTCTTTATCCGGTCTATCACTGATGGGCATTTGGGTTGGAACCATCATTCTCAGCAAACTAACACAAGAACAGAAAACCAAACGCCGCATGTTCTCACTCATAAGTGGGAGTTCAACAATGAGAACACATGGACACAGGGAGGGGAACATCACATACTGGGGCCTCTCGGGGGGTGGGGGGCTAGGGGAGGGAGAGAATTAGGAGAAATACCTAACGTAGATGATGAGTTGATGGGTGCAGCAAACCACCATGGCACGTGTATACCTGTGTAATAAACCTGCACGTTCTGCACATGTACCCCAGAACTTAAAGTATAATAAAAAAATTTTAAAAACTTCCAATGACTCACAGGATCGGAATTCGATTGGGCTGAGGTCTGTGAAGGCTTTCCTAAAGCAAAGGGAACGTCATCCAATTCCTGAAGGATTCGGAGGACTGGTTTTCCCACACTCTCCTAAAATCATGCTTTTGGTTTTAAAATTTTTATTTATATTTCTTTATTTTAATAACAAAGTTCAGCTTTTTTTTTTTTTTTTATTGTGAGACGGAGTCTCACTCTGTTGCCCAGGCTGGAGTGCAGTGGTGCGATCTCAGCTCACTGCAATCTCTCCTTCCCAAGTGATTCTCCTGCCTCAGCCTCCCAAGTAGCTGGGACTACAGGCACCCGCTACCACGCCTGGCTAATTTTTGTATTTTTAGTAGAGACAGGGTTTTATTATGTAGGCCAGGCTGGTCTTGAACTCCTGGCCTCAAGTCATCTGCCTGCCTTGGCCTCCCAAAGTGCTGGGATTACAGGCATGAGCCACCGCGCCTGGCCTACAAAGCTCAACTTTCTGATCTACTTTCTTTTTTGAAAAATTTTTGTAGATACGGGGTCTCACTATGTTGTCCAGGCTGCTCTTCCACTCCTGGCCTCAAGTGGTCCTACTGGCTCAGCCTCCCAAAGTGTTGGGACTACAGTCATGAGCCACCACTCCTGGCCATCATGCTCCTTTTCTAAAACCAGGGACACAGATTTGCCCTGCACCTCTAAAGCTTATGTTTGCTGCTGCATCTCTTTCTTTCTAATTAGTTGTTTAAAAACAGTTTTCTTGAGGTATAATTGATTTGATATTAAAAACCTGCATATATTTAACATATACAATTTGATGACTTTGGACTATGCATATATTCGTGATGCCATCACCACAGTGGAGGTGGCTAACTAGTTCTTTTTTTTTTTTTTTTTTTGAGACAGAGTCTTGCTTTCTTACCCAGGCTGGAGTGCAGTGGCACAATCTTGGCTCACTGCAACCTCCGCCTCCCAGGTTCAAGCAATTCTCCTGCCTCAGCCTCCCAAGTAGCTGGGATTACAGATGCGCGCCACCACACCCAGCTAATTTTTATATTTTTAGTAGAGATGGGGTTTCACTGTGTTGCCCAGGCTGGTCACGAACTCCTGAGCTCAGGCAATCTGCCCACCTTGGCTTCCCAAAGTGCTGGGATTACAGGTGTGAGCCACCGCACCCGACCGGCTATTTCTTCTACATTCAGTGAGTCCATAAGGGGGGACCCTTCCGTGCAACATGGAATTCAGAACTGAGTTCTCAGCTCAGCTCAGTATCCCTAGTCGCATCATCTTTCACAAGTCACGTAACCTCTCTAAAGTTTAGTTTCAGGTCTACGGGGGAGAGCAAATGACATTTTCTCCTTAGAATGGCTGTGAGAATTAATCCCATGAAATTCTCAGCCCATTGCTTGTCACGTAGTAGGCACTCAGTAAGCAGGAGTGAATGATAACTATTACAATAACAGGAGAGAAAATATATCTGATAATGGCCAGGGGCCATGTGATGCCTGGTGGCTTATTTCAAGGAAGGGGCCAGTGGTTCACACGGTGAATTATCGGGTTTTTGGATCTTAAAAACTCTGGAGAGATGGCGCGTGGAGTGGTGGCTAAGAGAACTGATTCTAGAGCCAGATTTTACTGCTTAGTAACGATGTAACCTCATGCCTCAGTTTCTTCATCTGTGAAATAGGGACACCTACTGCTTGGGATGACTTTTAAGAGCATTCATGTGCAAAGAACCTAAGATAGCCTAGCAGATGGTGGGCAATGCATACACGCTCACTCTTACATTATAAAAAATAGTGGCTGCGTGCAGTGGCTCACACCTATAATCCAGCACTTTGGGAGGCTGAGACAGGTGGATCACTTAACATCAGCAGTTCGAAACCAGCCAGGGCAACCTAGGGAGACCCTATCTCTACAAAAAATTAAAAAAAATTAGCCGGGCAATGGTGGGATATGCCTGTGGCCCCAGCTACTCGAGAGGCTGAGGTCAAGAGGTCAAGGTTGCAGTGGGCCATGATCACGCCACTGTACTCCAGCCTGGGGAAGGGAGCAAGACCCTACTTGGAAAAAAAATGAAGTAGTGTTTCTCCTCCTCCATGTAAATCTCATCCTTCCCAACCCAGTTCAAATGTGCCCTCTTTGGTGAGGCTTACCCCACGCAGGCACCTGCTAACAGTGGTGTGTTAGAGAAGCACAGAGTGTTGGTGAAGGTGAGCTTCAGGCTGTCTGTGGTGGAGTGATTTACCTAAGGCTTGTCAGCCGCAGGATCTTAGATAAATCACTTAACCTCTCCAGCTCTCACTTTGCTAAAAAATGGGAGCTGGGCATGGTGGCTCACATCTGTAATCCCAGCACCTTGGGAGGCCGAGGAGGGCAGATCACTTGAGGTCAGGAGTTCGAAACCAGCCTGACCAACATGGTGAAACCCCATCTCTACTAAAAATACAAAAATTAGCCGGGCATGGTGGTGCATTCCTGTAGTCCTGGCTGCTCGGGAGGCTGAGGCAGGAGAATTGCTTGAACCCTGGAGGGGGAGATTGCAGTGAGCAGAGATCCAGCCACTGCACTCCAGCCTGGACAACAGAATGAGACTCCGTTTAAAAAAAAGCGGGGGATAATAGTACATATTAATACTTCAAAGGAATGCAGCGGTGAGCCATACTCAGTGCTCAGGTCACACATGGCTTCTGTAAGGCGGTGTCCCTCCAGAGAGTGACCACCACACCCTGGGTTACACAGTACTGATTCCGCTTTGGGTACGGTCCTGCAGGCTTCACGTGCGGGACTGCATTTCATCTCTCCGTCGTGATGATCATTTAATTTTATTTGTTTGTTTTGAGAGAGGGCCTCACTCTGTCGCCCAGGCTGGAGTGCAGTGGCCAGATCATGGCTCACCATCACTGCAACCTCTGCCTCCTGGGCTCGGGTGATCCTCCCACCTCAGCCTCCCAAGTAGCTGGGACTAGTCTCGAATACCTGAGCTGAAGTGAGCAGACGTGAGCCACAGCACCGGGTTGATCGTTTTATGGATGGGCGCGTTGAAGTGCACCAGGGAGATGTCAGGAATTCCATGAGCCACTGTGCACACCGTTCACTTAAGGACACAGAGCTGTTAAGTTGGTGGAAGTGTCACTAGTGGCAAAAACTGCAATGGCATTTACACCAAGCTAATAGTAACTAGAGACAGGTCGAGCCGTCAGCCTGGCTCCCGTGTGGGGTTTCCCTCACCACGCACCCCATGACTCGCTCCCCCTGTGCCTCCGTCCAAGGCTGGACATGGGTGCCTTCCGGAAGTCTAGTGTGAGTGGAGAGGGAATGAAGAAAGTAGATGGGAAACAGACCATCTCCATAAAGTTCCTTCCGGTGGGATTTGTGTTATACTCACAGTAGCTTTTGCAGTTTGCACTGAGGGTGCCTCAGTGCGGCAGCAAGAGCCTTCAAAAAAGGAGGCCCCAAAACACTGTTGGTCATAGTCAGGACTTCCAGCTTATCATTCGTTGCAAACACAGAGCATAAGTCTTGCCACCAGCGATGGAGCCCATTGCTCTCTGGCGCTCTACATGGAAGGGAGAAGAGAGAAAACACCTCTTCGTTAAACTGGAGAAAATCTACTAGGAAACCCTAGGCTGGTGCTCCCTACCCTGGTTAGAGCCATAGGCCCCTAGTGACGCTAAGATATCCTCATTAAAATAAAGCACTCAGAAAAACCATCACGAGGTTTCTCATTTCATTCCAGGAAGACTCGTGGTCGCAAATAAGAGCCTTGTATTTTCCCACGACTTGGAAAAAAGGAAGTTGCTTTTATTTTTTATTTATTTATATTTGAGACAAGGTATCACTCTGCCACCCAGGCTGGAGTATAGTGGTCTGAACACAGCTCGCTGCAGCCTCTAACGCCCAGGCTCAGGCAATCCACTTCAGCTTCCTAAGGAGCTGGGGTTACAGGCACACGCCACCACACCTGACTCATTTTTGTATTTTTTGTAGAAACAGGGATTCTCCATGTTACCCAGGCTGGTCTTGAATTCCTGGGCTCAAGCGATCCTCCTGCCTTGGCCTCCCAAAATGCTAGCGTTACAGGCGTGAATCACTGTGCCTAGCCAGGAAATGCTTTTTTAATTACATGAGATTTATGTGAGGAGCAGAGATTGAATTATATTCTGTACCTACATTCTTACCCTGTGTATATATAATTCTTATTTTAAAAGAATAGGATCAGAATAAAGGAAAAATTAATCTTTTTGACACAGTGAGTACAAGAAAGAAAAATCCAGAGCTAGATTGGCATGTAGTTTAGCCATAGAAGGACCTGCTGACTATCTCTTTCGTTCTTCCCCATACAATCCTTTCAGGTTGGCTGACCAAGATACACATGTGAAGATTGTTGTTGGTTGCATTAAAGAAATAGTTGAAAGTGACCAGGCACGGTGGCTCACGTTGTAATCCCAGCACTCTGGGAGGCCAAGGCAGGTGGATCACCAGGCCAGGAGTTCAAGACCAGCCTGGCCAACATAGTGAAACCCCATCTCTACTAAAAATACAAAAAAATTATACAGGTGTGGTGGTGGGCACCTGTAATCCCAGCTACTTGGGAGGCTGAGGCAAAGAGAATCGCTTGAACCTGGGAGGCGGAGGTTGCAGTGAGCCAAGATTGTGCCACTGCACTTCAGCCCGGGTGACAGTGCAAGACTCTGTCTCAAAAACCAAACAAAAAAAGAAATAATTGAAAGCAACCCTAAAGTATGTCAAGGGGGAAATAGTTTAATCATCTCTAGCACACCTATTTTTCAAAGAATACTTCATTGAAAATGGCATGTATGGACATTGCCAAGACACATGAGATGAAAAAGCAATTTTTAGAATATTTACACTAGCGTGTAATTTTTGCATAAAATTTAAATCCCATGAAATAGATTCATCCATTTTCACATCTGTCAAATACATAGAAATGCAAATAAGTAGGAATGATATCAACTCCCTGCAGGAACCCATATAAAAGTGATCAATGGACTAAACAACATGAAAGGAATATGTCGTGTCTTAAGATTTCCACGGATGTCAGGTCTTTACGCAGCATCACAGAAAGACATCGTGATTCATTGTGGTTAGATTCTTGAGGTCTTAGTCGGGTGACCAACAGTTACCACCAAGTTGAACATCAAGCTCTGGTGTTTCTTCCCCTCCCCAATAAAAGGTCTTCAGGGACTGGAGGGCCCCTTGAATGTGATTTTGTGGAGTGTGTTGGAATTGCCCACATAAGTTGGGAATAGACATGAAAAAACACGGTCTGATGTAGCCATTCAATATCTGAGTGAACAGAATTCATCCTACCTGTGGCAGGCCAGGTCTCGCCAGCAGCTGAACAGGCAGGGCCTCCGTCACAACTGTTTCAGCACTGACTGAGTGGGTAAGTTAAATATTAAAAGCTGACAGAGCCAGTGCCCTCACACAAAGGCTGGAATATAACAAAAGCCCATCAAGAGTTTTGCCCAGGCCTTTCCTGGTTCTTGAGGTATGACAAGATAATGAAGGAATTCTCAACAGGACCCATTCAGGATTAAACAAGTTTTTATCGGGGGTCTGAAGAAACTCCCCAGACCTCCACAAACAAGTTTTATTGGGGTCTGAAGGAACTCCCCAAGCCTCCATGACTTAGCAGGAGACAAGATAAGGGTAATCACCCCAGCACCTGGACCCATCTATTTAAGTAAATTTACTAAGGCTCTGGAGGGAGGTCTTCAGGACTCAGACCTTAGTTATAGATTAAAAGAAGTTAATCACTTATGTCTTTAGAGGAATGCACACTTGCACGTAGACATATAGCTTAGAAGGCATATAAGCTCTGGAAACTTTGTAATTTTTAGTTGGTCTGGTGATATTTCTTGGCCTTCTCCCTGTGCACCCAGTTACAGAAATAAACTCTCTTCTTTCCCAGTTCATCTGCGTCTCGTTATTGGGCTGTGAGAATAAGCAGCCTGACCCTCAGTTTGGTTCAGGGACATACCCAAGAAATATGAAGTGATATCCATGCTGATAAAGTTAGAGATGTGATGTGCGTATATCTCATGATGCAGCAATTCCTTTAAAAAAAAAATACACCCTGGCCGGGTACGGTGGCTCACGCCTATAATCCCAGCACTTTGGGAGGCCGAGCAGGGCGAATCACGAGGTCAGGAGATCGAGACCACTCTAACAGGGTGAAACCCCATCTCTACTAAAAAATACAAAAAATTAGCCGGGCGTGGTGGCGGGCGCCTGTAGTCCCAGTTACTCAGGAGGCTGAGGCAGGAGAATGGCGTGAACCCAGGAGGCGGAGCTTGCAGTGAGCCGAGATTGCGCCAATGCACTCCAGCCTAGGCAACAGAGCAAGACTGTCTCAAAACAAACAAACAAACAAACATACATACAAAAAACAAAAAATACACCCTGGCTGGGCGCAGTGGCTCACACCTGTAATCCCAGCACTTTGGGAGGCCGAGGCAAGCAGATCACGAGGTCACGAGATCGAGACCATCCTGGCTAACATAGTGAAACCCCATCTCCATTAAAAATACAAAAAATTAGCTGGGCGTGTTGGCGGGCACCTGTAGTCCCAGCTACTCGGGAGGCTGAGGCAGGAGAATGGTGTGAACCTGGGAGGTGGAGGTTGCAGTGAGCCGAGACCTCACCACTGCACTCCAGCCTGGGTGATAGAGCAAGACTCCATCTCAAAACAAACAAACAAACAAACAAAAAACAAAAAATAGGCCCTGGCTGGATGCGGTGGTTCACGCCTGTAATCCCAGCACTTTGGCGGGCAGAGGCGAGAGGATCGCTTGAGCTCAGGAGATCAAGACCAGGCTGGGTAACAAAGTGAGACCCCCATCTCTACAAAAAATAATAAGACAATAGATAAAAATATACACTAGAGCACGGGTTGGCAAACTTTTCCTGTAATTGACCAGGTAGCAAATATATTCAGCTTTGCTGGCCGTGAATTTCCTGGCAATGACTCAGTCCTGCTGCGGCAGTGTGGTAACAGTCACAGACAATACGTCACAAGCATGGCCGGGCTCCCATCAAACTGTATTTACCTAAACAAGCAGAAAGCTGGGTTTGGCCTCCTGGCTGTAGCTTGCTTACCTCTGCCCTGGAGAAACTCAGCCATGGCTGAGGAGCCCTGCACACTGCCTGTCGTGCTGAAGAACGGAACAGAACTTAAATTACTTAAAATTTAAATGTCTCATCACATAAGGAGAGACCAACTTTTACTTATCTATCCACACACTAGACCAGTATATGTCTAGGATGAACATTAGCGCTACAAATCCATATGCTGAAGACTTATGCAGTCTTTCATGGAAAGACAGGAATCTGGAAGAGATTGTGGCTACTTTATGCAGAGCAGTTAAGGAACAAGAAGGCACTTCCACTGTGCAGCAGAAGGACGATGTCCCCTCTCGTGCCAGGCATCAGTCTAAATCGCCTCTCTCTTCTCATCACAGCCACTGGGGTCAAATTTTAGCTCATCTTAGCTTCGACCAGATGTGTGACCTTGGACAAGGTGCTTCACACACCTGACCTCCAGTGCATCATGGAGTTGAAGGGAGAAATAATTCACATAAAGCAAGTGCTTGACATTGTGTCTGCTATATGGCAAATGCCAAATAAATATCAACCAATATGAAGAAATGAGTAGTCAGTGCTTTTGGACACTTCTTAAGAAAAAGAAATCCATTACATTTGCCAAAATAAAGATCTTCCGGAAGAGTTTTGGTCAAGTGGAGGGGATGAGGAATTACATGAGTGCTAACAGTTTGTATCTGCTGAGCACTAAATGAAGGACTGGATTTATTCAGTGTGTTGTAGATTTTAACACATTTAACAACCTTATGATATATATATATATTTTTTTTTTTTTTTTCTTTTTTGAGATAGTGGCGCTATCTTGGCTAACTGCAGCCTCCGCCTCCTGGGTTCAAGCGATTCTCCTGCCTCAGCCTCCCAAGTAGCTGGGATTACAGGTGCCCACCACCATGCCTGGCTAATTTTTGTATTTTTAGTAGAAACAGGGTTTTGCCATGTTGGCCAGCCTGGTCTGGAACTCCTGGCCTCAAGTGATCCACCTGCCTCGGCCTCCCAAAGTGCTGGGATTACAGGCATGAGCCACGGCACCCAGCCTGTTTCTTTTAATCCAAGGTGGAAAATATATTTTTACATGGAAAGAAAGACCCTCTAGAGGTGTGCTGTCTGATATGGTAGCTGCTAGCTGCATGTAGCTATCTACATTTAAATTCACTAAAGTTAAATAAAATGTAAACGTTCATTTGCTTGGTCACACCAGACACATTCCAAGAGCTCAGTGGTTGCCTGTGGCTGGTGGTTCCCTTATTGGATAAGACAGATTCAGGATGTCTCCATCATCACGTTAAGTTCCATTAGTCAGCACTTTCCTTGAGACCAAAAGCTTCTGATACACAAAAGTAGGAGTGAGGCTGGGCACAGTGCCTCATGCCTGTAATTCCAGTGCTTTGGGAGGCCAAGGTGGGAAGATTGCTTGAGGCCGGGAGTTGGAGATTATCCTGGGTAACACAGGGAAACCTCGTCTCTCCAAAAAAATTAAAAATTATCCAGGCATGGTGGTGCATGCCTGCAATTCCAGATACCTGGGAGGCTGAGGTGGGAGAATCGTTTGAGCCCAGGAGGTTGAGGTTGCAGTGAGCCACGATCGTACCACTGCCCTCCGGAGTGACAGAAAGAGACCCTGTCTCAAAAACAGAAGTAGGAGTGATAGATGAAGCAAGGTCCCATCTTCATGGGCATGCAGCACAGAGGGAGGGAGGGTGAACAAGGTATCTCGTTTTGCCCTGAATTCTCCCAGTTTAGCACGGAAAGTCCTATATCGGAGGAACACCTTCAGTCCTGGCAGTAAAACAAAGTCCTGGGTCGGAGAAATCTCCTTAATCCTAAACAAACTGGGACAGTTTGTAAAACAAATGTGTATCACCCTAGACACATGTTTGTACTGGCCGGGTGCGATGGCTCATGCCTGTAATCCCAGCAATTTGGGAGGCCGAGGCAGGTGGATCACCTGAGCTCAGGAGTTCGAGACCAGCCTGGCCAACATGGTGAAACCCCGTCTCTACTAAAAATGCTAAAATTACCCAGGTGCAGTGGCACGTGTCTGTAATCCTAGCTACTCGGGAGGCTGAGGCAGGAGAATCGCTTGAACCCAGAAGGCGGAGGCTGCAGTGAGCTGAGATTGTACCACTGCACTCCAGCCTGGGCAACACAGTGAGACTCTGTCTCAAAAAACAAAACAAAACAAAACAACAGAAGTACTGTGCAAACTAGGCTAGGGAAGAGATCAGAAAGGTTTGCAGATTGACCCCCTAAACACCCGGGAAACTATAGTCAAGGCCCCTGGGTAGGACGGGCTACCCAAGGAGAGACGGAAGCACTTACTCAGAGCCAGGATGGGAGCTGGAGCTGAGCTTCCACACGTTCGTGAAGTTCAGGGTGACGGTCAGTTCCACCTCCTGCAAATATCGACAGCGCTTCAGGCAAAAAGCAGACACTCGAACTTCTTTGTTGTTGCCAATTCTCAAGACAACTTTATGATAATCATTTAGGGCTTGGCTTACAAAGACTTCCTCCCGGATTTCGTGCAGACAGTAGAATAACTGCGGGACCCCACCGCACGGAGAAGGTGGGTCACATCTATGCAACAGAGGTATGACTTTCAGCAGTTTCCTCTTATTGCCGAAAGACACCTTGCATCGGAATGACTGCTCCACCGCCGAAGCGCAGGCCTCGTTCAGAAAACCGAATAAGAAAACTCCCACGTGAGAGAGATAGCTTTTGCTTCCTCTGGGACTCGCTATCAGGCGCTGGATATTCACGTGGTTCAACACATGAAAATTTTTGAGTCTTTGTGGGAAACAGAGAACATAAAACAAGGCCGCAAAAAATTCCTGAAAAATCACGAGGGTAAAGGCGTAGTGGTCTTCCTCACCTGCAATTCTTCGAAGAATACTCATGTCAAGGAAGGCGGTGACTCCCGTCTGATCCAACTTGGCTTCCTCAAGATCTTCTTTACCTAACACCCATTTCCTGTGCCACATGCTGTCTGCGGCCAAGTGACACAGACCTTCCAGTTGCGCTTGGTGGATCTTTCTGGAAAAGTTCTCAGCTCTGGTGGGAAACAAGCTAGAAATATACCGGACGAACACAGAGGTGGCATTTGGACATGCCTGTGTGAGGTTGTTTCCTCTCTCCATTTGCTGTTTCAGGCCAGAGCAGACCATCCAGCAAACCACAGGGACCCGGCACATGGAGAAGAGAATGGTGTTTTCCATGGCAAAACTCAACACTTGGTCTCCCTCCTCTGTGTGTCCAAAATACATCTGGAAATACTTGATTTTTTCCATCGTATTAAATCCCGGAAGGGTTACGAGAGAGGGACATTTCAGCAAAGGCTTGCATGTCTGCCAAGAGGTAAATCTTATCATGATCAGTAGCGTGGCCTCTGGAAGCATCGTTTTGCTCAGCAAACTGCTCAGTAGGACAGACCCAGGCAATTTCTGCCTCCAGTCTTCACTCAGGTCCTCCAGTCTGTCGATGAGGGTAGATGTGAGCTCCTCAAAGCCATCCAAGAGCAGCAGAAGTTGGTCGGGTTTGGACATAATCTTTGACACGAGGTCCTGACATCCAGGCCACTTGTGCTCAATCAGCTCGGAGAAGCTCTGGTCTGTTGTCTGGTTCACCTCTTGGCAATGGAAGTAGAAAGCACACCAGGGCTTGTGGGCGTAGAACTTGTTTCTGGCCCACTCATACATCACCTTTTTGGCCAGGATTGTTTTTCCAATCCCCGGAGCTCCCTGTATGACCACGGTCTTGGGCTGTCTACCCTGGGGTCTTTTGGGCAGAAGCAGGCATGGGAAGTACTCCTCGTGCCTGTGTACATCTTGGTAGAAGAAGTCCCTCTGGTTTCCAGGCCAAGTCATTGTGTCCCGTAGGGGGAAATACTTTTCCATCACATTCAATTTGTACTGCCATATTTTATCTAGATTTGTGAGACGGGAGAAATAAAGGGTATGACATCAGAGTGAATCGTGAGAACTAACAGAGCAATAAGAAAACCAGTCTCGATGTCTACTTGAGGCCCCATGATGCCCTTGCATCCTTTCCTGATACTGCTGCGTCAATGAGGAAGCAGCAATGAACAGAAAACTCAACTTGAAGTGGCTTAAACAAAACCAGGACTGTTTCCTACATGAGAAGTATGGCGGGCGTAAAGCTGTTGAAATTAGGTTCAGTGGCGCCATAGTTTCAGGTCCAGCAGCATCATGATTCTCTCAGCCCTTTCTTTGCATTTCTTGCCTCACAGACAGAAGACAGCTGCTGTAGTGTTAGCCGTGTTATCTGCATTCAAATCAGAAATACTTGGGAGGGCCGGGTGCGGCGGCTCGCACCTGTAATCCCAGCACTTTGGGAGGCCGAGGCGGGCAGATCACAAGGTTAGGAGTTTGAGACCAGCCTGGCTAACATGGTGAAACCCCATCTCTACTAAAAATACGAAAGTTAGCTGGGCATGGTGGCATGTGCCTGTAATCCCAGCTACTCAGGAGGCTAAGGCAGGAGAATCACTTGAACCCGTGAGGAAGAAGGTTGCAGTGAGCTGAGATCGTGCCACTGCACTCCAGCCTGGGTGACAGAGCGAGACTCCATCTCAAAAAAAAAAAAACAAAAAAAGAGAAAGAAAGAAAGAGAGATACACTCTATTGAAGTGGTTCCCAAGTGGAAGACACGTTTTCCATGGACCAGGTGGCAGGGGATGGTTTTGGAATAATTCAAGTGCATTACGTTTATTGCGTGCTTTATTTCCATTATTATTACATTATAATATGTAATGAAATAATTATACAACTCAGTATAATGTAGTCACTGGGAGCCCTGAGCTTGTTTTCCTGCAACTCGATGGTCCCATCCAGGGGTGACGGGAGATGGTGACAGATCAGGCATTAGATTATCAGGAGTGCACAGCCTAGATCCCTCACATGCACAGTTCACGAGAGGGTTTGCGCTCCTATGAGAATCTGATGCCACTGCCGATCTGACAGGAGGCAGAGCTCAGGAGGCAGTGTGGGCAACGGGGAGCAGCTGTAAATACAGATGAAGCTTTGGTCGCTCGCCTGCCACTCACCTCCCGCTGTGTGGCCCGGTTCCCAACAGGCCACAGACTGGTACCGGTCCATGGCCCAGGGGTTGGGGACCCCTGAGCTAATGGTTTGTGTCTGTTTTTTTTTATTTTTTATTTTTGAGATGGAGTCTCAATCTGCCACCCAAGAGTGCAGTGGCGCGATCTCACCTCACCGCAACCCTCCGCCTCCCGGGTTCAAGTGATTCTTCTCACTCAGCCTCCCAAGTAGCTGGGATTACAGGCACCTGCCACCACGCCTGGCTAGTTTCTGTGTTTTTAGTAGAGACGGGGTTTCGCCATGTTGGTTCTGATTGTAGAAGAAGCACTGGGCGTGGTAACTTACAACCTGCCTTGCCCTAGCAACTGAGCAGTTCATCCTAGTCCATAGCCCATTTGCTCACCAGGGTCTGCATGATACAGGCACATACCAGATTCTCCTTCCTCCAGATTCACCTGTGTTTCTCCCGCGTTCAAGTCCTCTGGTTCCAAGGTAGGCAGAATGGCTGGAACAGAAAAAAGGAGGCTGTTCCATGGGAATGATAAGATCTTGGTAGCAGGGAAACAGCATGGGGCCAATGGCCTTTTTAGGACAGAAGCAACCACATGGCTTGAGTCTCACCCTCTCATCACCTCTGTTCAGGGAGAAGGAAATCACCTAGATCTATCTCTATCACAGCAATTTCAGGCAATGAGAAAAGGTGTTGTTCTACGATGCACTGAGTAAGGTGATCAATAACATGTTATAAATGGATAGCCCCGCCAGACACTGAGGGAGAAATACAAATACACACATACTCACACACACATATGTGTATGTAAAATCCATACACAGTTCAATATCTACGTAGGGGTGTATCTGTGTGTCCAGTCGGCCTTTCAGATCCACGGGATCTACATCTGTGGAATCAACCAACTGAGGATGGAAAATAAATTAAAACCTGATAAAAATACAACAATAAAATAATACAATTAAAAAACCAATACAAGGCTGGGCACTGTGGCTCACGCCTGTAATCCCAGCACTTTGGGAGGCTGAGGCAGGAGGATCGCTTGAGCCAAGGAGTTCAAGACCAGCTTGGGCAACATAGCAAGATCTCAACTCTACTAAAAAAAAAAAAAATAATTAGCCAGGCGTGGTGGCATGCCTGTAGTCCTAGCCACTCAGGAGGCTGAGGCAGGAGGATCGCTTGAGCTCAGGAGGCAGAGGCTGAAGGGAGCCATGGTCGTACCACTCCACTCCAACCTGGGCAATAGAGTTAAGACCTTGTCTCAAAAAAATAAAAAAACCCAATACAGGATAACAACTATTTACAGAGCATTTACATTGTGTTGGGTATTATAAGTAATTTAGAGTGATTTTAAGTCTGCAGAGGATGGGTATAGGTTCTATGCAAATACTATGCCATCTTACGTGAAGGGGTTGAGCACCCATGAATTTGTTCAGTACCCTTGAGGGACAGCCTGGGACCAATCCCCCATGGATATCAAGGAACTTCTAGCTTAATATCTATGTATGTGTGCACATATGTGTACATACACGTGTATATCTCTATGCACACATACACATAGAGTCATTGATTCTTGTTACGTGTGGTAGTTCTCGTCTATGAAATTCTTGTGAACACGGAATTCACTAATACTGAACCATTGCTCACAGGAAAACGCAGAGTTCGCTTCCTGCTAGTCTCTGGTTACATTTTCATTGACTGATCAATATAAAAACTTGTTTTACATGTGTTTTTGTTTAAAGACACCTTATTTAGTGTATATTATTGATTAATTAACAATGAACTCATGGTCAACCACACTGATAAATCCTGCCTGAAGGAAGCTCAGCTAACGCGTGTATTTTCTCCCAAAGGCACAGCACGGCCTTCTTGCCCTGAGGAACATGGAAAGGCACATCAGCACTAGTTTTGAGTACCATTTTTACTTTTATTTTTATTCTTATTTTTTTTGAGACGAAGTCTCACTCTGTCGCCCAGGCTGGAGTGCAGTGGTGTGATCTCAGCTCACTGCAACCTCTGCCTCCTGGGTTCAAGCGATTCTTCTGCCTCAGCCTCCTGAGTAGCTGGGACTACAGGCATGCACCACCATGCCCGGCTAATTTTTGTATTTTTAGTAGAGACAGGGTTTCACCATGTTAGCCAGGCTGGTCTTGAACTCCTGACCTCATGATCCTCCCACCTCAGCCTCCCAAAGTGCTGGGATTATAGGCATGAGCCATCGTGCCCGGCCTGGGTACTATTTTAAACAGCAAAACCATCAACTCAAAGCACAAAAGTGTGGCACTAAATAGACATGGAAATGACACCGGCTTACAGGGTGAGAGCTAAAGCCAGAAGGCAGAGCATCGCCTTGTTTGACCTCGGCTGGGAAGTCAACTCGATGTTTTTGCTGCGTTGCTGTCTGGGAATGATCTTGAAAGTGCTGTAGGTATTGATTTGGGGGTTACGAATACATTTTAATGAGTAGGCATATTCACGAATACAGAATCCATGAATAATGAGGATCAACTGTATATGTGTGTATCTGTGTGTGTGTTTCTTGAGATGGAGTTTTGCTTTTGTCACCCAGGCTGGAGTGCAGTGGCGTGATCTTAGCCCTCTCCAACCTCCGCCTCCTGGGTTCAAGCAATTCTCTTGCCTTAGCCTCCCGAATAGCTGGAATTATAGGCGCCCACCACCACGCCCAGCTAATTTTTTTTTTTTTGTACTTTAGTAGAGACCGGGTTTCACCATGTTGGCCAGGCTGGTCTCGAACTCCTGACCTTAGGTGATCTGCCCACCTCTGCCTCCCAAAGTGCTGGGATTACAGGCGTGAGCCACCGTGCCCGGGCTCTCTGTGTATTTTTCATCAGGTTTTAGTAAATAGTAACATTTTCTGTTTAACACTAAGATTTTCGCTACCACTGGGTCACGGGGTTTCCATCCCCTCTGACTTTCTTGTCCATTGATTCTCTCTCCTTTTCACACGATGAGCTAATTCCCCCTGTGTTAGGTCTCAACCTTAGCATCGTTTCCTCAAAGAGGACTTCCCGGGCTGCCTTATCAAAAGAAAGTCCCTTTTCACAATCAATCACTCTCTAGCCACCTGATATTTGAGCACCTATGACATGCTAGGTGCTGAGCCAGCTGCTGGGGTGCCAGTGGCTAAGGAGACATAGGGCACCCACTCTCCTGTTGTTTATGTTTAAAATTGTGGAGCTGATGTCTTCTCCATTCTTACTGATGAGACTGACTACTTGTAACATCAGCTATTGGGACAGGCGGGTTCACAGCTCCTATCACGTTTCTGGATTGGTGTATTTTTCCTTTAATACAGTAGTTCCCCCTTCTCTGCAGGGTCTATGTTCCAAGATCTCCGGTGGATATATGAAACTGTGGATAGTACTGAACCATGTAGATACTGATTTTTTTAAACTACATATCTAGGCCGGGCGTGGTGGCTCACACCTGTAATTCCAGCACTTTGGGAGGCGGAGGCAGGCAAATCACCTAAGGTCAGGAGCTTGAAACCAGCCCGACCAACATGGTGAAACCCCGTCTCTACTAAAAATACAAAAATTAGCCGGGCGTGGTGGTGCGCACCTGTAATCCCAGCTACTAGGGAGGCTGAGGCAAGAGAATTGCTTGAACCTGAGAGGTGGAGGTTGCAGTGAGCTGAGATCACACCACTGCACTCCAGCCTGGGTGACAGAATGAAGACTCCATCTCAAAATAGAAAAAAAATACATACTGATCTATGATAAAAGTTTAAATTATAAATTAGGTACAGTAAGAGATTAACAATAATAATGAAATAGAACAATTATAATACTATACTATCATAAACAGTATGTAAATGTGGTCTCTCTCTGTCTCAGGATATCTCACTGTACTGTACTCATCTATTTTTGGCCATGATCGACCCGAACTTCAGAAAGCAAAACCTTGGATAAGGGGACGACCGTAGTCCAGCTCTGCTTTATACATATTGAAGATGAGGTTTTGGATTACAATATCCTCCTGTGGGATTCACCCTTTGTTGCTGCGAAATGGCTTTTTAAAGTCTTTAACCTTCTTGCTTTAAATATAGCACTCCTGACATCACCATAGCTATACCAGCTTTCTTCTGCTTACTGTTCCCATAGCATTTGCTTTTCCACTATTTTACTTTCTACTTCTCTATGTCTTCATTTAACGTTCACCTCATATAAGCAGTATTCAGTTAAGTTTTTAAAAAATAGGCCCATATGGGCTGGGCGCGGTGGCTCACACCTGCAATCCCAGCGCTTTGTGGGGCCAAGGCAGGCAGATTACCTGAGGTCAGGAGTTCGAGACCAGCCTGGCCAACATGGTGAAACCCCGTCTCTACTAAAAAATACAAAAAAATTAGCCGGTGTGGTGGCAGGTGCCTGTAATCCCAGCTACTCAGGAGGCTGAGGCAGGAGAATCTCCTGTACCTGGGAGGCGGAGGTTGCAGTGAGCCAAGATTGTGCCATTGCACTTCAGCCTGGGCAAGAAGAGCGAAACCCCATCTCAAAAAATAAAATTTAAAAAATGCCCGTATGACAGTCTTTGCCTTTGGGTTAGATCCATTATCTTCCTCCACTATTTGCATTCTTGCTCAGATGGCCAATAAGTGATGGGGGTGGCGACTAGAGTAATTTAGCTGCCCAGCAGCCAAGCCCACCTCCACTTTATCCACCAGATCAACACTCACCATTTATCTCTCTGCGTACTAGAACACATATTTTATCACACTTCATAATGGCAAAGATGTTCGAAGTCACATCCCAAGCTCGTCGTCCAGGAAAACGCTCTATCAAGAGATGAACCACCTCTGCCCAACTGGCTGTCTCGACCTGGTCCCAGGTGATGGGCATGGTGCCAGCAATGAGCTCATTCAGTAAGAACTGCTTGAACCATTGTAGGTCCTCATTGCTCACATTTCTCATGTACAGCATGACCCCATTTTCACATGGGGAGCCAGGGTAGCAAGAGAATGTCCAGGGTGGAGTATGAGAACTGTGAGTGGAGGAGGATGAAAAGGGAATGGGGGCGTCAGAGGGTGGATTCACATCACTCATCTTTAGTCAAGGCAGAGAACACCTCAGTGTCCACGATAAAGACAACCGATAGGAAGAGAGAAACACGAGACCTGTGGAGACATAAAACAATAAAACAAGAAGATGAAAACACCACCCAAGAAGACAGATTCATGTAATGCTTACTTGGCAGGTATTCTGCGTGCCGGGCACTCCCTTTACCTCCTTTCCTCGAAGATTCTCTGCCTTGTGGAAAAACTGAAGATGCATTGAATGTTTGGGATTAGTCCATTAGACTAATGGATTGTTTGTAGTTTTTATTCTCTATGCCTCCTTTTGGGGAAGAGGCAAGCAAAATATCAAAGCCTTCACAAAAGGTTTAGCAAAAAGAAAAATTAGAAGCAGGTAAAATAATTCAGTGAAGCTAAAATCTAGAAAATATGTGGTTGGTTAGAAGGCTCCATTAGATTAAAAGTGATCTCAAATTCAACAAAGTTTTTATTCTTAAAACATAGATCATGTATTAGAGAAATGCAAATCAAAACCACAATGAGATATCATCTCACACCAGTCAGAATGGTGATTATTAAAAAGTCAAGCAATAACAGATGCTGGTGAAGTCGCAGAGAAAAAGGAACACTTATACATTGTGTGTGGGAGTGTAAATTAGTTCAACTACTATGGATGATGGTGGGGCAACTCCTCAAAGACCTAAAAAGAGAACTACCATTCAACTCAGCAATCCCATTACTGGATATATATCCAAAGGAATATAAATCATTCTATTATAAAGACACATGCCTGAGTATGTTCATTGCAGCACTATTCACAATAGCAAAGACATGTAATCAACCTAAATGCCCATCAGTGATAGACCAGATAAAAAAATGTGGTACATAAACACCATGGAATACTATGCAGCCATAAAAAAGAATGAGATCATGACCTTTGCAGGAACATAGACGGAGCCGGAGACCATTATTCCTTAGCAAACTAACACAGGAACAGGAAACCAAACACCACAAGTTCTCATTTATAAGTGGTAGCTAAATGATGAGAACACATGGACACATAGAGGGAACACCACACACTGGAGTCTGCTAGAGCCTGGAGGGTGCGAGGAGGGAGAAGATTAGGAAAAATAACTAAATGGGTACTGGGATTAATACCTGGGTGATGAGATAACCTGTACAACAAACCCACCCCCATAACACATTTGCCTATATAACAAACCTGCACATGTACCCCTGTATCTAAAAGAAACATTAAAAAGAAATTTAAAAAAAGGATCATAGGGGGGTGTATTTTTGTCCCCCCTGCCCCAGCTTCCAATAGTAGTTTATTTATTTATTTATTTACTTAGAGATGGAGTCTCACTCTCTTTCCCAGGCTGGAGTGCAGTGATGTGATCTCACTGCAACCTCCACTTCCCGGGTTCAAGTGATTCTCTGGCCTCAGCCTCCCGAGTAGCTGGGATTACAGGCACCTGCCACCACACCTGGCTAATTCTTTTGTATTTTTAGTATAGACGGGGTTTCACTATGTTGGCCAGGCTGGTCTCAAACTCCTGACCTCAAGTGATCCACCCACAGCCTCCCAAAGTGCTGGGATTACAGGTGTGAGCCACTGTACCTGGCCAATAGCTTCTTATTTAACACTTCTCCCTCTTATAACTTATGTGACAACCACACCTCTGGATAAATCTGTTTAATTGACTCAGTCCTCCCTTGGGCCCAGAGTAGCTGGGCTTGGTCCCAGGACAAAGGTGATGTGCTCCTGGGTGGCTGACTCTTGCTAGTGCTCCTCCCGTCCAGTGGGTGGCGCTGCATGGAGGAGCCTAACACAGTCACACATTTTCTACCTCTACTTATTCCATGACCATTGCTGACCACGTTCCAGCCAGTGAGCTGCCGCTCACGCTTGTAATCCCAGCACTTTGGGAGGCCGAGGCGGGCGGATCACAAGGTCAGGAGATCGAGACCATCCTGGCTAACACAGTGAAACCCCATCTCTACTAAAAATACAAAAAGTTAGCCGGGCGTGGTGGCGGGCGCCTGTAGTCCCAGCTACTGGGAGAGGCTGAGGCAGGAGAATGGCGTGAACCCGGGAGGTGGAGCTTGCGGTGAGCCGAGATTGCGCCACTGCACTCCAGCCTGGGCGACAGAGCAAGACACCGTCTCAAAAAAAAAAAAAAAAAGAAATTTGCAGAACTGGCTGGGTGCGGTGGCTCACGCCTGTAATCCCAACACTTTGGGAGGCCAAGGCAGGTGGATCACTTCAGGCCAGGAGTTCCAGACCAGCCTGGCCAACATGGTGAAACCCTGCCTCTATTACAAATACAAAAATTAGCCAGGCATGGTGGTGGGTGCCTGTAATTCCAGCTACTCGGGAGGCTGAGGCAGGAGAATTGCTTGAACCCAGAAGGCAGAGGTTGCAATGAGTGGAGATCATGCCACTGCACTCCAGCCAAGGTGACAGAGCAAGACCCTGTCTCAAAAAAGAAAAGAAAAGAAAAGAAATTTGCAGGGCAAGGGAGGATGTTGGCAATGACATCGTCATTTTGCTTTACTTTCATTCACTGCTGAAGGGAACATAAGCAGGGGGAGCCTCTCTGAAAGGCCTTTTCACAATATCTACCAGTCATGTGTGCACTGCCATGGAATCCAGTGGTTCTACTTCTAAAACTGCAACCTGAGGCCGGGTGTGGTGGCTCATGCCTGTAATTTCAGCAGTTTGGGAGGCCAAGGTGGGAGGATCACGAGGGCAAGAGATTGAGACCATCCTGGCCAACATGGTGAAACCCTGTCTCTACTAAAAAATAAAATAAAATAAAATACAAATATTGGCTGGGTGAGGTGGTGTGCACCTGTAGTCCCAGCTACTTGGGAGGCTGAGGCGGGAGAATCACTTGAAACCAGGAGGGGGAGGTTGTAGTGAGTGAGCCGAGATCCCACCACTGCACTCCAGCCTGGGCAACAGAGTGAGACTGCATCTCAAAAAAAACAAAAACAAAAAAGGCCAGGCGTGGTGGCTCACGCATGTAATCTCAGCACTTTGGGAGGCCGAGGCAGGCGGATCACAAGGTCAGGAGATCGAGACCATCCGGGCTAGCACGGTGAAACCCCGTCTCTACTGAAAATACAAAAAATTAGCCGGGCATGGCGGCAGACGCCTGTGGTCCCAGCTGCTTGGGAGGCTGAGGCAGGAGAATGGCGTGAACCTGGGAGGCAGAGCTTTCAGTGAGCCAAGATTGCGCCCCTGCACTCCAGCCTGGGTGACAGAGCAAGACTCTGTCTCAAAAAAACAAAACAAAACAAAAACAAAAACAACAAAATACTGCACCTTACAGATACACTTGCACATGTGAGATGGTGTGTGCACAAACCAGTCCGTCTTAATCTGTTTGGGCTGCCGTAACAAATACCATACACTGGGTGGCTTAGTAACA
This sequence comes from Hylobates moloch, assembly GCF_009828535.3. Classification (NCBI taxonomy): domain Eukaryota; kingdom Metazoa; phylum Chordata; class Mammalia; order Primates; family Hylobatidae; genus Hylobates; species Hylobates moloch. The sequence continues at coordinate 102,977,574 of NW_026652287.1, read as the reverse complement.
ACATTGATTTTTCACTGCTCTGGGGGCTGGAAGTCCAAGATTGAGGTGCCGGCAGATTTAGTGTCTGGTGGGGGCAGCTTCCTGGTTCATAGAGAGCACCTTCTTGCTGTGTCCTCCTCACATGGAGGAAGGGGTGAGGGAGCTCTCTGGAGGCTCTTTCATAAGGGCCAGAATCCCAGTCATGAGGGCTCTGGCCCCATGAGTTAATCACCTCCCAAAGTCCCCACCTTCTTCTAGCGTTACCTTGGTGGTTAGAGTTTCAGCCTGTGGATTTTGGGGGGACACAGACATTCAGTTCATAACACAGTCCTTCCGGATTCACTCACTGAAATATCCCAGTGTCAAATATTATGCCAAGCTCTCTGTTTTTGGCACTGGGGATACGTTGGTGAGCAAAAGATACACAAAAAATTGTTGTTCTCATGCGGCTAACATTTCAGTGGGTGAAAATAAAGTGTAGGGGAGGAAAAGCTTTTCTCTGTCCCTTTATTGATCTTGGATTCATTGGCTGGAGGCTTGTACATTGGGGTCATGAAAGACAGATTCACAAAAGCACAGCAAACAGAAGTTTATTTATGTGTGCATGCCCATGGGAGCACACTGATGCAATGGAAGACTATACACACCATGGGAAAAAGGAGAGGCAAGAGAGAGAGCAGGAAGTGAGAAATAGCCTACTGCGATTTGTGGAAGACTGACGAAAGGGCTCACTGAAGCAGGGGTGTCTGAGCAAAAGCTTGGAGGAGAGGAGGAGGTGAGAGGTCACGGAATGGGCTGTGAGGCTATCAGAGGAGTTCCAGACAGAAGGGTAAGGACCACCGCCCTATGGCCACGACGTGCCTGCAGCTGTTGAGAAACAGCAGGACCAGGGTGAGTGGAGGTGAATGGGCAAGAGGAAGACAGTGGAGGTGACATCAAGAGGTCATACAGGACCTGATTGGACTGGCGTGGGACGGCTATAATTTTTAGAAGGATCCTTCTGGCTCGCTCTCCTACTGAGAACAAGGGTAGGGAGCTATAGACATAATCCTGGAAAGAAGAATTGTGACCTGTTGCACTAGTGTGACAAATTTACCATGAATTTTGTGCCTTAAGACAACACAGTATTTTTTTTTTTTTTTTTTTTTTGAGATGGAGTCTCACCCTGTCACCCAGGCTGGAGTGCAGTGGTGTGATCTTGACTCACTGCAACCTCCGCCTCCCAGGTTCAAGCAATTCTCCTGCCTCAGCCTCCCAAGCAGCTGGGACCACAGGCACCTGCCACCACACCCGGCTAATTTTTGTATTTTTAGTAGAGACGGGGTTTCACCATGTTGACCAGGATGGTCTCGATCTCTTGACCTCGTGATCCACCCGCCTCACCCTCCCAAAGTGTTGGGATTTCAGGTGGGAGTCACCGCACCTGGCCGACAACACAGTATTTTTAAGATAAAACATTCAGTTAGGGAGGTTAGAAGCCCGAAATGGGCTAAGATCACTGGACTAAAATTGAGGTGTTGGCAGGGCTGGTTCCTTCTGGAGACTCTAGGGGGAGAATCTGTTTCCTGGCCTTCTCCAGCTTCTAGAAGCTACGCGCCATCCTTGGATTTTTGCTCCTTCCTCCTTCTTCAAAGGCAGCAGTGGGGCATCTTCTGTCTCATTCCCTCTTCCCTTTCTAATACCCACGAACCAACCTCTCTTTATCCCTCCTCCCTGCCCCCCTTTCCATAAATACATAGTTATTATGCATCAAAAAAAAAAAAAAAAAATCAGGCCAGGCGCAGTGGCTCACACCTGTAATCCCTCCTCACTTTGGGAGGCCGAGGTAGGTAGATCACCTGAGGTCAGGAGTTTGAGACCAGCCTGGCCAAGATGTTGAAACCCCATCTCTGCTAAAAATACAAAAATTAGCCAGACATGGTGGTGGGCATCTATAATCCCAGCTACTCAGGAGGCTGAGGCAGAGAATTGCTTGAACCCGTGAGGTGGAGGTTGCAGTGAGCCGACATCACACCACTACACTCCAGCCTGGGTGACAGAGAGAGACTCCATCTCAGAACAAAACAAAACAAAACAAAAAAGATTTTCCTAAAGGTGGAAATGCTGTGGGATGTCTGTATATTCAAGGGAGGAGAAGAGAAAAGTAGTGTTGGCAAGTGAGGAAATAACAGCAGGAGAAGGGGGATAATTGAGGACACAGGCTGGGTCTGAAGCACTCTTGGCAGGAAGAAGGTGGAGAGCACACGTCCAGATGCAGGTGGGTTGATGGGTCTGAGCAAGGAGTTCCTGGCCTTTCAGACAAATGAGGGATGGCAGAATACGCCACCCCCAAATATTCCAGTTTGTTGTACTCATTTTTAAAAACTGGTACATGATAATTGTACATATTGATGGGAAAGGCAGGTGGGAGGGGTTGGATGAAGAGGGGTTGGTTAATGGGCACAAAAATACAATGGATAGAAGAAGTAAGCTCTAGCATTTGATAGCACAGTAGCATGACTATAGTTCATAATAATTTATTGTATATTTCAAATGGACTATTTTGAGCTGAAGATACTTGAGAAGGAGCAGACACAAGAAAAACTCTCTGCCTTCCCTTGATTTGCCTAAAAGCAAGACATCAGTTTGTAAAGGTGCCCTTTTTCCCCTTCTCTACCAGGAAACACAGAAGTTAATCACCGGAGACAAGCTCCAGACACGTAGAGCCGTGCGAGGGCACCCAACGAATCTACACAAGAAACCTTATGAACTAGCCCTCATCCTCCATTTTCTCCCCCATACATTTACCTTCTCACAATTTACCCCTCAGGAATTCGAGGTCTTTCTCATTTGTCTTTTCACTTCTCTAAGAATGTATTGTTCTGGCCAGGCACGGTGGCCCATGCCTGTAATCCCAGCACTTCGGGAGGCCGAGGCGGGGGGATCACCTGAGGTCAGGAGTTCAAAACCAGCCTGGCCAACATGGTAAAACCCTGTCCCCACTAAAAGTACAAAAATTAGCTGGGTGTGGTGGTGTTGCCTGTAATCCCAGCTACTTGGGAGGCTGAGACAGGAGAATCACTTGAACCCGGGAGGCGGGGGTTACAGTGAGCCTGGGCGACAGAGTGAAACTCCGTCTCAAAAAAAAGAATGTATTGTTCTTTCGTTAGCATGACATATAAGCCTAAGTTCTAACCACCCCTTAGTGTTCTCATCACGGAGTGCTCCCGTGGGTATGCACACATAAACTTCTGTTTGCTGTGCTTTTGTTAATCTGTCTTTCATGAGCCTAATGCACAGGCTCCAGCCAAGGAATCTAAGATCAATAAAGAGAGAGAGAGGGAAAAGTATTTCCTCCTCTACAGAAGTATATCAGGATCATCTACACATGAAATAAGCCAGGCACAAAAAAACAAACATTGCATGTTCTCACATATTTTTGGGACCTAAAAATTAAAACGGGTTGGGCACGGTAGCTCAAGCCTGTAATCCCAGCACTTTGGGAGGCCGAGGTGGGCAGATCACTTGAGGTCAGGAGTTCGAGACCAGACTGGCCAACATGGCGAAACCCTGTCTCTACAAAAAATACAAAAATAAGCCGGCTGTGATGGTGGGTGCCTGTAATCCCAGCTACTCGGGAGGCTGAGACACGAGAATTGCTTGAACCTGGGAGGTGGATGTTGCAGTGAGCTGAGATCATGCCACGGCGCTCCAGCCTGGGTGACAGAGCGAGAACCTGTCTCTAAATAAATAAATATCAAAACAATTGAACTCATGGATATAGAGAGTAGAAGGATGGTGACCAGAGGCTGGGGAGGGTTGTAGGGGGTGGAGAGGAAAGTGGGGGACGGTTAATGTGCATAAAAAATTAGAAGGACTGAATAAGACCTTGTATTTGATAGCACAACATGGTGACTATGGTCTAAGGCAATTTAATTATACATTAAAAATAACTAAAATAGTATAATTGGATTGTAACACAAAGGATAAATGTTTGAGGGGACAGATACCCCATTCTCCATGATGCGGTAGTTACGCATTGCATGCCTGTATCAAAGCATCTCATGTACCCCATAAATATATACCCCTACTATGTACCCAGAAAAATTAAAAATTAAAAAGCAGGCCGGGCGCGGTGGCTCATGCCTGTAATCCCAGCCCTTCGGGAGGCCGAGGCGGGCGGATCACCTGAGGCCAGCAGGAGGAACTGCCATACTGTTTTCCATTTCCCATCCCCATCAACAATGCACTAAAGTTTCATTTTCTCCACATTCTTGCCAACACTGATTATTTTCCATTTTAAACATAGCTATTCTAACGGGTAAACATTTTTAAAAGATAAAAGTCTGTCATCTCCATCTGGTTCTGTGGCCGAGTCTTGATCACCCTAGAGTCCATATAACTTCGCGTTTTGGTAAGAATTCTATCCCATGAATCCTTTTCCGTCCATTTCACAAAGGAGAAAACGGAAGTTGAACTAAGTAAATTCAGCCCAAGCTGTGAGTGTTGGAAACCAGCAGGTGGAACCTGACCAAATTCCTAAGCCCACGAGCTGAGCCATGTGGGTGACACATCTGCGTTTATTGAGGAGTATTTGCAGTGGGGCAGTGTCAAAATCAGTGCTGCTTAATCCTTGCGGCTTTCTTTCTCTGTGCCTCGCGATTTCTTCTTCGCGTCTACAGCTATTTTGATTTTTTTCTGACTACATCTGCCGGTGGCTACCCTAGACCTCTGGACACCTGGAGACCCCACGACATCTCTTTCAGGTCTTAAAATTTTGCTAGTGCTATGAGTCTCCTGGCTCTCAGACCCTCAGAGATGAAAGAAAACTTGGGAATTTAGGACTCCACTTCGGGGCCAGGAAAGCTGAGTTTCAGAGATTGGCAAGGATGTTATGAGTGAGAGGTGGTTATGTTTGCAGCTGGATCTTTAGCTCTCACTTTTGATTTTCAATATGGGCCCACTGGGTGCGGCCAACTCAAGGGTCTAGCCATTGTAACTGCAAGGAAGTGAATGATGAGGAAAAGAGTAGGTAGAAAAGAGAAGAGAACAAAACAAAACAAAACTCACCCCTGCAGAGAATTATTCTTCCTGCTCCTTCCTGGCAAAAGTGTCTCCCAAAGCGGACATGGCCTGGTCTGCCCCACCCCCCAACCCTTATAGGTGCCGGGGAATTCAGGCAATTGGCACCTTCTCTTCTCATTGGCGGGGGCTGGCTCACTAGAATTCCTCTGCATTGCACCGATTGGAAGGCATTTAGCTCCCTTGATTCAGAATGAATGGGCTGCAGGTCTTGATCCTACAGGTGCTTCCGATTTGTAAAGGAAACTCTTCCCTTGCCTCTTAGGTCTAGAAGAACAAGCAACAGAAAATTACATGTTTGGAGAGCTTCCCAGTCTCCTTAGAAGGCTGACAACGTGTTCAGTCCAAAAGTGCCACTTCCCATTTGGAAACATCCAGAGTCATTCACTGGCTCATCTTGTTTACATGTTCATCTCTTCTACTTGGGATATAAATGCATCAAGCAAAAGGAGGGTCTCGAGATCATCAGGGTCCAGTCTAGGTCCCATATACAACGGGCCCAGTCTCAGGGAGACCCAGAGACAGAGCTTGTGGGAGAAGGAAAACTCACCAGCAGAGAGTACAAGGGAGGGGGCGTTGGGAAGGACTGGCTTGAGGAATTTTCTTTTTAAAAAAATTACCTCTAGTTGGCTGGGTGTGGTGGCTCATGCTTGTAATCGCAGCACTTTGGGAGGCCGAGGCGGGTGGATCACAAGGTCAGGAGATCGAGACCATCCTGGCTAACACAGTGAAACCCCATATCTACTAAAAATACAAAAAAATTAGCCGGGCGTGGTGGCAGGCACCTGTAGTCCCAGCTACTCGGGAGGCTGAGGCAGGAGAATGGTGGGAACCCGGGAGGCGGAGGTTGCAGTGAGCCGAGATCGCGCCACTGCACTGCAGCCTGGGCAAGAGTGAGACTCCAAAAAAAAAAAAAAAAGTCACCTATAGTCGAAGGGGAGAAAACCCACAAGATAACCAACTTTATCAAGTTTGCATCAACTCATGATAGAATATCAGCAGTTTTCACATAGGAGTTTTAAATTTTTTTCAATTTTATTTGTGTATTTTTGAGACAGAGTCTCATTCCATGGCCCAGGACGAAGTGCAGTGGTGCGATCATAACTCACCCCGCAGCCTCGGCTTCCCGGACTCAAGTAATCTTCTGCCTCAGCCTCTCTAGTAAACGGCATTACAGGAAAGGGGTCCTGGTCCAGACCCCCAGAGACGGTTCTTGGATCTCTTGCAAGAAAGAATTCAGGGCGAGTTCGTAAAGTGAAATCAAGTTTATTAGGAAAATAAGGGAATAAAGAATGACTACTCATTAGAGCAGCCCTCAGGCTGCTGGTTGCCCATTTTTATGGTTATTTCTTGATGATATGCTAAACAACGGGTGGATTATTCATGCCTCCCATTTTTAGACCATATAGGGTAACTTCCTGACGTTGCCACGGCATTTGTAAACTGTCATGGTTCTGGTGGGAGTGTAGCAGTGAGGACAACCAGAGGGCACTCTCGTGGCCATCTTGATTTTGGTGGGATTTGACGGCTTCATTACTGCAACCCATTGTATCAGCAAGGTCTTTATGACCTGTATTCTTTGCTGTCCTCCTATCTCATCCTGTGACTTAGAATGCCTTAGACATCTGGGAATGCAGCCCAGTAGGTCTCAGCCTCAGTTTACCCAGCTCCTTTTCAAGATGGAGTTGCTCTGGTTCTCATGCCTCTGACGACAGGGACCATGGGTGCATGACAGCACTCATGGCTAAGTTTTTGTAGAGACAGGGGTGTCACTATGTTAAACAGCCTGGCCTGGTCTTGAACTTCTGGCCTCAAGGGATCTCTTGCCTCAGCCTCCCAGAGTACTGGGATTATAGGCATGTGCCATCATGCCCGGTCCATGTATGAGTTTTATATTCACAAAGGTTATGATGATGTGTCTTCAGACATCAGCAGAGAGAAAATCAAAGGTAAAGTTGTTTTCATTAGGTTTACAGGAAATAGCCAAGAATGTGTATAATTTTGAACTTGCATTTCTCTTATTGTATAGGAGATTCAGCATGTTTTCAGATGGTTAAGAGTCATTAGCATTTCTTTGCTTACAAACAATTGTTAATCTCTCCATTTCATTTTGGTAATTTTTCAAAGCTCTTTATAGATTAGACATATAGGCTGGGCATGGCGGCTCACGCCAGTAATCCCAGCACTTTAGGAGGCTGAGGCAGGCAGACTATTTGAGGTCAGGAGTTCGAGACCAGCCTGACCAACATGGTAAAACCCTGTCTCTACTAAAAATACAAAAAAAAAAAAAAAGTAGTTGGGCATGGGTGCACATGCCTGTAATCTCAGCTACTTGGGAGGCTGAGGCAGGAGAATCACTTGAACCTGGGAGGCGGAGGTTGCGGTGAGTGGAGATGTAACCACTGCACTCCAGCCTGGGCAACAGAGTGAGACTCCATCTCAAAAATGAATAAATAAATAGAAATTAGGCATATAAACTCTTTCTGATATAAGCTGCAAATATACTTACCAGTTTATAGTTTGTCTTTTTACCTTGCTTGACACCTTTTGTTATGAATGCTTAAGAAACATTTGTAATAAAATTTGTTTATTTTTTCTCTAATTGCTTTTGAATTTTAAATCTTAGCTAAGAAAGCTTCCCCCCCACCCATCAGGTTTGAGAGGAATTCAGTTGTTTTCTTCTGGTGCTTCTAAAGTTTTATTTATGCCTTTAAATCTCTGATGTGCTTGAAAATTATTCTGTTGTATAGGAAACAGATCCAGCATCACCGCTTATTTAAAATCAATTTCCCTCACTTATGAGTGATGCAATAGTTATCAAATTTATATATGTTAATAATTCTATTTCTGGATTTTCTTTTTCCTTTTGTTTTTTTTTTAATTTTTTTGAGATGGAGTCTCACTCTGTCGCCCAGGCTGGAGCGCAGTGGCGCCATCTCGGCTCACTGCAAGCTCCGCCTCCCAGGTTCACACCATTCTCCTGCCTCAGCCTCCCGAGTAGCTGGGACTACAGGTGCCCGCCACCATGTCCAGCTAATTTTTTGTATTTTTTGTAGAGACGGGGTTTCACTGTATTAGCCAGGATGGTCTCGATCTCCTGACCTTGTGATCTGCCCACCTCGGCCTCCCAAAGCGCTGGGATTACAGGCGTGAGCCACCGTGCCCAGCCCTATTTCTGGATTTTCTACTCTGTTCCTTTGCGCAGTCTGTTTGCACATGTGCCAATACTATATTTTAATCATAAAGGCCTCATGGTATATTTTAATATCTGCTAGGTTTAGTCCCTCCTCATTCTTCCTTTTCATGATTTTCCAGGACATTGCTACAAATTCGATTTGTTCAGTTGAATTTTATAATCCACTTCTGCACCTCCAGGTAAAACCTTGATGTATTTGTATTAGAGAGAAGTGATATATTTGTGAGGTTGAACTTTCCATGCAAAAACGTGGTATTTATTTATTTAAGGCTCAAGTCCACTTTTGGGTCTTGCAGAAATGTATTTTATAGTTTTTCTTATGTAAGTTTTGGATATTTCTGAAGTTTTTAAGTAAGCATTTTATTTTCAATTTTTTTGCTATAGTAAATGGGGGTATTCTTTTCCAGTGTTTTATTTTAGTTTGCATATTTGGAGTCTATTGATTTTTGAATCCTTATTTTATTACCTGCTGTATTACCAATTTCTTTTGTTGCTGGTAGGAGTTTTCCCATGCAGTCTTTTGCGTTGTCCAGGTACGTAATCAAGTTTGCAAATGTAGTTTTACCTGTTGCTTTCCAATTATTATACCTCTGTCTAATTGCTTTCCAATTGCCAGTTTAAAGCCTGTAACCTGAGTCTAAAGCGAGCTAACATTGTTGATAGAATTGGTTGACGTCTCGAGCAGATTGTTGAATAGCAGCGGGGTTACGACTATTCTCGTCTTGTTTCTGACTTCGGTGGAACATCCTCTGTGTTCATGATGGAATGATGGAAGGAGCATTTCTCCTGCACCTGGAAGAAGACACAGTCCTGTAAGTGGCGGCGACTGTGATTTTAGTGTCTCACGACCTCTTTCTCCCTCTCATCTTTCATTGCCCTGTGCGATCTCCCAGATGGTAGGAGGGGTAATCACAGGCATCACTCACATCTGTGGCTCTTTGCCGGCGTGGATGGCTCCATTTACGCCAGGATAGTATGGTTTTTAATTAGAAACCCAGTTCTGCCTCCCAGCCTGAATAATCCTGTGATTATCTAGATCTGGAGGAGAAAAACCAGAGATTGTACGTCACAGCTGAGTCTTGTCGGCTTCTCAACTGACCTCGAGTTGTGCTGGGGAAAGGGAGTGGGAAGAGAGCTATAAACCAGGAGGCCCCAAGACACAGTTAAGAGGAGGCAGACGGACCCGAGGGCTGCTCACAGGTGAGGAGGGGGTGGCAGTGACTACTTCCATGGGGTGCCCCGAATCAGAGCTTCTGGAAACTCATGTGAGATTCAGGGTCTGGTTGGTAAGAGACGTCTCCTCTCTCTGTTCTAAGGTTTCATCTTTCTCTGGGATCTTTCCCTCCACTGTGTCCTGCCGGTGTTTTCTTAGGAGCAAAAGTTGATTGCACACACTTCCTGCTTTGATTAGGAGCTTTCCACCTCCTCAACCAAGGGGATTCCACAGTTGTGTGAGACTTTCTAGCTGAATTTCTCTGTTCCTGTATTTTTTTTTCCCTCCAGGGCTTTTGCACTTGCTGTTTTCACTGACTGCTCTACCCTCTAATCCTCTTCCCGCCCTCCTTGGCTCAATCTGATGCATGCTTCAAGTTTGGAGAGATTTCCTTTCGAGTCCTATGTACTTGGCCTACTTGCTGTATAACTTCATGGCACCATGTGGGCCTCATACCCAACATGCTTCATCCTAATTACAGTTGATCCTCTTTGTTTGTGGATTCCATGTCTGTGAATTCATCTACTCGCTAAGATCTGCTGGCAACCCCCAAATCAATATTTGCAGAGCTTTCAAAGTCATTCAGACATGCACAGAGCCAGGGAAAATTCGAGCTGAGGTCAGATAAGGCAGTGCTGGTCAGTCTATTTAGTGCCCTGTTTTTGCATTTTTGGGCTTTTCATTGGTGACTTTGCTGTCTAAATCTCCCCTTGTGTAGTGTGGAAGTTCTGTCTGGTGCTCTACACACAAGAAGGCTGGGATGTGAGTTCTGAAGACAATGCATGCGTTAGATGAGCTTTCAGGCATAAGCTATAGTGTTGGTGGCGGTGGGCTCAATGTTAATGAATCAACAATATGTATTAGGCGTCCTTAAACAGAGACACATAAAAAGCAAGGTTATGTATTGACTAGTGGATGAAAATGTGACGAGAGGCTCACGGGAACCTAACCCTATAATCTTGGAGGAGTTTGTTGGTGGCTGCTGTGATACCTCAGTTCCTATCTTCTTGGTTTAAAAATTTAAACAAGAGACATACAACCAAAGAAGTGCAGCATGGAGTGATTTTTTTTTTATTGTTTTGAGACAGTCTTGCTCTTGTTGCTCAGGCTGGAGTGCAGTGGTGCCATCTCGGCTCACTGTAACCTCTGCTCCCAGGTGCAAGCTATTCTCCTGCCTCAGCCTCCTGAGTAGCTGGGATTACAGGCACCCACCACTGTGCCCAGCTAGTTTTTGTATTTTTAGTAGAGGCAGGGTTTCACCATGTTAGCCAGGCTGGTCTCTAACTCCTGACCTTATGTGATCTGCCCGCCTTGGCCTCCTAAAGCTGGGATTACAGGTGTGAGCCACCACGCCCAGCCCCCTTGCTCAGCTTCTACTGGGTGTTCGATGATAGCTCAATGTCATCTGATTCTCAAATAAGCTTTTCCCCGAGTCTTTATCCTCCCTGCTAATACCTGAAAGGGTTTTTCTCCACGATGTTTCAAGTTTTCCCCCGTATGCCCTTCCCCATCTTCAACAATTTCTGGAGTAGTCCAGTAAATTTGGGCTGCCAGGGTAGTTCCTAATATACATCTCTTCTGGAGATTTCTCTTTGGGAGACATCGGCGGGGGTCATACACCAGTAGCTTCAAGCATAGTGTTTTGGGCCAGGCATGGTGGCTGACACCTGTAATCCCAGCATTTTGGGAGGCCAAGGCCAGTGTGCACCTGTAGTCCCAGCTACTCGGACGCTGAGGCAAGAGAATCACTTGAACCTGGGAGGCAAAGACTGCAGTGAGCCGAGATCCAGCCATTGCACTCCAGCCTGGGCAATGAGAGCGAAACTCCATCACAAAATTACAGTCTTTTGTTCTGCTGTCTTTCTGTTGCCTTCAATGCTACCTGGTATTTTGAGATGACCCAGCATACATGCCGGACCAGGTTCTACAGGGGAATCGTGGCAGATCTGTCTCAATTACCATTAGCTGCCTGGTGGCCAAAATCGTGATGGGCGGAAACTTCTATTTTCTCTGTTACCCCGTCTCCCTGATTAGTTCCCCCGTTCCCATCTCTCAGACGTCTTTGATCTTTACTGTGACTAATTCACTTCAATGTTCTTCTTATTCACATTTCAGGTGAGCCCTCTGAATGTGAGTTGGTAAGTACCATCAGGCACCTGTAACCTTTCTAGGACAGCTGTCACTGTTTTAGTAAGGCAGATGAATCAGGTGCTGATGGCATTGTTCCTTCTGGGATGGGATGAAAGCCGGTGATCTCGAGTCTAGGTAAGGTTGCCAGAGAAAATACCCAGTAGAGGCCGGGCACAGCGGCTCACACCTGTAATCCCAGCACTTTGGGAGGCCGAGGCAGGCGGATCACAAGGTCAGGAGATCGAGACCATCCTGGCTAACACGGTGAAACCCCGTCTCTACTAAAAATACAAAAAAAAATTATCTGGGCGTGGTGGCGGGCGCCTGTAGTCCCGGCTACTCAGGAGGCTGAGGCAGGAGAATGGCGTGAACCCGGGAGGTGGAGTTTGCAGTGATCCGAGGTTGCACCATTGCACTCCAGCCTGGGGGACAGAGTGAGACTCTGTCTCATAAAAACAACAAGAAAAAACCAACAAAAAAGTGTACTAACACAAGTAGCAGGAAGTACTGTGAAGTGAAAATACTCAAATGTGTAGGCAAGACAGTGAGAGGAGGTGATATTTATGGCTTATGATTTCAACCCTCTCCTTTTCCACAGGTCCCAAGTGTCCTGTGGATGTAGGAGTCCTTCGCTGAAGTGAGAAATTGCACGTGTTGGGCAAGATGAACTTTTCTGTAACCACCTGTGCCGGTGGTGATACTATCCAAGGACTTCTGCCTTACCTGATGGCCCTGGATCAGTATCAGCTAGAGGAATTCAAGCTTTGCTTGGAACCCCGGCAGCTGACGGACTTCTGGTCGGCCCCCCAGGGGCACTTCCCGCGTATCCCCTGGGCAAACTTGAGAGCTGCCGACCCCTTGAATCTGTCCTTTCTTTTGGACGAACACTTCCCAAAAGCTCAGGCATGGAAAGTGGTCCTCGGCATCTTCCAGACGATGGATCTGACCTCACTGTGTGAAAAAGTTACAGCCAAGATGAAAGGTGAGAGTCCTCAAGAAGGAAGGCGGGAGGGCTGCTTGGTACCCTGAGAGCAAGGAGGTAGCCGCTGGGTTTTCATGGGCTCATTGCACACTGCCGATCTCCCCCTGCAAATCCTCCTTGATAAGCTATGACAGTATGATGCTTAGAGGCATCAAGGCTATAAAGATTTAGTGCTGTAGCCTGGGAAGCAGTAGCAAAGGCAAGAAAGGGAATCGGAAGAGGCACATTCAGTTATGTTATAAGCTTTTTTCTTTTTTTCTTTTTCTTTTTCTTTTTTTTTTTTTTTTTGAGACTGAGTCTCCACTCTGTCACCCAGGCTGGAGTGCAGTGGTGCAATCGAAGGTCACTGTAACCTCTGCCTCCCGGGTTGAAGCAATTCTCCTGCCTCAGCCTCCTGAGTAGCTGGGACTACAGGTACCCACCACCATGCCCGGCTAATATTTTTTGTATTTTTAGTAGAGACGGGGTTTCACTGTGTTAGCCAGGATGGTCTCAATCTCCTGACCTCGTGATCTGCTCGCCTCGGCCTCCCAAAGCACTGGAGTTACAGGCGTGAGCCACCTCTCCCGGCCCAGGCTTCTTTTAAAAAAGCAAATTTGTCCCAATGCGATTGTTGTAGTGGGGAACAGTTTGAGTGCAGCACAAATTTCATGTTAGCTGATGCATGGTTTTGTCCAAGAGAAACACTAAGAAACCACAACAATCCCCACCCCCACGCCCCCCAACCCACCAACTGCACTCAGCTGAGCAGAGCCATGTAGGATTGTACACAATGCACACAGGCATATACCTCAAACATCTACCCGCTTCCTCAGTACGAGCCTTGCCCATTCTACACTTTCTGTCTGATTTCAGATCATCGTTCTTCCACTTCACAAAAACTCACAAGCTGTAACACTTCCCATGTTCACAAGCAAAGTTCATGTTTTACTCAAGATAAAGTTTCATGCCACATCTTCTGTGGCATTGCAAGACCTACTGAGGTGTTGCAGGGCTGATTGTGGTGCTGTAGGATTGTGCAGTGTTTATTGTGGTAATAAAATGTTTTGTAATTAATCAGCAAGTACAAAACTGTGCTGTTTAAGCTTCTGCTTAAAATTATATATATTAAATTAAAATTATATATAACTTATATATAATATATATTATATATATAATTATATGTAATATATAAATATATAATTATATATAATTTATATTTTATATATATAATCACTGATTCTATTTCCCATAAGCCCTGTGGTTTTAGTGCACCATTTAATCCGCTGTGGTGAGTTTTCAGAATGCATACGTCACTTTATAGCAGAACTGACTGCCTATGAGATCTGTTGAAAATAATCATGTTTCCTGGTGCCTGTTATAAACCAGACATTGATTATTATTATTATTATTATTTTTTTGAGATGGAGTTTTGCTCTTGTCACCCAAGCTGGAGTGCAATGGTGTGATCTTGGCTCACTGCACCCTCCGCCTCCCTGGTTCAAGGGATTCTCCTGCCTCAACCTCCCGAGTAGCTGGGACTATAGGCACCCGCCACCATGCCCGGCTAATTTTTGTATTTTTGGTAGAGATGTGGTTTTGCCATGTTGGCCAGGCTGGTCTCGAACTCCTGACCGCAGGTGATCTGCCTGCCTCAGCCTCCCAAAATTCTGGGATTACAGGTGTGAGCCACCATGCCTGGCCATAAACCAGGCATTTATCTTAATGCTTTCTATGCATTTGTACTGATTCTTCACTATATTTATAAGAAGGAGGTCCTATTTGTGTTTTACAGAGAAGGAAACTGATGCACAGACAGCTTAAGTAAATTTCCCAAGGTCACAGAGCTGGTGATCAAGAGAGCTGGGACATGAGCCCAGGCAGTGTGTCTCCAAAGGCTCTGTGCTTGACCACGTACAGCTTCTCCTACCCCCAAATGAGTGAGTTCTAAGGAAGAAGAGTGGGCAATACTGAGTCTTCCATGTCAGAACCCTGGACACGGGGCATTCGGAGTCATACAAGTTCGGGCTTTGTGTATCTTCTGGTGGAAAGGAGGATGGGATGGAGACTAGAACGCCACTCCACCCTTTTTCCCTGTCCTTCTCTCATTTTTAAAGCCCTCAGATACTCTTGTTTGGAATAGGCAGATGTAAAGCAGAAAACTAGGGAATGCGATTTAGAATTCTTTTTTTTTTACTGTCTTAATTTTTTTTTTTTCTCAAAGAACCAACTTTAGGCTTCATTGATTTATCTCTATTGCATGCTTTGTATTGCATTGATTTCTGATTTTATCTTTATTATTTTCCTCTTTCTACTTTTTTTTTGTTTTTTAGGGTACATGTGCAGAACGTGCAGGTTTGTTACATAGGTATACACATGCCATTGTGGTTTGCTGCACCCATCAACCCATCATATACATTAGGTATTTCTCCTAATACTATCCCTCCACTAGCCCCCCACCCACCGACAGGCCCAGTGGGTGATGTTCCCCTCCCTGTGTCCATGTGTTCTCGTTGTCCAGCTCCCACCTATGAGTGAGAACATGCAGTGTTTGGTTTTCTGTTCCTGTGTTAATTTGCTGAGAATGATGGTTTCCAGCTTCATCTAGTCCCTGCAAAGGACATGAACTTATCCTTCTTTATGGCTACATGGTATTCCATGGTGTATACGTGCCACATTTTCTTTATCCAGTCTATCATTGATGGGCATTTGGGTTGGTTCCAAGTCTTTGCTATTGTGAACAGTGCCACAATAAACATACATGTGCATGAGTCTTTATAGTAGAATGATTTATAATCCTTTGGGTATATACCCAGTAATGGGATTGCTGGGTCAAATGGTATTTCTAGTTCTAGATCCCTGAGGAATCGCCACACTGTCTTCCACAATGGTTGAAATAGTTTACAGTCCCACCAACAGTGTAAAAGTGTTCCTATTTCTCCACATCCTCTCCAGCATCTGTTGTTTCCTGACTTTTTAATGATCGCCATTCTAACTGGCGTGAGATGGTATCTCATTGTGGTTTTGATTTGCATTTCTCTAATGACCAGTGATGATCTTTTTTTCATGTTTGTTGGCTGCATAAATGTCTTCTTTTGAGGAGTGTCTGTTCATACACTTTGCCACTTTTTGATGGGGTTGTTTTTTTTTTTTTCTTGTAAATTTAAGTTCTTTGTAGATTCTGGGTATTAGCCCTTTGTCAGATGGATAGATTGCAAAATTTTTCTCCCATTCTGCAGGTTGCCTGTACACTCTGACAGTTTCTTTTGCTGTGCAGAAGCTATTTAGTTTAATTAGATCCCATTTGTCAATTTTGGCTTTTGTTGCCATTGCTTTTGGTGTTTTAGTCATGAACAAAGGATATCAGAGATTGAAAATAGAGATTTAGAACTCTTAAATTCTGTTTCCAACCGAATATCTCTCTTTATAGAGACCTGGAGAGAGGAATTAGCACAGAGGAGAATGCTCTCAAAGGAAGAACTTTCTTGTTGCTGATTTTTGAAAATATAAACTTAAAAGTTTTTGGATACATAGTAGGTGTATATA
This sequence comes from Hylobates moloch, assembly GCF_009828535.3. Taxonomy (NCBI): domain Eukaryota; kingdom Metazoa; phylum Chordata; class Mammalia; order Primates; family Hylobatidae; genus Hylobates; species Hylobates moloch. Next base: position 102,961,488 of record NW_026652287.1, on the reverse strand, counting down.
TTTATGGGGTACATGAGATATTTTGATACTGGCATGCATTGGGTAATAGTCACAGGGGCAAATGGAGTGTCCATCACCTCATGCATTTATCCTGTTTCTTGTCACTGATGTTCTTAAAATTTAAACTTAAATTTTAAAAATTCTGGATATATAGTAGTTGTATGTATTTATGGGGTACATGTGATATTTGGATACAGGCAAGCAATGCATCATAACCACATCAGGGTAGATGGGTGCCCCTCCCCTCAAGCATTTATCCTTTGTTTCTTGTTGCTGACTTCAAATGGCATCATAAACTTCCTGCCTGAAGGCTGCAGGGCCAGGCGGGGCACATCACAGGAGCACATCGAAGGACCCTGTTTCGCTGGTCCCTGTCTGGTTCCTACTTTCTAAAGGCATGGGGCATGTGGAAGATGCCTCTCAAGTAGGAGAAAGCCCTGGGTCACATCCACCTCACCCGCCATGCAGGGGACGATAAAAGCTCAGCAGGTGGATCAGGTGGTTCTTAGTGCCCTGTTAGCCCCGTCATCTAGGAAACTGTACCATGAGTATCTCTGTACTTGACCAGTGCTGTGAGATATGCATTTGAGAGTGAGTTTGCGGACGCACGTGTGTATACAAAGACCCACGTATTGTCTTTTGGGGATTATTGGCTTAAGGGCTCAGGTTCTAGAGTCAGGATGCCTGGATTTAAAGGCTAGTTCCATCTGATAACTGTAACCTTGGACAAGTGATTTTAACACGGGGCCACAATCCTTTCTTAAACTGGGGTCACTGTTCCACCCTCTCTATTTCTAGGGTGAAATGCTTAAAAGGCACTGGGCACAGAGTAGGAATTCGCATGTCAGTCGATCTTTGGGGTGGTTTTTTATCTGAAAGCATCACTTGCCCTAGTGATTTATGGATGATTGTTTAAGCATGGTGCCTGGCCAGCAGTATCAGAGATGGGAGAGTGTCACCTCACTACACACACTCCCTCTACCCCACCCAAGGATATGTCTGCAAATTTGCAGTGGAAGAAGCTATTTCAGGCTTCCATAGGTGTACAAATGGAAGTCAGAATTGGGATTTTTTTATAAGGAATTAGACTTTATTTCATAGACAAAAGAGAATAATCAAAGGCAAATGTGTCATACAGTTTTTACTTTTTTTTTCCCCCAGATGGAGTCTCGCTCTGTTGCCCAGGCTGGAGTGCAGTGGCATGATCTTGGCTCACTGCAACCACTGCCTCCTGGGTTCAAGCAATTCTTCTGCCTCAGCCTCCCGAGTAGCTGGGACTACAGGCGCCCACCACCACACCCAGCTAATTTTTGTATTTTTATTAGAGACGGGGTTTCCCCATGCTGGACAGGCTGGTCCCAAACTCCTGACCTTGTGATCTGCCCGCCTCAGCCTCCCAAAGTGCTGTGGAAGTACAGGTGTGAGCCAATGTGCTGGGCTGGTTTTTACCTTTTATACTTAAATCTATTCTCTCTTTTGGGTTGGTTTTTTTTCTCCTGTATAAGGTGTAAAGTTGAGGTTGCGATCCCTTTTCTTTTTATGTTTTCCACCTATAGATATCCGCTGGCTCCAGCACCATTTGTTGAAAAGAGCTCTTTTTCTAGTGAATTGCTTCTGCATCTTTGTCAAAAATCATTTGACCATGTGTGGGTAGAATTCATACTTTTCAGTTATTTCATTATATACATAAAAGTTTAAAATTATATTCTTCATGCATTGCATTTTTAATTATGTAGGAATCATTTCCCAGTAAAGCATTTTTTGGGGGGGACCCTTAAGACAAGGCCAAACTTTCCCCCACCACCCTCCACATGGGCAGTGAGATTTAACATGCAATGGGAACAGGGACCACATTGACTTAAGTGCATATCTATGTGTAAATCCCCAGTGTTCCCTACATTCAGGGGTTGCTAGGATTAGGATAAAGGCGTCACTAAGTAAGTCTATGGAGCCTGAGAGAGTAACGTTGGGTGTAGGAAGGGTAGGCTGGTTACCTAAAACATGCTCCTCTGGCATTTAAAACATTCTCAGATTAGTGTGCCTCACCAGAGAATGGAGGAATGCCTAGGCCTGGTGAGTGACCGATGGAACTTCCATATGCCTGTTCTTCGCTCTTCCTTCATGTCCTTGCAAAGTTCCCTGAGTATGAGGGAGAATAAGCAAAAACTTACTAATTTTTAACCTTTGTTTTCTCTTTGAAGCCATGTACTAGTCCTGCTAGGCTCTTCCTCTGGAACAGCCTGGCTTTTCTGACAGGTGGTCCCAGCTAAATCTAGAGTCTTAAATTTAATCTATGAAGATCCAGATGGTGATGCCTGATACTTGACAGTAAAGCTATAACCTGGAAGGCTCACATCATTGGATTCGTTTGCAACAGAGGAATGCCACATGTCAAACAGTTGGCTTTTGGATAAACAGAGCCAGAGAAGAGGGGAAAATCGTCTACTTTTCCTCTGCTTGGGCTATGCCTAGGAAAAGGTTCCCACTCCAGTTCCCTGCTTCCAGGAGGGTTAGAATTCACGACAGACTTCAGCTTGAAGTATGTGGACGTAGGGCTCAGACTCCACAGGTAGGGTCTGTGGAGCTTCAGAGAGCTGGGATTATTTGGCCTAGGCTAACATGGGTGGAGAATGATGGGTTCTTGTTCTTTGAAGGAACGTGGAACATCTGGAGGAAGTGCAGGACTCAGCTCGCTAACCAGAACAAGCCATGTAAACAGTGACAAGCAATGGAGTTGTAAATATTAGAGCCATATCTCTTTAGATGCAAATCCCTTACAAGGTATTGTCCCATAGCAGCTATGTACTACACAGTAAAATGAGTTTGGCCACTGTGAGTCATAGAAGAGGTCTTCTAGCTCATGAGGAAGGGGACATTCAGAGTGGTGATGTGCAGCAAATTGAGGGACCTGGTTTGAACCCAATTCTTGGTGCTTTTATTCCTATGGTATTCTACTCCAAAGATATTAGAGTGGCTTCTCTGTGTGGGGTACTGTTCTACACAGTTGGGATGAATCCGTGAACAGACTAGCCATCTCCCTAGACAGGCAATGGACATAATGTATAAATCACATGGTGTGTTAAAAGGTGACAAGTGCAAACGGAGGATAAGGCAGATGGGAAGAGGCTAAGGTATGTGATTAAAGATATAGGTGGTAGTCATGATTAGGCTTATCAGGTACCATTGTGGAGGTAAGATTTCAGCAGAGCCTTGAGAGTGAGCTAAGCAGATGTCTGGGAATCCAGGCAGTGGGGAGGGCTGAAGCCAAGGCCCTGAGGCAGGAATGTGCTTAGCATGTGCTGCGGACTTTCCAGAGTGCACACTGCATCTTCAGTTGGGCTAATGGAGCTTGAGAAAACTGGAGGAATCAGACCATTAAACTCCAGTTTGTCATAGAAGGAGTTGGTTCTGCTGAGAGCTTCCGTTATTGCTGGTCCATTTTCAGTCTGGGTATTCTCATATGTCATCATCACTGTTTATTTCAGAGAATGTGCAGACCCAAGAGCTGCAAGATCCAACCCAAGAAGATGTAGAGATGCTAGAAGCAGCAGCAGGTGTGTACGCTACTTTAAGTTGATAATGGACAGGTTGCTTGATCGAGCACTCAGTCACTGGTCCATATCCACTGCCTACTCTGAAATTTCTTGAATTTATAGTGCATAAAAAATTAAAAACTTTCCAACTAATTATTTCAGTATTGCTTGTTAAATAATAACTTACTGTAAACTGGGCATACTGATTCCTCCAGTCTCTTCAATCCCGTTTGCTGTAGAAAAAGTTGGTTCTACTGGGAGCTTCCATTATTGCTGGCCCATTTTCACTCTGGGGTATTTTCCATATCATCATCAACGTTTATTTCAGGGAACATGCAGACCCAGGGATGCCAAGATCCAAACCAAGAAGAACTAGAGGAGCTAGAAGAAGAAACAGGTATGTACATTACTTTGTCAATAATTGACAGGTTGCTTGATGGAGCACTCATTTCATTGGTCCACATTTGCTGCCTACGCTGAAATTTCTTGAATTTATGGTACATAAAAAATTAAAAACTCTTTCCATCTAGTTCTTCCAGTATTTCTTATTAAATAATAACTTATGGCTGAGTAGAGCGGCTCATATCTGTAATTCCAGCACTTTGGGAGGCCGAGGTGGGCAGATCACTTGAAGTTAAGAGTTTGAGACCAGCCTGGCCAACATGGTGAAACCCCATCTCTACTAAAAATCCAAAAATCAGCCAGGCCTGGTGGTGTGTGCCTGTAATCCCAGCTACTGAGGAGGCTGAGGCAGGAGAATCTCTTGAACCCAGGAGGCAAATGTTGCAGTGAGCCAAGATGGTACCACTGCACTCTAGCGTGGGCGACAGAGTGAGACTCCATCTCTTAAAAATAAATAAAAAATATAAACTGGGCATTCTGATTCCTCCAGTCTCTTCACTCTCAAGTTTGCCATAGAAAGAGTTGGTTCTACTGAGAGCCTTTATCATTGTGGCCCATTTTCAGTCTGGGGTATTTTCATATCTCATCGTCACTGTTTATTTCAGGGAATGTACAGGCCCAGGAATGCCAAGATCCAAACCAAGAAGAACCAGAGATGCTAGAAGAAGCAGGTGTGTACCCTATGTTGATAATGGACAGGTTGCTCAACGAGCATTGATTTTACTAGGTCCAGAGTACAGTTGCCTCCTACTGACATTTTCTTCAATTTATGTTATGCAAGAAATTAAAAGCTCTTCCCAACTGGTTCTTCCAGTACAATTTATTGAAAAATGCCAGGTCCAACCCGCAGACCCTGGCTGGACAACGGATGAAAAAATGCACTCAGACACAGATATCCAGCGAAAGAGCAGGCTAGGGGACTGGGCTGCCCACAGACACTGAGGAGGGTGCTGTGAAGAGTTAGCAGCTGCTGCCCTGACAAGCCGGCACTGCGGGCACTTATTTAGAACAGATTTAATGACAGAGGCCTTGAGTCAACACACTTGTGGGCAATTCACATGGTTGTGCCCCTTCCACCCCCGACTCCTGCGCATGGATGATGAAAGGCAAGGTTTCTGGAGACATGATAAACAAGCTATTCAGATAAACTCCCCTGCATTCTTCTGTACCTACTTCTTGGCCTTTGCCCCAGGGTAAGAACCATGCCTTCAGCTCATTCTTTCCCGAAGCTTTGCAACCCCCTCTCGCCCGGCCTTCCAAGAAGGTTTGTGTTTTTCCTACAACTTCTCCCACCACCCTGACTGATCTCCTACAGAAAAATAGGTTACTATAAATGGGATTCTCTGTTTTTCCTGTAGGTTCTCACACACTGGTGTCTGCTTCTGGACTTGGTGCTTTTGTCAAATAACTGATACTGAGATTACCTTTTAACAGGTGAATTAATAGGCATCTGTAGTTTTTGTACCGGTGGCCCTACGGAGATTTTCACACAGAGAAAGTAAAACATACATTCTAGTTCTAAGTTTAGTTTTATCAAAGAAGTACATGTGCATGTATACAAGCCCCAAAGAGTCACAGGGATATAGAGCTTGTAATGCAAAGCATGAATCCTCCCAGCCAGCTCTTGAGGTCTGCTCTACAGAGACATCTACCCACTACTCTTGGGGGCTACTTCTGATATTTGTTTCTGTGGTCGTAAGTGATTAATATTTCCTGCTATTTCTTAGTTTTCCGATTGGTTATCTACTGACTTCTTGTCATGGTGTAGGTATCTCTCTTCCCTTCTATCCTCCCATAACATTATCATTTCTCCTGTGTGTAGCAGCATCAGCGTTCAGTATCCTGGGCATATAAATTGATGCTGAGTCTTGCAATGAAGGTTGTATGCTACAGTAGTTTCCTAGGGCCGCAGTTAACCAATTGTATGACAAACTGGATAGCTTAAAACAACTCTGCTGGGCACAAAGGCTCACGCCTATAATCCCAGCACTTTGGGAGGTTGAGGTGGGTGGATCACGAGTTCAAGAGATCAAGACCATCCTGGCCAACATGGTGAAACCCTGTCTCTACTAAAAATACAAAAATTAGCTGGGCATGGTGGTGTGTGTCTGTAGCCCCAGCTACTTGGGAGGCTGAGGCAGGAGAATTGCTTGAACCTGGGAGGCAGAGGTTGCAGTGAGCCAAGATCGTGCCACTGCACTCAAGCCTGGTGACAGAGCAAGACTCCACCTCAAAAAACAAAACAAAAAAAAACCTCTTTGAGAGACAGGCCAAATGATATGGTTTGGCTGTGTCCTCACCCAAATCTCATCTTGAATTGTAGCTCCTGTAATTCCCATGTGTCATGGGAGGGACCTGGTGGGAGGTAACTGATTCATGGGGTGGGTCTTTCCCTGGCTGTTTTCATGACAGTGAATAAGTCTCCTGAGATCTGATGGTTTTATAAAGGGGAGTTCCCCTGCACACGCCCTCTCACCTCCCACCATGTAAGTCGTGTCTTTGCTCCTGCTTTGCCTTCCGCCATGATTGCGAGGCGTCCCCAGCCATGTGGAACTGTGAGTCCATCAAACTTCTTTTTCTTTATAAATTACCCAGTCTTGGGTATGTCTTTACTAGCACCGTGAGAACAGACTAATATACCAATTAACTGAAATCAACGTGTCAGTAGAAAGGCTCTAGGGGAAGATCTGTTCTGGTCTCTTCCAGCTCTGGTGGCTGCCAGTATTTCTTGGGTTGTGGCCTCATGACTCTCATCTCCACCTCTGTGGCCTCGTTGCCACCTGCTATGTCTTTTCCTCTGGGTGTCTGTGCCTCATCTCCCTCTGCTCCTACTTTAGGATGATATGTGCAATTGTATTAGCCCCCCAGATAATCCAGGTTAAGTTCCTCTTCTCCAGATCCTTAACTTAATCACTTTTTCTGGGATCATATCAGGTAATATTTATTATTCTTTTGCCATATACCTTTGAATGGATATGTCATGGTTTATATTTAACCTTTTCCTGTTGTCAGAAATCTAGGCTTCCAGCTTTTTAAAAAACATTAAACAATACTTTGATAAATGTCCATATCATATTGTGCATATCCACAAATATTTCTGTAGAAGACATTCTTAAACTAGGACTCCTAGACAAAAAGATATATATATATAATCTAAAGTTTATAGTCAAATTGATCCTCTAAAAGGCTGTAACAAAATGTCATCCACTATGATATTGTGGGTGTCTTTTTCCTTCCAAGTATCAATAAAAATTCTTCCAAATATTTGCCAAATTAACAGAAATACTATCTTGACTCAATATGTGGCTTGCATTCCATTTTGTTACACGGATATATCATGTAGTGGTAAAGTCTGAGCTTTTGGTGGAGCCATCACCTGAATAGTCTACATTGTACCTATTGAAGGAATTTCTCGTCCCTCAACCCCCTCCTACCTTTCCACCCTTCTGACGTCTATTATTCTGCTCTATACGTAGATATCTACACATTATTTAGTTCCGACTTATAAGTAAGAACATGCGGTATTTGTTATTCTGTGTCAGACTTATTTCACTTAAGATAATGGCCTCCAGTTCTATCCATATTGCTGTAAGATATATTATCTTTTATGAGTAGTATTCCTGGGTGTGTATATATACATATACATAAATACATACATACATACACACCACATTTTCTTCAGTCATCCATTAACAGACACTTAGGTTGATTCCATATCTTTGCTATTGTGAATACTGCTGCAATAAGCACAGGAGTGCAGGTATCTTTATGATATGATTTTTTTTTCTTAGAGTAGATACCCAGTAGTGAGATTGTTGGATCAAATAGTAGTTCTATTTTTAGTTCTTTGAGAAATCTAATATTTTCATAGATTTTGTACTAATTTACTTTCACACCAACAGTGTACAAGTGTTTCATTTTCTGAATCCTTGCCAACATTTGGGTTTTTTGACTGTGGCTTTAATTTGCGTTTCTCTGCCTAGTGGTAATGAGCATTTTTTTTTTTACGTTTCTTGACTACTTGTATGTCTTCTTTTAAAAAATGTCTGCTTATGTCCTTTCTCCATTTTTTAATGGGATTATGTTGTTTAAATTGAGTTCCTTGTAGGTTCTGGATATTAGCCCTTTGAATGTATACTTTGTAAATATTTTCTCCTATCCTGCAGGTTATCTGTTCACTTGATGGTACTTCTTTTGCTGTGTAGAAACTTCTTAATTAAGTCACATCAGTTTATTTTTGTTTTTCTTGTGTTTGCTTTTGAGGTCTTAGTCATGAATTCTTTGCCAAGGCAATGTCCAGAAAACTTTTCCCTACATTTTCTTCTAGGATTTTTACAGTTTCGGGTCTTACATTTAAATCTCTATTCCATCTTGAGTTAGCTTTTGAATATGGTGAGAGACAGGGTCCAGTTTTATTCTTCTGCATATGGCTAGCCAGTTTTCCCAGCACCATTTATTGAATAGAGTGCCCTTTCCCCAGTGTGTGTTTTTATTGACTTTGCAGAAGATCAGCTAACTGTAGGTATGTAGCTTTGTTTCTGGCCTCTCTATTCTGTTACATTGATCCATATGTTTATTTTTGTACTAGTACCATGCTGTTTTGTTTACTATATCCTGGTGGTATAATTTGAAGTCAAGTAATGTGATGCATACAGATTTGTCCTTTTTGCTTCCAATTGTTTTGGCTATTAGGGCTCTTTCTTGGTTCCATATTAATTTTAGGATTGTTCTCTCTAATTCTGTGAAATATGTTGCTGGGAGTTTGATAGGAATTGCATTGAATCGATATAATGGAAAGTATGGTCATCTTAATGACATTTTTTCTTCTGATCCATGAGCATTACTTGTGTCATCTATAATTTCTTAAGTTTTTTGTAGTTTTCCTCGTGGAGATCTTTCACCTCTTTGGTTGAATATATTCCTTAGGTGTTTTTTTTAAGCTATTGTAAATGGATTGCCTTCTTAATTTGGTTCTCAGCTTGATCATTATGGAGTATAGAAAGGCTACTGATATTTGTACATTGCTTTATTTTAATACTAAGACTTTATGAATTCATTTATCAAATCTAGGAGTCTTTTGGAGGAGTCTTTAGAGTTTTCTAGATATAAGATCATATCATCAACAGATAATTTGGCTTCTTCCTTTACAATTTAGATATCTTTTATTTCTTTCTCTTGCCTGATTGCTCTGGCTATGACTAGCCAGTACTGTGTTGAATAGGAGTGGTGAAAGTGGGCATCCTTGTCTTGTTCCAGTTCTTGGGGAGAATGCTTTCAACTTTTTCCCATTCAGTATAATGTGGGCTGTGGATTTGTCATATATGGCTTTTATTAATTTGACATATGGTCCTTTGAAGCTTAGTTTGTTGAGGGTTTTTATCATGAAGGGATGCTGAATTTTATGAAGTGCTTCTATGCATCTATGGAGATGATCATATAGTTTTTGTTTTTAATTCTGTTTATGTGGTGAATCACACTTATTGATTTGTGAGTGTTGAACCATCCTTGTATTCCTGGGTTAAAACCCACTTGGTCATGGCGTATTATCTTTTTTATGTGTTCTTAGATCGTTTTTCTGGTATTTTGTTGAAGAGTTTTGCACCTATGTTCATCAGGGATAGTGGTCTTTTTGTGTCCTTGTTGAGCTTTGGCATCAGGATGATACTGGCTTAATAAAAGGAATTAGAGAGCACTCCCTCCTCTTGCACTTCTTTTTCTGCAACAGTTTCAGTAGGATTGGTGCCAGTTCTTTTTTGTATGTCTTGTAGAATTTGGTTGTGAAATACATCTGGTACTGGGATTTTTTTGTTATTAATTTTTTAAATTACTGATTCACTCACACCTTGTCGTTGATCTGTTCAGAATTTATATTTGTTCCTGATTCAATCTTGGTAGGTTGTATGTTCCCAGAAATTTATCTGTTTCTTCTTGGGTTTTTAGTTAGTGAGTATAGAGTTGTCCATAGTAGTCTCTGATCATCTATATTTCTGTGGTCTCAGTTGTAATGTTTCCTTTTTAATTTCTGATTGTTTGTTTGAATCTTCTCTTCTTTCATTAGTTAGTATAGCTAGCCATCTATCAATCTTGTTTATTTTTTAAGGTAACCAACCTTTGGTTCTATTGATCCTTTGTATTGTTATTTTGGTCTCTAGTTCTGCTCTGATTTGTTATTTTTCTTCTAGCTTTGGGTTTGATTTGTTCTTATTCTTTTTCCTTGAGTTGCATTGTTAGGTTGTTAATTTGTGATTTTTTTTTAAATGTAAGCATTTAATGCTATAAACTTTTTTTTTTTTGCTGTATCACAGGTTTGATATGTTGTGTCTCCATTTTCATTAGTTTCAAAAAACTTAATTTCTGTCATAATTTTGTCATTGGCCTAAAGATTGTTTAGGAGCAGTTGTTTAATTTCTGTGCATTTGCATAGTTTCAGGAGTTTCTCTTGAGATTGATTTCTAGTTTTATTTCACTGTAGACTGAGAAGATACTTGATATAATTTCAATTTTTAAAAAATTTGTTGAGCCTTGTTTTGTAGCCTAACATATGGTCTATTTCAAGGAATGCTCCATGCACTGATGAGAAGAATGTATATTCTGCAGTTGTTGAGTAGAAGGTTCTGTAAATGTGTGTTAGGTTCATTTGGTCTGAAGTCCAATTTAAGTTCAGACTTCCTTTGTTGATTTTCTGTCTTGATGATCTGTCTAGTACTGTCAGTGGGGTGTTGAAGTCTCCCACTATTATTGTTTGCTGTCTTTAGGTCTAATAATATTTGTTTTATTTATTTATTTATTTTGAGACGGAGTCTTGCTCTGTTGCCCAGGCTGGAGTGCAGTGGTGCAATCTCGGCTCACTGCAAGCTCCGCTTCCCGGGTTCACACAATTCTCCTGCCTCAGCCTCCCGAGTAGCTGGGACTAGAGGTGCCCACCACCACACCCGGCTAATTTTTTGTATTTTTAGTAGAGACGGGGTTTCACCATGTTAGCCAGGATGGTCTCGATCTCCTGACCTCATGATCCACCTGCCTCGGCCTCCCAAAGTGCTGGGATTACAGGCATGAGCCACCACACCCCCCAATATTTGTTTTATGAATCTAGGTACTCTGGTATGGATGTATATATATTTAGGATTATTATATCTTGTTGAATTGATCCCTTTATCATTATATAATAACCTTCTTTGCCTTTTTTTAAACTGTTGCTGGTTGAAAGTCTTTCAACTAATATAAGTATAGCTACTCCAGTTTGCTTTTTGTGAAGCAAAGGGGGAAAAGTAGAATCTTTTTCTACCCTTTACCTTCAGTCTATAGTGAAGTAAGATGAGTTTTTTTTTTAGCAGCATATATTTGGCTTATGTTTTAAAATCTATTCCTCCAATTTATATCTTTGAGAAGAGCATTTAATCCATGTATATTGAAGGTAAATATTGATATATGACCTTTTTTCCAGTTACAAAGTTGATTTCTAGTTGCCTTGCAGATTTTTTTGTTGTTCTTTTTCTTTGTGATTTGATGGAATTCTGTCATGCTATAATTTGATTTTTCTTTCTCCTTTGTGTAATTGCTTTATAAGACTGGTGTATTTTATACTTTTGTGTGTTTTTGTGATGGCAAGTATCAACCTTTTACTTCCATGTTTAGAATTCCTTCAAGTATTTCCTGTAGTACAAGTTTAGTAGTGACAAATTCCCTCAGTGTTTGCTTGTCTGAGAAAGACTTATTTCTTCATTTATAAAGCTTATTGTAGAAGGATACAAAACTTGGGGTTAACAGTTTATTTCTTTAAACAAAAAACCTTTGAAAATAGAATTCCAATTCCTTCTAGCTTGTAAGTTTTCTGCTGAGAAATCTGCTGTTAGTCTGATGGGATTTGCTTCATAGGTGACTAGATTATTTTCTCTTACTGATTTTTTTTTTTTTTTTAGGTTTTTTCCTTCACATTAAACTTAGTCTGATGAATAAATAACATAGTGAGGCCCTTCTTGCAATGCATTTTTTTGGAGTTCATTAAGCCTCTTATATTTGGATGCCTGGATCTCTTGCCAGAGTAGGGAAGTTTTTCTTAAGTATTTCCACACTAGGTTTTTAAAACTTTTTACTTTTTCTTCTCCCTCAGGAATACCTATGATTCATAGGTTCTGACATTGTATGTAGTCCCATACCTTTTGAAGACTTTGTTCATTTTCTTAAAATCTTGTTTATTTTTGTCAGACTAAATTAATTTGAAAGACCTTCAAGTTCTGAGATTCTTTCCTCTTCTTTGTCTAATCTGTTGTTGAAACTTTCAGCTATATTTTGTAATTTCTTCAATGAATTTTTCATTTCTGGAAGTTATATTTGATTTTTCTCTCAAAAATATCTCTTTGATAAATTTCTCATTCATATCCTGAGCTTGTTTTTTGATTTCTTTGTACAGATTTTGATTTCTCTTGGATCTCACTGAGCTTCTTTAAAATCAATATTTTAAATTATTTATCTGGCATTTTTACATTTTCATTTTGGTTAGGATCCATTGCTAGAGAGTTAGTACAATCCTTTGGGGGTGTCATAACACCCTGGGTTTTTTTTCATATGCCAAGAATTGTACATTAGTTTCCTACCTGAAGAAACTATCACTTCTTATTTTTGCATTTACTGTTGTTTAGATGGGACTATTTTTCCCATGAGGATGTGACTATAATGTATGTTTAGTAGGGTCATTTGGCTTTTCTTCTGAGTGCTTTCAATGACAAAGACTCTATATGAATTCTTTGGTTATAGACAGTATTAGTGCAGTGGCTTTCTAAATGTGGTTTTAGTAGTGGTTTACTAGGTGTGTGAGTAGGCTCTTGGTCTCCTTTGGAGCCAGTTTGGTGAGGTCTTGAAGCTTATCTGGTTCCCAAGCACTGTTTACTTGTGTCAGCAGCTTTTGTATTGGGTTGTATCGTTTGACATCTAGTCCAGTAGAGGACACTTGCAGGTTAGAGCCAGCTGCAGCAGTTGCAGTAGCTTTTATGCTTCATCTTTTTTTACCAGGAGAAACTTTCTTGTGCATCAGGCAATGGGCTGGTCTGTGGAAGGCATAGTGGCTCGGGCTCCATGATCAGCCATGGAGGGGTGGGAGTGAAGTTGGGTGAAGCTGGACAAGCAAGCCCATCCCAGCTGATCTTTGCTGGCCAAGTTGGCTTCTCTTCCTTTTTCTGTGCCCCAGCTACTTCCTATGAGTTCTCTGTTGGGCTTGAGTATTCTCTCCTGATATTCTATTTGAATTGTGATTATCTATTTGTTTTGTTTGTTTTTGAGACAGAGTCTTGCCTTGTTGCTCAGGCTGGAGTACAGTGGTGCGATCTTGGCTTGCTGCAACCTCCGCCTCCCAGGTTCAAGCGATTCTCCTGCCTCAGCCTCCCGAGTAGCTGGGATTACAGGCATGTGCCACTGCCACCATGCCTGGCTAATCTTTGTATTTTTAGCAGAGATGGGGTTTCACCATGTTGGCCAGGCTGGTCTTGAACTCCTGACCTCAGGTGATCCAGCTGCCTTGGCCTCCCAAAGTGCTGGGATTACAGGCATGAGCCACCGCACATGGCTATAATTACCTATTTGTAATTTTGGTTCTAAGAACTGGCACCCAATGTCTCCAGTCAGCCATCTTGAACCTCTTCAATCCACAATACTTACTTTTTCTTTGTGGCAAGAACACTTAAAATCTACTCTATCTGAAATGTTGAACTATATAACACATTGTTATTAACTACAGTTACATTGCTATGCAATACATCACAGAACTCATTCCTCTTTGTATCCTTTGCTCAAAATTTCTCCTTTCCCTCTCTTTTCCCCACGTCATTCCCCAGCCTCTAGTAAACACCACTTTACTCTCTACTTCTGAGTTTTACTTTTTTAGATTCTACATATAAGTGAAATCACCTGGCATTTGTCTTTCTGTGTCTGGCTTATTTCACTTGGCAAGAAGAAATCAGTATGTCAAAGAGATTTTCACTCCCATGTTCATTGCAGCACTATTCACAATAGCCAAGATAAGAATTCAGCCTAAGTATCCATCAACAGATGAATGGATAAAGAAAATAAGGCCTATAGATGCAATAGAATACTATTCAGCCTTTAAAGAGAAGGAAATTCTATCATTTGTGACAACATGGATGAACCTGGATATTATGGCAAGTGAAATAAGTCAGGCACAAAAAGGCAATTACTGCCCCATCTCACTAACATATGGATCTAAAAATCTTGAACTCATAGAAGTAGAAAGTAGAATGGTGATTACCATTCATTCCTAAATTTTTTGCAGATATGTAATAGTTACATATACTTATGGGGTATATTCTGCAAATACATTCTAGTCTGCCAGGTGCCCACTTTCACTTAGATGAAGATAGTAGTAGCTTTCTACCTGTTTTCTCTGCCTCCTTTCCTACACTGATGCATCATAATCTATTCTTTATAAAACCTGGAGTTTTAAAAATATGGCGTCTCATTCCTTGGTTTTCGAAGCAAAGATAATCACGATCCAGCCTCCTACCACGTGCCTTGGTCACTATACTCTAGAATGCTCACTTCTGTCTCAGCATACTTAGTAGGCCCCAGAAGGCCTCTAAGAATCGCTAGCTCAATCCCTCCTCACCCCAGCCTCTCTAGAGGTCCTGGCCCTTGTGCTGTGACTGGCCCCACAGTAGTCATTTTGGGAAGAAACCCAGGAATGGGGAGAATGGGAGAGACACAAAGCCTTGATCTTCAGGGCAACCTAGAGTCCAAGCCCTCACCAGCTGAAGCTGTCTGTGCACAGGGACCAGGGAAACTGGCAGGCTCTACAGTTTCCCTTGTGAGTCGAGTCGGGTCAGCCTTCGGTGAGTGGGGGACTCTCACCTGCCCAAATCCCTTGTTGCCCTGAAGTGTTTCGAGGGAGTGAGAAAAACCTGATAGCTGGTGAGAGAAGAGGGCTCATGGGCCCCCTCTACTGGCTAGAAGGTGTTTTTGGGGTGCTGAGCTGGTCAGGCAATGGGGTGGGCCCCCTCAAGGGGCTTGCAGAAAAAAATTCTGGGTGGGCATTCACCTTGGCCTTCCACCCTGCCTGAAAGTACCCCAGACTGACTTCCCTTCTGATGATTCTTCTCCACTCTCAGTGTAGAATCCTCTAGTGAAAGGCTTCTCACTATGATCCCTTCTCTGCCCTCTCTGAAAGGTGTTCTTGATCTCTCTTATGTTATTCTGTATTTTTCATTTGTATATATCATCAAATTATTTGTCTTCATATTTTGCAACTTTTTTTATTTTTTATTTTATTTTATTTTATTTTTGAGATGGAGTCTCGCTCTGTCACCCAGGCTGGAGTGCAGTGGTGCATCTCGGCTCACTGCAACCTCCGCCTCCCGGGTTCACGCCATTCTCCTGCCTCAGCCTCCTTTTGCAACTTTCTACCACCGCATTCCCACAAAACCCTGGAAGGCAGAGTTTCTCTTATTCAAGTCTTTGGGGTAGGAACTTTGTAACTGAATCATTCCTAACTCTGAAATTTATTCTTACCATTGTTCTCCCCACTCCGCCCTCTCTAGACCACAGAAGAAAATACAGAGAGAAGATGAAGGCCGAACTACTGGAGACATGGGACAACATCAGTTGGCCTAAAGACCACATATATATCCGTAATACATCAAAGGATGAACACGAGGAACTGGAGCGCCTACTGGATCCTAATAGGACTAGAGCCCAGGCCCAGACAATAGTCTTGGTGGGGAGCGCAGGGGTTGGGAAGACCACCTTGGCAATGCAGGCTATGCTGCACTGGGCAAGTGGAGTTCTCTTTCAGCAAAGGTTCTCCTATGTTTTCTATTTCAGCTGCCATAAAATAAGGTATATGAAGGAAACTACCTTTGCTGAATTGATTTCTTTGGATTGGCCCGATTTTGATGCCCCCATTGAAGAGTTCATGTCTCAACCAGAGAAGCTCCTGTTTATTATTGATGGCTTTGAGGAAATACTCATATCTGAGTCACACTCTGAGAGCTTGGATGATGGCTCGCCATGTACAGACTGGTACCAGGAGCTCCCGGTGACCAAAATCCTACACAGCTTGTTGAAGAAAGAATTGGTTCCCCTGGCTACCTTACTGATCACGATCAAGACCTGGTTTGTGACAGATCTTAAGGCCTCACTAGTGAATCCATGCTTTGTACAAATTACAGGGTTCACAGGGGAAGACCTATGGGTATATTTCATGAGACACTTTGATGACTCAAGTGAAGTTGAGAAAATCCTGCAGCAGATAAGAAAAAACGAAACTCTCTTTCATTCCTGCAGTGCCCCCATGGTGTGTTGGACCGTATGTTCCTGTCTGAAGCAGCCTAAGGTGAGGTATTACGATCTCCAGTCAATCACTCAGACCACCACCAGTCTGTATGCCTATTTTTTCTCCAACTTGTTCTCCACAGCAGAGGTGGATTTGGCAGATGACAGCTGGCCAGGACAATGGAAGGCCCTCTGCAGTCTGGCCATAGAAGGGCTGTGGTCTATGAACTTCACGTTTAACAAAGTAGACACTGAGATCGAGGCCCTGGAAGTGCCTTTCATTGATTCTCTCTACGAGTTCAATATTCTTCAAAAGATCAATGACCATGGAGGTTGCACTACTTTCACCCACCTAAGTTTCCAGGAGTTTTTTGCAGCCATGTCCTTTGTGCTAGAGGAACCTAGAGAATTCTTTTCCCATTCCACAAAGCCACAGGAGATGAAGATGTTACTGCGAGACGTCTTGCTTAACAAAGAAGACTACTGGACTTCAGTGGTTCTGTTCTTCTTCGGTCTTTTAAATAAAAACATAGCAAGAGAACTGGAAGATACTTTGCGTTGTAAAATATCTCCCAGGGTAATGGAGGAATTATTAAAGTGGGGAGAAGAGTTAGGTAAGGCTGAAAGTGCCTCTCTCCAATTTCACATTCTACAACTTTTTCACTGCCTACGTGAGTCCCAGGAGGAAGACTTCACAAAGAAGATGTTGGGTCATATCTTTGAAGTTGACCTTAATATCTTGGGGGACGAAGAACTCCAAGCTTCTTCATTTTGCCTAAAGCACTGTAAAAGGTTAAATAAGCTAAGGCTTTCTGTTAGCAGTCACATCCTTGAAAGGGACTTGGAAATTCTGGAGTGAGTATTACAAATCATTTCTTTCTCAACTTTCTCCTATTTTCTCAGGCTCTGTGCAAATTCTTTCATGCAAAACCAGGGATGTGTTGTCATTATGTATTCGTGCTTATTTCCGACCAAATGGTCTGGAGCAGCTCTAACTTGAAAGAATATTGTCCTTTAGGCATCATCTAGTTTCCTAGCTAATTTAATTGATCTACTTAAAGACAAATCTTTATATCTTAGGCATTGAATATGGAAGGTTTAAGTACCAGGCATTGTGCTAAGACATCTACTTGTATCTAACTGAATGTCCATGACTGAGTGGTTTATTAGCTGGGTGTGGTGGCACACACCTGTGGTCCCAGCTACTTGGGGGCTGTGGTAGGTTGATTGCTTGAGCCAAGGAGGCAGAGGCTGTAGCAAGCAGAGATCACATCACTGCACTCCAGCCTGGGCAACAGAGTGAGACCCTGTCTCAAAAACAAAACAAAATAAAAAATAACCTCCCCCAAGGTGAGGCTGATATACATTAAAATTTGAGAACCATGGCTCTACACACAGGAACATTCTCCTTTGCTCATCTTTCTCTGTCTCCTTCTGCTACAATGCTGAGTGCTGTCAGCCCTCCCAATGGATCATGGGAGCTAGGGATGGTCTTGCAACCCCCATACCCTGACAGATCTAGGTTCCCAGGTTCAAGTCATTCTCCTGCCTCAGCCTCTCGAGTAGCTGGGATTACAGGCATGCATCACTATGCCTGGCTGATTTTGTATTTTTGGTAGAGATGGGGTTTCTCCATGTTGGCCATGGTGGTCTCAAATTCCTGACGGTCTCCCAAAGTGGTGGGATTACAGGTGTGAGCCACCGCACCCAGCCGCATGAGGAAAATTCTAATGATTTTGTTAGGGCTTCTTTCTGTGTCCCATAAATTGTGTTCTGGGTATTGCTTGAGACTAATTTGCTCTTACCCGTGTTCTCTCTCTCATGAAGGACAAGCAAGGTTGATTCCAGGATGCACGCATGGAACAGTATTTGCTCTACATTGGTCACAAATGAGAATCTGCATGAGCTAGACCTGAGTAACAGCAACCTTCATGCTTCCTCTGTGAAGGGTCTCTGTCTTGCACTGAAAAATCCAAGATGCAAAGTCCAGAAACTGACGTAAGTGTGAGACGCCAGCAGCTCAAGAAGATACCCTAGGAGAATCTCCCAACTTCTCCCTTTTGATGAGTGCGGTTGGCTATCTATTTGCCAGAAGGCAAGCTATGTGCTCAGGAGGATAAAATAAACTGTGCTTGTATTTATGAAACTGCTACTTAGGCAAAGTAGGCTGAAATTTTAAAATGCTGATCTATCAAGAATGATCTCGCATTAGAGGTACCTGTAGACAAAGTAACTTTTCCCTAGGGCCTCAGTCCTGTTTTGAGCTGGATTTGAAGGAGTAGAAAACTTCTAGGGTATGGTGGAGTCAAAGCACTCGAGAAGAGCTACAGACACGTGTAGTCTGAGACTGTTTCGTGTCTTAAGCAAAAGTAGGTAGTGTTTGATGGGTCACTCCTGCGTTCAGTGAGTATTGGGCACCTCCTGTGTGCCAGGTTCTGTTCTCAGTTCTGAGGTTCTAGCAGTGAAGCCAACAGATAACTCCTGCCATTAGGGATCTTACATTGTGTCAGGGTAGCAAACAAAATCATCAGAATAGGACCCAAGAGGGTGGCATCTCCCAAAGAAAACTGGGGGCTCAGAAAGGATGTATGAGGAGGAAGGTGGCTTGCATTTTTTAGGTAGAAAAGGCAGAAGGGCCTCACTGGAAAGGTATTTGGGTAAAGACCCACTTGACTCAGCGTAGGGAAGGAGGAGGGACTGTGCCCGTGGATACCTGGGGAAAAAGAGCATTCCAAGCCAAGAAAACAAGATAGAAGGCACCACGAGGAGAATGTACTTAGTATATTCAAATGATATCAACAAAGCCATCAGGCCTTCTATTATCATTCTGGACATTTATTTCTGTCCAGTGACATGTTGGAGCCAGCTGCTACAACCTGGTGAGAGCCACTTGTGTGTGTACCTATCTTTGTAACTCCGTTTAGTGACAGCAAGTGGGCAGATCGAAATTGGCCATGAATGGCTTGGAGAATTTACACCACAGAAACTGGCAAAGCTATAAATTAGGACTTTTTTTTTCCTGGAGATCCAGAGGTAACATTTATCAGCATACCACTGCATTTGATGTGTATGTCTTTCCTCTTGGAGGCAACACCAGGGTTTCCTAGGCTTGTCTTGGGATGAATTAGGGAGAAAGATGAGCTGCAGAAAAGGGAAAAAGTATGTGAATTAAAAATAGAACCTTTTAAAATAAAGGTGAGCAGGGGGAGGGTCCTCTCCAGAGCTGGAGCACAGCTGTGGACTAAAGTGTATTGGTCCCCTGCTAATATGATCCAAGGAGGAATGAATGACAGGGTCTCAGATCTGGCTTGAAGATAGGAAGGAATTAGCAAATGGAGGTGGAACTTGTATAACAATTAAGGGGGGGAAAAAACTATAGTGGGGAGAGTAATGTGTAGTGTTGAATCTGAGGTGGGATTTGTTTGAATGATCTGGCGTCTAGGCCAATGAATTCTACCTCGCTTTTCCCCCACCATTAGGTCTTACTTTTCAAGGTCTAAAGCCTATATGCGTGCATTGATTCAACCAGTTAAGAGTGAAAGGTTTGATCATAATTTTCCTCAAACCTCAGTGTATTGAGTGAGCTGGACCAAACTCATGAAAGGTAGACATAGCGGGCCACGGCCTTTATTTTTTTAAAATACATTAAAGTTCAGGGATACAAGTGTATGTTACATAGGTAAATGTGTGTCATGGGGTTTGTTGTACAGATTATTTCATCACCCAGATATTAATCCCAGTACCCATTAGTTATTTTTCCTGATCCTCTGCCTTTTCCCACTTTTCACCTTCCAACAGGCCCCAGTGTTCCTCTCCATGTGTCCATGTGTTCTCATCATTTAGCTGCGACTTACAAGTGAGAACATGTGGTATTTGGTTTTCTGTTCCTGCATTAGCTTCCTAAGGATGATAGCCTCCAGCTCCATCCAGGTTCTTGTAAAGGACATGATGTCATTCTTTTTTATGGCTGCATAGTATTCCATGGTATATGGGTGCCACATTTTCTTTGTTCAGTCTGTCATTGATGAGCATTTAGGTTGATTTCCTGTCTTTGCTATTGTGAATAGTGCTGCAATGAACATACGTATGCATGTGTCTTTATAATAGAATGATTTATGTTCCTTTGGGCATATACCCAGTAATGGGATTGGGCAGTCTTCTTTTTAAATTTTTCTTTTAATATTAAAACTTTGGTTTTTAGTTCTCAAGGTAGAGAAAGAAGTTCAAGAAAATGCAAGAGAGTTATTCTTGCTGGGCTTTTCTAGGTTGGATTGTATGTGTGTACGGGGAGGTCATTTCCTAGAAGAGTAGGTGGCCCCAGGACCTTTTCATGGCAGGTCTCTAGGAGAGTTGGGGAGAGAGGGAGGGATTCCTGACTTCGTACTTGCAACTGAGCTTACTGATTTTTTGCGGGGGTGAGGGGAGTATATGTTAGTTTTTATTTTCAAGGTCCAGTACTATGGCTCAGCCCTTGTTCTTGATTCCTGTATAACCTTGGCAGTGTGAGTGGTAGAAGGCAGGGTGAGGAGGCAGATGGGATCCTGGAAACCAGTCTTCTCCCCCAGTCCAGCTTTCATGTCCCTTCCCTTCCTCAGGTGTAAATCGGTAACTCCTGAGTGGGTTCTGCAGGACCTCATTATTGTCCTTCAGGGTAACAGCAAGCTGACCCATCTGAACTTCAGCTCTAACAAGCTGGGAATGACTGTCCCCCTGATTCTTAAAGCTTTGAGACACTCAGATTGTAACCTCAAGTATCTGTGGTAAGTCTTTGGCTCCCTAGATCTGTCAAGGGGGGTTGCAAGACCACCCATAGCTTCCACGATCCACTGGGAGGGCTGACATCACTCGGCATTGTAGCAAAAGGAGACAGAGAAGGATGAGCAAAGGAGAATGTTCCTATGTGTAGAGCTGTGATTCTCAAATTTTAATGTATATCAGCCTCACCTTGGGGGAGGTTATTTTTTATTTTGTTGTTTTTGAGACAGGGTCTCACTCTGTTGCCCAGGCTGGAGTGCAGTGATGTGATCTCTGCTTGCTGCAACCTCTGTCTCCTTGGATCAAGCAATCCTCCCACTGCAGCTGCCGAGTGGCTGGGACCACAGGTGTATGCCACCAAACCCAGTGAATTTTTTTTTTTTTTTTTTTTGTACTTTTTGTAGGGATGGGGTTTTAGCATGTTGCCCAGGCTGGTCTTGAACTCCTGGACTCAAGTGATCTGCCTGCCTCGGCCTCTTGAGTGCTGGGATAGATAGGCATGAGTCACTGTGCCCGGCCCAACCTAGCGGGTGTTTTAAAATACAGATTCCAGGCCAGGCGTGGTGGCTCATGCCTGTAATCCCAGCACTTTGGGTGGCTGAGCGGGGCAGATCATGAGGTCAGGAGTTTGAGACCAGCCTGACCAACATGGTGAAACCCCGTCTCTACTAAAAAATACAAAAATTAGCCGGGCGTGGTAGCACGTGCCTGTAATCCCAGCTACTCAGGAGGTTGAGGCAGGAGAATCGCTTGAACCCAGGAGGCGGAGGTTGCAGTGAGCTGAGATTACACCACTGCACTCCAGCCTGGGCAACAGAGCAAGACTCCAACTCAAAAAAGAAATGCAGATTCCAGGAACTCAACTGCAGAGATCCCGCACGTTTGGGGCGGGACCTGAGAATGAGCACTTCTAACAGGCTACCATGTCATGCTGCTCTTGCTGGAGCGTGGCCCACACTTTGAGTAGCGTTGACATGCGGGCCGTCCAACCTCTGAAAGGGATGAGGAAAAGGGAGAAAGTCAGCTTTCATTCATGGAGCAGGGGGGTCTGTAAACACAGATCACTTTCAAAGAGTAACGGTCTGTCTTGGGGCCTCTGTGATAGGTTGGAGTCCTGTGGCCTTACCCACCAGATTTGTCAGCTTTTTCTCAATCTCACTGAGAACACAAGTCTCAACTTCCTCAGCCTGGGGGACAATGATCTCTCTGAAGTGAGAAGCCTGAGGGAGTCCTCCACGCTACCAACGTGTCCCCTGAAGGAGCTGTCGTAAGTCTTGCGGCCTTCTCAAAGCATCTTCTTTTCAAGTTGGAGTGGCACAGTGGGGGTGGCAGTGGGTATGTTTTGGGGAACCTCGGGGATCCCCCTACTGCATTTACTTATCACATTGATATACTTATTTTCTTTCTTTTTCTATCTATCTGTCTGTCGTTCTGTCTGTCATTCTGTCTTTTTTTTTTTTAATTGAGATGGAGTCTCATTCTGTCACCCAGGCTGGAGTATGGTGGCACTATCTCGGCTCACTGCAACCTCCTTCTCCTGGGTTCAAGCGACTCTCCTGCCTCAGCCTCCAGAATAGCTGGAATTACAGGCACACACCACCATCCCCAGCTAATTTTTGTAATTTTAGTACAGATGGGGTTTCACCATGTTGGCCAGGCTGTTCTCGAACTCCTGACCTCAGGTGATCCACCCGCCTTGGCCTCCCAAGGTGCTGGGATTCCAGGCGTGAGCCACCACGCCTGGCCTCTTCTTT